>NC_090258.1:37232451-37394798 GCF_037325665.1 Littorina saxatilis
TCGAGACTTCAAGCACCGAACGGTCTACTTGACTTATATGACAAATCGAGACTTCAAGCACCGAACGGTCTACTTGACTTATATGACAAATCGAGACTTCAAGCACCGAACGGTCTACTTGACTTATATGACAAATCGAGACTTCAAGCACCGAACGGTCTACTTGACTTATATGACAAATCGAGACTTCAAGCACCGAACGGTCTACTTGACTTATATGACAAATCGAGACTTCAAGCACCGAACGGTCTACTTGACTTATATGACAAATCGAGACTTCAAGCACCGAACGGTCTACTTGACTTATATGACAAATCGAGACTTCAAGCACCGAACGGTCTACTTGACTTATATGACAAATCGAGACTTCAAGCACCGAACGGTCTACTTGACTTATATGACAAATCGAGACTTCAAGCACCGAACGGTCTACTTGACTTATATGACAAATCGAGACTTCAAGCACCGAACGGTCTACTTGACTTATATGACAAATCGAGACTTCAAGCACCGAACGGTCTACTTGACTTATATGACAAATCGAGACTTCAAGCACCGAACGGTCTACTTGACTTATATGACAAATCGAGACTTCAAGCACCGAACGGTCTACTTGACTTATATGACAAATCGAGACTTCAAGCACCGAACGGTCTACTTGACTTATATGACAAATCGAGACTTCAAGCACCGAACGGTCTACTTGACTTATATGACAAATCGAGACTTCAAGCACCGAACGGTCTACTTGACTTATATGACAAATCGAGACTTCAAGCACCGAACGGTCTACTTGACTTATATGACAAATCGAGACTTCAAGCACCGAACGGTCTACTTGACTTATATGACAAATCGAGACTTCAAGCACCGAACGGTCTACTTGACTTATATGACAAATCGAGACTTCAAGCACCGAACGGTCTACTTGACTTATATGACAAATCGAGACTTCAAGCACCGAACGGTCTACTTGACTTATATGACAAATCGAGACTTCAAGCACCGAACGGTCTACTTGACTTATATGACAAATCGAGACTTCAAGCACCGAACGGTCTACTTGACTTATATGACAAATCGAGACTTCAAGCACCGAACGGTCTACTTGACTTATATGACAAATCGAGACTTCAAGCACCGAACGGTCTACTTGACTTATATGACAAATCGAGACTTCAAGCACCGAACGGTCTACTTGACTTATATGACAAATCGAGACTTCAAGCACCGAACGGTCTACTTGACTTATATGACAAATCGAGACTTCAAGCACCGAACGGTCTACTTGACTTATATGACAAATCGAGACTTCAAGCACCGAACGGTCTACTTGACTTATATGACAAATCGAGACTTCAAGCACCGAACGGTCTACTTGACTTATATGACAAATCGAGACTTCAAGCACCGAACGGTCTACTTGACTTATATGACAAATCGAGACTTCAAGCACCGAACGGTCTACTTGACTTATATGACAAATCGAGACTTCAAGCACCGAACGGTCTACTTGACTTATATGACAAATCGAGACTTCAAGCACCGAACGGTCTACTTGACTTATATGACAAATCGAGACTTCAAGCACCGAACGGTCTACTTGACTTATATGACAAATCGAGACTTCAAGCACCGAACGGTCTACTTGACTTATATGACAAATCGAGACTTCAAGCACCGAACGGTCTACTTGACTTATATGACAAATCGAGACTTCAAGCACCGAACGGTCTACTTGACTTATATGACAAATCGAGACTTCAAGCACCGAACGGTCTACTTGACTTATATGACAAATCGAGACTTCAAGCACCGAACGGTCTACTTGACTTAAAAACGCGAAAATGTATCATGCAATTAAAGAAGCATCATGGGCATGACCCGAACGAATGCACTTCACAAAGCACACACACAGACACACACACACACACACACACACATACACATACACATACACATACACATACACTCAAACACACATTGTACACACACACATTGTACACACACGCAGACACACCGCGAAAATTAATCACACAACAAACAACTTTTTGGGGCGAGCCAGTACCGACTGGCAGAGTTTCTGCACTCTCAGCTGGCAGCACTTTTCTGTGTGAAGCCAACACGTGCATCACAGAGGTGTAACCTTTGTCTGTGAACCCCGCACCGCCTTGTAGAAAAGCCTTCATAACGCTCGGGTGTTCCGGAGAGCGGTGGAATTTATTGTTGTCGACTTGTTAATGCCTAAACATTGTCTGTGTGACTGAGATTTTCTTCACGTTTCTGCGAGGGTAAGCTGCACGGTTGCAGGAAGCTCAAACAGCTGTGCGGTATTTCGCTTTGGGTGGGAGGTGGTTCAGTGAGCCGGGCATCGATCATAAAGTATGATAACAGAATTGGTTCACGACAACCGGTGAACAAAACATTTTGAGAACACAGGTGGTTCACCGGTGAACAAAACATAAGGAAATCAGAGTTGGGTGGTTCAGTGAATTGTTTATCTTGACAAATCCCCGTGAAAACAGAGATGGTTCAGTGACCAGTGAAAAAAAATATTCGGAGAACAACGGAGAACAAATCATCGTGAGAACAGAACTGGTTCAGTGTGCATTATTACGATCACTAAGCACAATGAGAACATCGATTGCTGATCATCGTGAGAATAAATCGCAAGACACATAGTATAGCGATCGCAAAATCAGTATCATGAGAAGAAAACAGTACCATGAGTACCTCGATTGCAAGACAATCTTCGCCGGAACAACGTTCCTTTGTTTTGTGTTAGGCGCGGGATCAGAAAAACATGATGAGAAGCAAAAGGTGCATCACAAAAGAGCTTTGGGGATAAGACGAGCAAGATTTTAAGTTCTAGTTCTCTCATGCATACCACCTCTTGACAACTGCCTGGTGTTACTATATGTGACGCTTACTGCACTGTTTTCATGCGAGTCAACCAGTGTCAGATCACTCTGGAAGTCCATGACATCATTCTGCTGTGGTGGCAGTGGTGACACTGACAGTGACACGAGGTATTGCGATATTTATTTGCTACTTTGTTTCAGTGACGGGCGTTGAATGCCCTCAAGAAGTTGTAGAATGTGGGTCTGTTCCAAGTCTGTAACGCTGTTTTTTGTGTGTTGTTGTTCGTTTTTGTTTTTTTTAGATGGCGGCTTTCCTCCTTCTTTCGTGTTCCTTTGTCAACACCGTCTCACAAAACAGTGTACACTTTCCATCGTCAGTGGGCTTTTTCTCGTTTCCTGCGTCTTCCGGTCCGCATTTTGTTCGCTTCCGCTGGTGCCCACTGACTTAAAACACTCTTCATGTTTTTTAGGTGCTGAAACCACAGGCATCTGAATTGAAATAACACATTCCTTCTCTCCCCCTCCCCCGAAATTTGTTTGTGGATGCTTCAAAGTACAGGCACCTAAAACAGCAGACCTCCAACCCCCCCCCCCCCCCCCCCCTAGCTGTCACGGCTAGTGGTGCCAGGCGGCTGTGTGTAGCGGTTTTTCAAGTTGAGAATATGCAAAAGAAAACTAATTGTAAAAAAAAACCCGCCTATGTGCTGTTTTGTAGTAGTAAAATACATTCGGCATAATTATAGTTGAAAAATCAATAGCACCTTCCCCAGGGCGAAAGCAATTGAATTAATTTTGCAATAGAGAAACCTTATTCGAATTTGCATAAAGGAAACCTTATTCGAATTCACATGATTCTGCTAAATTACCTTACCTCACCAAACCTCACCAAACCTGATCTTTCTTTCTTTATTTGGTGTTTAACGTCGTTTTCAACCATTCAAGGTTATATCGCGACGGGACCAAACCTGATACCGAAGTTGATTTATTGAGGGCAATTTAAGGCCGCCGACTTGACTGAAAGCAATGGCAATGGCTGACGTGTCTGAGGATTGCAGGTTATAATTATGTTGCTTCTTCACTTTGCCCAAACCCTGCTTGTGCAACCTCGGCTCCGTAGTAGGGGAACATTTTTTTCTTTGTTTGGTAATGTTCGTTCACACGTGAGTACAGTCTTTTTGGTATTTTTATTTATCGCTCTCACACGCATTGCAGTCACCATTGTTCTTTTCTTTGGCCCGTGTTACCAGAGATATTCTAGGCCCCGCTTTGACTGTGTAAATGGGTTATTCTCCAGAGTTGAGTACCATTTTGTGACATGCATTTTTAATCGGTTATAACGTATATTAACCGGCAACTAGAATGTATTCTCTTTATTTTTTTCAGTAATATTCCAGTTAGATAATGATACAGACATGCAACAAAAAACATAGTTTATACCTTTGTCTTTTTTGATTGTTAGTGTTCAAATCCATGTGACAACGTTTGGTTTCCATGACGTACTTTGAAACCCTTGAAAGTAACTGAACGTAGACAAAGAAAATGTGCAAGTATTTTTAATTCTTTCTATGCAGGCCAAGGATAAATATGGAACCAGTATTTATTATTGAAGTCAATGTGTATTGTTAAAATGCCTCAGATAAGTAAAGAAATAACAACTTCGTTACATGGTTTTCCCTGGTATACAGCTCTGGAGAATAGCCCAACTGTACTGAGTGTACTCGGTGTTCTCTTCCCACCTTTTGGGAGCAAGAGATTAGGCCCCCCCCCCAAAAAAAATAGGTCTGTTTACGGTAACATAGGCCAAAAAAATAGGGTCGGTAGGTCGGGATTTTTTTTGGTGATTTTTTTTGTTTTTTTCTCCCAAAAACCATATTTTTACGTTATTTTTATTTTTATTTTACCCCAAATGCCAAAAAAAAGTCTAGGGTCGCGCGAAAAAAATAGGGTCGGTCGGGTTACCGTAAACAGACTATTTTTTGGGGGGGCCAAAACACACTACCCTGCTACATACATACTTGTTTCTCTTTCTCTCCCAACAACCGTGTGTTTTTACGCTTTCAACTTCTTTATTTTCTCCGAGCAAAGCGTGTGTTTTCCCCACTGAACGGAACTAGTCTGACTTTTGTGTCTAGACGATGCGGAGTCCGGGTTATGACTTGCGGGGCGGGTGGGGGGGGGAGACACACACGCCCGCACCCACATGCACCCCGCACACACACACACGCACCCCGCACACACACACGCATCCAGCACACACACACACACACACACACACACACACACACACACACACACATAAGCAAACACTCACACAAACGCGCACATACATGCTCTCTCTCTCTCACACACACACACACACATGTATACACACGCACACACAATCACACACACATACACACACGGCACACACACAATGACACACACACACACACACAATCACACACACACACATAACCAAACACACTCACACACACACACACACACACACACACACACACACACACAATCACACAAAAAACACGAACACACACACTAGTGCACTGTGTCAGCAAGACTGAAAGTGTCAAAGGTTTCAGAGGAATGTTTTGCGCAGTTTGTCTGTCAGTACGTGTCAAAGGTCGTTCGAGGTCAGCCTCAAAGGGAAGCCTTGTCTTGTCTCTTTGTCTGACTGTCTCGTTTTCGGCTGGTCTATGAGCAAAAAAGTGTACCATCGTGTCTTTACTGTGTGTGTGTGTGAGTGTGTGTGTGTGTGTGTGTTGGTGTGGTTGAGTGTGTGAGTGTGTGTGTGTGTGTGTGGTTGAGTGTGTGTGTGAGTGTGGTTGAGTGAGTGTGTGTGTGTCAGTGTGGTTGAGTGTGTGTGTGTGTGGTTGAGTGTGTGTGAGTGTGGTTGAGTGTGTGTGTGTGTGGTTGAGTGTGAGTGTGTGTGGTTGAGTGTGTGTGTGAGTGTGGTTGAGTGTGTGTGTGTGAGTGTGTGTATGTGTGTGGTTGAGTGTGAGTGTGTGTGTGTGTGTGTGGTTTAGTGTGTGTGTGTGTGGTTGAGTGTGTGTGTGAGTGTGGTTGTGTGTGTGTGTGTGTGTGGTTGAGTGTGTGTGTGAGTGGTTGAGTGTGTGTGTGTGTGGTTGAGTGTGTGTGTGAGTGTGGTTGAGTGTGTGAGTGTGGTTGAGTGTGTGTGTGAGTGTGGTTGAGTGTGTGTGTGTGTGTGGTTGAGTGTGTGTGTGTAGTTGAGTGTGTGTGAGTGTGGTTGAGTGTGTGTGGTTGAGTGTGTGTGTGAGTGTGGTTGAGTGTGTGTGTGAGTGTGGTTGAGTGTGTGTGTGTGTGTGTGTGTGTGTGTGTGTGTGTGAAGGGAGGTATTTTAAAGATCATGATATAAAGGCAACTTTTAAACTGCCTCGTCTCTTGTTTGTCAATCTACTTGTCTGTTTCAGTGACTGTCTCGTCTCTTGTTTGTCAATCTACTTGTCTGTTTCAGTGACTGTCTCGTCTCTTGTTTGTCAGTCTACTTGTCTGTTTCAGCGACTGTCTCGTCTCTTGTTTGTCAATCTACTTGTCTGTTTCAGTGACTGTCTCGTCTCTTGTTTGTCAGTCTACTTGTCTGTTTCAGTGACTGTCTCGTCTCTTGTCTGTCAGTCTACTTGTCTGTTTCAGTGACTGTCTCGTCTCTTGTCTGTCAGTCTACTTGTCTGTTTCAGTGACTGTCTCGTCTCTTGTTTGTCAATCTACTTGTCTGTTTCAGTGACTGTCTCGTCTCTTGTTTGTCAGTCTACTTGTCTGTTTCAGTGACTGTCTCGTCTCTTGTCTGTCAGTCTACTTGTCTGTTTCAGTGACTGTCTCGTCTCTTGTTTGTCAATCTACTTGTCTGTTTCAGTGACTGTCTCGTCTCTTGTTTGTCAGTCTACTTGTCTGTTTCAGTGACTGTCTCGTCTCTTGTTTGTCAATCTACTTGTCTGTTTCAGTGACTGTCTCGTCTCTTGTTTGTCAGTCTACTTGCCTGTTTCAGTGACTGTCTCGTCTCTTGTCTGTCAGTCTACTTGTCTGTTTCAGTGACTGTCTCGTCTCTTGTTTGTCAATCTACTTGTCTGTTTCAGTGACTGTCTCGTCTCTTGTTTGTCAGTCTACTTGTCTGTTTCAGTGACTGTCTCGTTCCTTGTTTGTTTGTTTGTCGACGGATGACTTTCTTGTCTCTTATCTGTTTGCGTGTCTGTTAGTGTGGTATTTTTGTTTGGGAAATGAAACAAAATGAGTGGTGTTTGCAAGGTCACCGAGCTTCACTTTAGAAAACGTATGTTATCGTTCCCTGTGTGTAAAGGGCTATTAAAGCGTCTCTGTCTCTCTGTCTGTCTCTCTGTTTCTCTCTGTCTGTCTCTCTCTCTGTCTGTGTGTGTGTATCTCTCTCTCTCTCTCTCTCTCTCTCTCTCTCTCTCCCCCCCCCCCTCTCTCTCTCTCTGTCTCTCTCTGTTGTGACTAGCGCACGCCATGCCATTCGCCCACCGAGAACAAAAGAGGATTGTTCTTCCAGGAGGTCAAAGGCACGAATTAGACTACCGACAAAAAAGAGGAAAGAATTAACAAAAAAAAGTACTGCAGATTGTGCAAAGTTGTGTCTTTGTGTTCCAATAGAAGACCTATGCAGAATGGCAGGCGAAACCGACGACAGGTGGCTACTCAGTTAAAACAAATATCTCTTTATTTAGGTGTTTATTATCTTTCACCCTTTCTTTCTCTCTTTCTTTCTCTCTTGCTTTCTTTCTCTCTTTCTTTTTGTAGTTTTTTGTCTGTCTGTATTTTCCCCCAACCTGTTTTTCTTCCTGTCTTTCCTTTTTCTTTCTTTCGTGTTTCTTCCTTTCTTTCTTTCTTTCTCTCCTTTACTTATTTATTCTTCTTGCATTGCTGTGATTTTTTTTTTTCCCTTTTGAAGTACAGCTGTTCATTAGCTGGTATGAAGCTGAGGCCTGTTTATTTTTACAGGTTGGTTTTTGGGTTTTAATGTCCCTTCAGCCCAAAACAAAACAAAACCAACCAACCTGTAAAAAGCCTCACCGAACCAGATCTATACGTCTGGTGATATTTCGCATTTTCCATGCCTGATTGAGGACACATTGCTTTTCTGTCAGCCATGCTTGATACGTTTATTTTCGTTCCGTCTTTCTCAAATGCTGAGAATGTTGCGCTGAGCTGTAAAAACATCTGACTTCTGCGGTCTGTTGGCTGTTGGTCTGTGTAGAACCTCAGCTATGGTGGCCAACTGGCAGCAAAAGTGATCATTATTAAGATACCTACAGATAATGATGTGCAAGGGACAGTGATATCGCAATTCAAGTGATCAAAAAGTGAGAAAAAAATGTAACAATCACAATAATCACATGCAAAAGACAGTGAGATTGGTAATTCGATCAACACAAAAGTGATAGAAAGAGATTTACATTACAATGGTCACATGTACAAGAATAAATATGGTTACATTTGCAGTAATCAAATGCAACAGGCGGTGACATATAATAGGTGATTGAAGTAATCCATAAGGGATATTTAGATTGATAATTACAGTAATATGCAAAAGACAATAATGGCGGTAATATGAGTAATCCAAAAGAGCGTGTTAACTTCATGCAGTAATAACATACAAAAGTATGCATGATATCGGTAATTCGAGTATTCCAAAAGTGATATTGCAGGAACAAAGATAATTACAGTTGAGAGATAATTACAGTAGGCCTAAACACATGCGAAAGGCAGTGATAGTGATAATTCCAGTAACCCTAAAGTGATAATTACGAAGCTAATTACAGTACTCACAAAATGAATACTGCCCCGCCGATCTCTCGCAAATTACTTCACACCTTCGCATGGCTCCTTGCACCATAAAGACACCAGCTTACTACATGGCTAGCTCGTCAAATCTCTTCATCATTCTGTTGCGGTTCTTTGTCAAATTTCTCACTTTTGGCGCTTGCGTGTACGTACGTGTATGTCGTCATAGTAGGGGAGAGTTACTGGTTGCGTACCTGTTATTCATATCGTACCACCCCCATTCCCGCGAAATGACGAATGCCTGAAGCCCCTGCTGAAGTGTGGGGAGAACCCCGTAGGAAAGAAGCATTCTTCCAATGTCAACATGGCAGCTAGCGAGAAAACCACTAGCAAGAAAGAAAAATTCACTTTTTTCGCATTTTGATGTTATTTTCGTAGTGACAAATTTGTGTGACTATGCAAAGACTACACCACTGAGCAAATTAACTTGACTATACATTAATACCTTGTTGAGTGTAGGCTGCATTTGGATCAAAACGTTGGCCTTTGCTTTACATGTGGAAGGCTAGATCTACTTATTGTCCAGCCTACCGAAGTCACGCATATCGTACCAGCCAGAGTCTTGATATAGTACCGGTGGTACGATAACAATGACTTCTGGTACGATATGCAGGATGACACAACCTCCTATTAATTGCCAAATGATCCATTTAGGAGTACTTATTAAGAAGTCTGAAGCCTGAAGTTGTTTCAGAAAAATGCTTTCCCCCTCGAACTGGACATCAGAGGACATGAAAAAATGTCTGGCAGCCATTGCAAACGGAATGGGCTTCAACGCTGCTTCAAGAGTTATTGATATTGTACCACAAGGTCACTAATATCGTACCCCCAGTACGTTATAAGTGACTGACAGGTACGCATTACAGAACTGGTCTTGTAATTCGTACCATTTGGATGATTTTTTTAAATTCGTACTGAAACCAAGTTTGGTTTTTTTTCATTGCAAACAATATACGGAACGCACAGGAGATGAGTGTTTATGGACAATTTGAAGTGCCTAGCATAAAATGGTTGCGCTATAGAGCTGTTTGGTACGATACAAGTAACTCTCCCCTACTTCGGTGTGAGGGGGGTGGAGAGTCTGGCAGAGCCATACATGTCAGATGACGTGGAACGTGACGCGTTCTCCCCACAGATCAGCTGTCAGACGCCAACGGTGCGTGTCATGCTGCGATGCACGTGAAGCGTGCTACCGTGCACTGTATCGTGCAGTGTGGTGTGCACTGCGGCATGCACTATATGGTGCGCAGCCGTGCATGGTAGTGCACTTTTCGAGGGTGGTAACAAGGATATATCAGCTGTGGTTCCGTTGTAATGCTTCGCTCTGCGTCCTGTTTGTGATATGTTTTGTAAACTACTTGCTATGGTTACGCATGCTTCTTTATTAAGGGGGGGGGGGGGGGGTAGGCCATTTGTGACCAGGGTTTTCTCTTTATGTGATGGGGTGGAGTGGAAGGGGGAAAATAGGCCAGGAAGCATAAATGAGACGCCAAGACAGAGGTTGCGATAACGTGACTTTTACTTAACGTACACCAGAAGCAAACACCAGAAAGTAGACACCAGAAAGCAGTGTAGATTCTCCTCAGTGAGCACACGTAAAAGGAACAGTAAACACAAGAGCACAGGTTTCGGAATTCAGTTACAACCACACGTCGACCGACACATATGAGCAGCACACAGCTCAGTATCACAAATCGCGTTCTCTCCTCTAGTCTAAATGCTCAGTCTTTTAAAGGCTGGCCACTTCCGATACCCTGTGGCGATAAGCCAATAGGGAGGCTACCTAGGTGTTAGACAACGGGGGGCGTTCTACTTAAGATTGCCTGCCAAATGAAAGGGATCGTTAAAGAGGCAGAAATCGTTACAGAGGTGTCACGCACCGGAAATATTACAAGTAGTTACACTAGCTGAAGGGAAAAGAGGGGCCTGTCTGCCGTGCACACCGGAAATATTACGCACAGCGGATAAGGCTCATTAGATTGCAACCAGTTACAAAGAAGGGGGGGGGGGGGGTAAGAGACTAAAACCTCCAAGCCACCTGGCATCTTCTATGATGTACCCTGTCAAAAGAAATGACACCCACTTGACAAAACGCCGAGTCCAGACAGTCTGGCGGCACATTACATAACGACCACCTAACTCTGAGATAAGAGGTTAAAAAGGAATCCGGTCAAGAGTCTACCCTACGATAGTAAACACACAATAATCCTAGCGGGAGACACAACTTCGGTCAGGGGAAGATAATAGACAGGGGAGGCAACTGGGTCGGGCAGGAGATAATTACACAAAAAGACTGGGTACGCCACTTGGCTACATTTACAATAACTTTTTTTCTCCATGGGAGCTCTGTGTGTCGGTTATGTATGTGTGTGTGTGTGTGTGTGTGTGTGTGTGTGTGTGTGTGTGTGTGTGTGTGTGTGTGTGTGTGTGTGTGTGAGTGTGAGTGTGTGTGTTGGTGATAAATGTGTGTATGTCACTCTGTCTTTCTGTGTGACTCTCTTTCTGTGCCTTTCTCCTTTTCTCTATCTGCCTGTGTGTGTGACTGTGAGTGTGTGTGTCAATGACCAATTCTCATTCTCATGCGCAGTCATGCACAGCGAGAATGTTAATCCTGCGCAGGCATAACATTATGGAGGAGGAATTTGGCCTTAGTTCGAACCTTATTTTGCAAAGTGTTTTGATATGCAAGTCCATAGACTTCTCTCACCTTGAGGTTACTATCTCTACCAATACAGAACCGTGTATTGGCACAGTTTTATGTCGGTATAGGGGAAAGGCCCCAATTAACGGACACTTAAGGTTAAACCCATTTTTCTCACAAAGTATATAACATAGCGCAATTTTGAAAACGGATTATTGTAGATCTAACCTACCTTTATCTTCATGTTGAAAAGAATTGAAAAAATCTGTTATACTTTAAAAGTTATTAAGGTTTGAATTTTTCGGCAAATTGTCCGGTTTTGGGAAACCTACTGCCTAAATCCGGACAGGGGGTCACCAAAATCCGGACACGAAATTCGCTGCTTAATAGAGTAACAAAAGTTGCAGAAACCATGTTTTAATTAACAATTGCAACCGTTTTCTTTTTTGTGAACGTTCATGTATTTTTACATTTAATTATTATGTTGGTTTTTGCAACTTTTGTCAGTCAAAAAGCAAGTTTTTATGAAGATATGTATCTTTTTCTCGAGAGAGGGTTATGCGTTATTTTTAGTCAAGCGAATTCAACTACACACACACACACACACACACACACACACACACACACACACACACACACACACACACATATTTATTACATAATACACATATTACATAGTCCGTTATTTGGGCGCACGTGGTGGACGGTATTTGGAAAACCCCACTAGTTGGAGTTACAATGCAGCTGTTGAAAAATGCGTTCATTGAGTATGTCGTATTGCATGGTATTTACTAATAGAGTGTATGTACTATCTACTTCAACCATTCAATTCATCTTAGAAAGTCGTAACTTCTTGCTGCACTTAGTTTACAAATGTCTAAAATTACAGTGAGAGTGCGAAAAACAGAAAACCACTTATCGTGCAGAATGTGTGCGTTCAATTACCATGTTATTTTGGTGCGAAGTGTAAGGGTATATCACTGAATCGTTTCGCGCAAAGTGTGAGTTTAGATAGAGCGGACAGCGTCAGATAAACTCTATTTAAACAAGACAGATTAGCCGCGGGTGGAGGAGGAGGATGTTAGATACTTGAGGTAGGCCTAAAGGGATCAGTGTTAGCAGGTAGGGAAGAGAGGGTAGTAAAGCCGGATATCAACACTTAGGCCCGTAATTAGAAAGAGAGGGGAGAGGAGGACTTGTGAAAGTCAAGGAGAAGAGCCCAGCCGCAATGTCCATGTTGCCGGGGGGCCTGCACGTGTGATGCATCAGCGGGGGTCTAATAAGAACGGGAGAGCAACACATTGTGGTCAGTCCTTACCAGCGCGGCGCAGCGGGCATATGCCAACTATTTCTTACTCAACGCCCGGCGGTCTAAAAAAAATTTGTTGTGACCTCCTATTTTTGAGATATCGCGTGTCCGTTATTAGGCGCCCGTCCGGTAATTAGGGCCTTTCCCCTATATAACACGACTCACTGACGGTATATTTTCTTATCGCACGCAACAGGGACGAGGTAGAGAACAACAAGAAAAGCACAGCCAGACTTCGCCGGTAAAACAAAAAGAGTTACCTCTTGATGTGTGTAGTAAAAAGCCTAGCGGCAAATGTGAATGTTTTCTTTGGTCCGCGTTTCTTGATAAGAACAGCAGTATCGCTGTTTCTTCCATTACTCGCTCCCCCCCCCCCCCCCACCCCCCTCCCTGGGTTATCAAAACATTCCAAGCCCCTTCATTCGTCGGCAAAAAGGCTGATAGTTTGTCAGCGAGTCAGTAGTGTGCATGGTACTGGGCTGGCGCGGAGGGGATGCATCAGTTGTGTGATTGTGTTGTTAATAGCCATGTCAGTGTTGTGTGTGTGTGTGTGTGTGTGTGTGTGTGTTAGGAGGGGAGGGGAGGGGGTAATGACAAAGGTTTATCGCTGTTTGTAAGTTTTGTGTCTGATCCTGAATACATAACACACACACACACAAACACACAAACACACACACACACACACACAAACACACACACACACACAAACACCCACACACACACACAGAATCAGAATTTATCAGAATCAGAATCAGAATTTATTGTCATTAAAGCACATAGCCTATTGACACATTCAAGATACATAAGTACAGGAAAAAATAGCAATATAAACATAACATACATGTAATACAAAACCAAGTGGAACAGGGTGAACAAAGAGGACCTGAAGATGAGCATAGGTTATTGAGGACAGTCGGAAGACGCATTGCATCTGCGTAGTTGAAAACAATCGTACACATATTTTGCCAATTGCCTTTGGATGTCGCTGTCAGTAAACAGAGAACTGACTCTTATTTCATCACTGCCGGTGGAAGTATTCGGTAATAACTGTTGCCTGAGATGAGCATACATTGTACATGAATCAAGGAAGTGAAGTTCATCCTCCACCACTCCACAGTTTCTGCATAGTCTTTCCTCCCTTGGTGTTCCCGTGTATCTGCCCTTTTCGATTTCTAAGTCATGGGCACTTATACGTAGTTTGCTCATAGCCTGTCTGTGTTCTTGTGTTAGCAAAAGATAGGGTTGTAGAGAGTAGTCGTGTGACACTCCCTTGTAAAACTGTAGTTTAGCCCCCGGCAACATACACATACACACACAACACCCACACACACACACACACACACACACACATACAATCAGCAGCAGCAGCAACATAACAAGCCTACAGCTTTACGCTGAAGGCAGCCACATAATTATACGCAAATCCTAACAAATTGGAATATCCTTAGTTTGCTTCAAACAAGTCTATAAAATGGATAAACATTTCTTTTTTCATCTGTCTTTATAAGGTAGTGTATAGAACATGATATTTTTTATGAGAGGTGACATCTGGGAAACACATTAAAAATAATGGCGAATTTTCCAGTTTATTGAACGTCGTAAACATGATCAAACTGTGAGATCGAGTTTGTTTCATGCGTGTCATGTTGCAGCGGGAACATCCTGAACTCAGGTCAAAATGAGTTCGGCTCATTCTCTCCCTGACAGGGTGCCTTGAGTTTCATTGTCTGGCAAGGAAAGCGATTTTTTTTATTTTATTTTTTTTACATATTTACAGCTTTTTGTAATGCATTATTGATAAAAGCAGATTGTTGAGGCTTTTACACACGCTAAGAGCGTCCTGCGACCTTATCACGTGCCAATAGCCTCACTGCACAATGAGAGTTGTTTTGATGAATTTATCAGAGTGTTTAAATGACACCAGTGTATTAATCTGTGAAATTAATTCAGAAAAAGCCCACCATTTTGCACAGAAAGCAGTCCGTTGTTTTAAATAAAATGTGATTCAAAATACATGACATGTTACAATTAGCATTCTATAACCAAGACACGAACTCAAGCAAACAAGCTTATTAATGAGTCTGTTTATCTTGGGTATGTATTTAAGCGCAGGGGTGCTCTTATTCCGTGTGAAACCGTGGAGTGACAAAGATCTGTGGTGGTGAAGATGATCATCTACGCGGGGAGAACAGTATCTTTAAACAACAGTTGCAAGTGACATACAAGCCCCTCTACCATGCAGTACACGAGAAAAGCTTACGCGGGCGCAGGTGACGAGAGGTAATTGAAACACTCAGACAAAATGGAGAAGTAAAGTGTGCGTGAAGTGGTGCAGTGGTGTTTTGCTCGTTGGTATACGTCAAGGGACACCTACTGCAGTGATGAACTGTCTAAAATATTTGGTGGAATATTGACAGAAGAGTTAAAACCTTCACCGTGCTTCCAGGGTCTTTGGTTTAAACATACAACTAGGACACGCACTGACTCAACATACAACTAGGACACGCACTCAAGCACATGCTTATATTTCGTGACCAGAACAATACTAAATAACACACATTTTCATAATGGTGGACATAACAAAAATATACCAGAAGTACAAATTGAAAGAATGGGGATGGGAGACTAAATAGGAACAGAAGAATCTACAGAAGAGAAAAAAGAAGAGGGTGTCGGTCGGGCGGGAGGGGGAGGGGGGAGAAAGAACTAACAACCACAAGGAGAGACTAGGACGAAAGCGCATAGGAAGAGAACATCAAGTCTAAGACATGTAACAATAACATGTAAGTTCAAGTAAATGTAAAAATTTTTTGATGGAAGGCAGTAATTCGTTAAGATATAAAATACAAGACAAACGATAATAATCATTACTTATACGCTGCTTATGTAATCAAATACGATAACACAGAGAGAGGCAGTGTGGAGGTACACATACGCCTGCCCACACACATAATACACTACCAATGCGTGAACACATCCATCAAATCAGTCGGTCAGATTTGACAATAAACGATTGGACCAACTCAAATATCAATATATTATTTCGAACAGAATATTGCTCGCTGCCTTTTAATAATATTTCCACGCGTCTGAAGTGAACAGGCAACGAATTGATTGTTGTCAGACGAGCATCTGCATATAAAGTGCAGCTTAATAAATAAGCAGGGTCTTGGACGACCCAGAGCCTCACAAAAGTGTCTATATATCTCAAACTATTCGGGGAGATTTTGATCGAGACTACATGCAATCCTCAAACACCATTGGACCCTCCCATCGACCACTTTTTGAAGGAGGATCTTTGAAAACAAACAAATAAAATAAATGACGACGTTATTTGAACTACACTACAAGTACGTTGTGAGTCGTGGACGACCCATATAAAATTAAAGAAGGCATTTCACCGTGTTTATTCTTTTTTTGATGGCGTGGGTCGTATACGACCCATACTCTGCAAAAAGGCGGGAGAAATTGTATCCCTGTTCGGATGGCGTGGGTCGTGTACGACCCATACTCTCAAAACGGCGGGAGAAATTGTATCCCTGTTCGGATGGCGTGGGTCGTGTACGACCCATACTGTTTACGTTGAAGAAAGTATGGATCGTTATCGTGCAAGACCCACATCATCCGGACTGTGTAGTCCAAAGCGTGATCATCCGTGTGTAACGTGGTTCCCGGCACGCGGTCTTGTTTACCGCAAACATCTGTTCAGGATTTTACATTGTACTAGCAGTCTGGCCCGGCTTCGCCCGGGTGTTAGCAAAGCCCTCAAAGAAAAACTCCAAATCAAATGTTTGGGGGGGATTGAGAATGACACGGAATGCTGGTATAAGAGTTAGCTCCCTTCCATAGGTAACAAAGCATGACTTACCTCCCTTGCACTATTGTAGGCTGTATTCATTAATGGGGAGGGTCATTTTTCGAGGAAGAAAACAATGTCTCGAAAAACTAAAACCCAGGTGCACATAAGTGGCTCCAGGGCAGTGTGCATGCACAATATCTTGTGGTTGCCTTTTGTCATCTCTGAGGTATGGCGACCACAGACACACACACACACACACACACACACACGACTTACATTCATGTTTACATTTAGTCAAGTTTTGACTAAATGTTTTAATATCGACGGGGAATCGAGACGAGGGTCGTGGTGTATGTGTGTGTGTGCGTGCGTATGTATAGAGCGATTCAGACAATACTACTGGACCGATCATCATAACATTTCACATGAGAGTTCCTGGGTATATTATTTGCAGACGTTTTTTTCTTGTTTGAGAAAAATGTTTGATGACGTCATATCCGGCTTTTTGTGAAAGTTGAGGTAGCACTGTCACGCTCTGGTTTTTCAACCAAATTGGTTGAAATTTTGGTCAAGTAATCTTCGACAAAGCCCGGACTTTGGTATGGCATTTCAGCTCAGGCTTAAAAATTAATTGTTGAGTCTGCTCAATAAAGTTGTCATTAAAATCGATTTTTCGCGAACAGATTTGAAATTGATTGTATTGTATTCCTCATCTTCTCCTGAATTCAAAAATATATAGATATGTCATGATTACTCTAAAAATGTGCTCAGAATGAAAGAAAATAGGTTCAGTAAGTACTAAAGTAGTACGGACGCGTGCTTCGCGGCGGCGAGCGTGACCCGTCCTCGGTATGGTTAGCCGAGACTATCTGAATGTAGTCTCGGCGATGATTGGTTTGTGTTGTTGATCTTGACTAACTGTTTTTATATCGCTTCACGCGACTTGTTATTATGGGGGCGAGGACGCCCCCATTCTATACGGATAGTTTCGAGGTTGACCATGGGCAGCGCCATTTTGTTGTGAAATACGTCATCAGTTTGTGTACACAGGAAGTTGTGACATCCGTCACCCTATGGGAGGGGTGACGTCAAAATTGTTCATCTGTAGAAAGTTGTGAAATCCGTCACCCTATGGGAGGGGTGACGTCAAAATTGGTCATCACAGAGTTTGTGTAACACAGGAAGTTGTGAAATACGTCACCCTATGGGAGGGGTGACGTCAAAATTGTTCAACAAAAACATGATATGTCGCATTGTGCAGGGTCAACTGCAACAAACTCAAACCGAGCCATTCATACCTAGCTGTATTTGAGTGACTTATATACCCGACATTTTTATTTCTTATTTTTAGCACAGGTGTAGGAAAAATCATGAACCAAAATGTTATTTATTTTCTAATTTAACATTTTTTTTACAAATATGACCATGGTCTTTTAAACATACAGTGACATTAAACATTGTTATGTTAAAAAAAAGAAAAAAGAAAAAAAGCTTTTGTGCACAAATCAGAAAATACATTGTACATTTTACCTACAGGCCAAACCGTGAGTGTCTGTGGCAAAGCCCGACCCAGGAAATTGCACTGATTTTATATTTAGATCAAAGGGAAATTGTCAAGAACAGGCGCTTGCATTTGGATGTGTCCAATGATAGTAGGTTTGGTTGTGATCAATCAGAATAATGTAGGAATAAAAATGTATGACAGTTTAGTATGATGACATGTAATTCACATATGCTGAAATATGATATTATACATCATGTAATATTATTATGGCTGTTGCCATGACCATGAAACCCAACAAAGGTTTAATGTAATGTAATTCAAAATACCAAAACCGAGCACCTATTAATCTCGTCTTTGCGCGTGAAGATTGAGGCCGTCTGCCAGTAGCGGTTAGGTCATACAGTGGAACCCCTCTCTAGCGACCTTTAAAATGTTGACAAAAATCGGTCCTTGTGGAGGGGGGTCCTTACAGAGGGAGGGGGGCGGAGTCAGGGGGCCACAAAGAAAGTCAGATTTAAAAAAAAAAAAGAAAACAGAGAAGTTTGAGTTGCTGACGACCGTTCCCTCTGAAAGCAAACTGCTTCGATTTCATGTTTGTCCTTGGTGTCCACCAGTTCTGGTGCATGTACTACCCTGGCCAAGTTTCCTCTCAAGACATCAAAGAGACCGCCCCAGTATACTCTACAGCCTCTGGGCGAACCACCTCTCATAGCTAAAACTGGGTCAATGACCCCTGGGAAGAAGGTCAGTGTCTATAAAATTTTACTCCTAGGCCTGCGGCCAGGGGGGGGGGGGGAGTATACCGGTACCATTTGAGAATCAGACCAAATGAGAATTGAACCATTTGAGAACATCCTTTTTTTTCAATCACTACATCGAAGGCCTGCGGCCCGGGGTTCACATGGGTTGGTTTGTTTGTTTGTTTCAAACCCACACCCATATACACACATTTCCCATTTAAACCATTTGTCGGCCCCCTGTCGATATTTATCGACTAAGTTCCTTGTATATAGTATAGATAGATAAGAGCACCCTTCCATCTTGATACATAGCAAAACATCAGCAGTCTGGCTACTTAATGTGTAGAGTAGGACTTTTTTTTAGACTGACCAAGGTGTGACCAAACTAAGAGTTATTCTGTAATTCCGTAGGGAAAGCTCTTTGGTTTGACATACAAAATGCATCAACAAAATCTCGCACTGCTCTGCACGAAAAGCAGCCAGGCTGTGGAATTTTGGTTGATTTGTGCTCAAGTCAAAGGACGCCGCTCTTATCCTATGTACAAGCCTGGTCAGATTTGGTGTGTCTGACATGAATGATTACCCAAGAAGGAAGGTGGGTTTAATGTTCCTTTCCTCTCTTAGAGAGAGAGAGAGAGAGAGAGAGAGAGACACACACACACACACACACACACACACACTGACACACCCGCCACACACAAACAGAGAGAGAGAGAGAGAGAGAGAGAGAGAGAGAGAGAGAGAGAGAGAGAGAGAGAGAGAGAGAGAGAGAGAGAGAGAGAGAGAGAGAGAGAGATGATTTTGAAGCTTTCAATCTGACTGATTGAAGTGCCTGTGTTGGGAGTGTTTGCGTGAATCTTTTTAATCATCAGTAGTCAAAATCAGTATTAAGACACATGACTGACAAAAATAGGAATTGTCGGATGTGGAAGCAGCTGTTTGTCACAATCAAAAACTTCTTAGCCAGTCATTTCAGTAGTAAGTTGGTTCAGATCAGAACGTGAAAAGAAAACTATTAAAAGCCATCTCCGTTTGATTTAATTTTTCCTTTCCCTAATAGTAATATATTTGCTTGCTCAAATAGTAGGTGTGGACAAATATGTTGCTTCTAGCAAAGCAGTTTCATTTCAATGAGTGTAATCAAGTCAAGTCAAGTCAATATTTATTTTAAAAAATACCCAGGGTTACATGAATTAAAAAAATAAAATATTGCAATAAACAGGACAACAAAATATGTAATAATGAGACACTACACTTCTGATCAACCGAAAATAAATCAAGCTTAATTCATAACTAAATAATTGTAATCATACATTTTTTACAGGAATGTATATGTTTCTGTGTTCGTTTTTGTTTCAATAAAAAACGTGATGAAATAATCAGAACTCTTTCAAAATACTCTTAAAAAGATATATCAAATTCAATAACTTTCGTTTTTTTGTTAATTCAAATAAATGTTTAAATTTGACTTCATTTGAATTTCTACGAAAATACAATGGTAATTTTTTCCTCAAATTTTCAAAACAATTACACTGAAATATATTATGAAATTCATCTCGAGTTCTCCAGACTGGCATTTAACACATATTCTTTCGTTATGTGGTATATTTAACATTCGGCCTTTCCGTATTGGCAATTTATGATTTAATGTTTTAAAGCGTAAAAAAGAGAGTGCTAGGTTATTGGGTAAAATGTTCAAATAATTTTCACTGACAATCTGACTAAATGCCGCTGGAAAGATAGGTGAATTTTTTTTCCCTTGTTAATGGAAGGTGTCCGGTGACCCCTGCAGCAGCCAGTGATCTGGAAATCGTGTGCTGCGACTTTTGTCTCTTTCCTTGTGCAAACTACATATCGGTTTATCTAGCTAGATAAATGGATGTGCATAAGCACGAGCTTAGTTTTGTGATTATATCTGCGATTTTTGTGTGTATGCCATGTATGCAGATTGTGTAGGTATATTAGTATTCATGTGTGAGTGTATGTGTATGTGTGTGTGTTTGCGTGTATGTGTGCGTGTGTGTGTGTGTATGTGTGTGTGTGTATGTGTGTGTGTGTGAATGTGTCTCTGTGTGTCTGTGTGTATCTGTGCATGTGTGTGGTGATAGCATGTGTGTGTGTATGCGCACGCGTATGTGCGTGCGCACGCGTGTGTTTGTTTGTGACTGCATGGATTTAAACGATGAATTTGCTTTTGTACTCCTGTTCTTTTTGTGTCTTAATGCTTGTATTTTGGTTTTGTACATGTGTATAGTAATGTCATTGTAAAGCGCTTGGAGCTTCTAGGTAAGCGCTCTATAAGTTTCCATTATTATTATTATTATTATTATTATATTTTGTGATGGAGTAGCAAAGTTACTCAGTCTGGACAGTATGCCGCTTAATTACAAAATGTCATTAAAATATTGTAAATATATAGTCTACGCGTATTTTTGCTACCAGAGCTGCTCGCTGTGAACGCGCTTTTGCGAAAGGCCGCTGCCGGAGAAGGAGTTATCTCTGTGAGTGACACATCTTACCGTAGCCTCCGCATTGGAAGATCTTTTGTTGGACTGAGATTTGGAGTGCCAACTTACACTGTAGCAGATTTTGTGGCCAGTGAAAAGGTGAGCCATATATAGGGCAGGTACATAAACTAGGGTAGAACACAGTGTCCTTATCAGTTTTTGACCTGGCAGTGAGTGCTGGGTGGGGTAGGTCCGGTGTGACGTTTTCATCTTTCGCCGTGGTGATATTTCGATTCTCGGCCTCGTTGATCTAGTATAAACTCTACAGTAACACTGAACAAAAAAACACCCTTCGATAGTATTGATGACCGACCTTGTGTACCTTACATTCATGGGGTCAAATTTGTCCAACCAATTTTTTTATATTTAACTTAGAAATTTGATTCACCCTAAAACGTTTCCCTTCTTACTCAAGGGACGTAACCACTCGGTACACGTTTTCGAATAAATCGATTTTGGGGGTGAAATCTATTACCGTTTCACCACCAATTTTCTTCACATGCAAGAAACTGACATGCTTTTCGTCCACAAATAATTTCACTTTAATTTTACCAGGAAACAACATTTCAGCTTGAGTATATATCGAGGGGGAAATATGTACACAGGCGAAAGATGAAATCGTGACACCGGCTGGCCAGTGCTGATGTTCGGCCCCGTTGTGTCGGTGGCTCTGTTGAAACACCGCCAGTGTCACTGTGTTGGGCAGTTAGGAGGGATCACCCAGCAGTCGTACAACGGATAATTTTCAGTCAGGAATGTTCGCATTCAGGTGAGACTAACACGCTTTTGCCGTTTTGGTCTACTTTCTTTGTTCTGTACCAGAAGAAAAAAAAGCAAATTTAAAAGCACGTACATTCCTTCAGTGTCACTGTTGGTGCTGGACTGTCAGGAGGGACACCACCCAGCAGTCCTATGACGGATACTTTTCAGTTAGGGATGTTCGCATTCAGTTAATACTAACACGCTTTTGCCGTGTTGGTCTACATGGATTAACGTGTTGGTCTACATGGTTTAAACAAAACTGTATTCACTTTTTATCATGACATAAACACTATATGGCATTTAGGATTTCTCACTCAAGCGTGGTCTACTTTCTTTGTTCTGTACCTGAACAATATAGCTGAGATGTTTAAAGGCACACTCCTTCTAGTGAAAGTTTGACTCACAATCGCCGATCTGGCCAAGCCAAGACCATCCCTCCACTTAATCACATACTCAAATTGAACAAGCTGTGCGCCTTCTGTGAATAGTCGGACATTTTTGATGAATTCATTTCGTAAAAGCTACTCGCTTATTTACACTTGACAAAGTTTGATATCGTTTTGTATATGTAACATGTATGTACTTTTTTCATGAAGTAGGACCTACCACTTCGAAGATTCATCATGCATCCAGTGTGTGATTTAACTTGGCTTACGTTACCTTTGCGCAACAATTAAACACACTAAAACAATAAGTTATAATTCCATACACGGAAGGGTAACGAACGGAACGTGGAATAAATATTCACAATTTGAGCGACTTTAAAGCCTTAAAAGTTTATGCTCAGTCGAAAACACAAGTATAATTATAGTGTATCATTACTTTTTTGTCCGACTATCCATATAACTTTACATTTATCTAGGTCAGGTAATATGAACTTTTGCTTTAGTTCGTGTCCTTATATACTTTTCACTGATTCCCTTTACAGTGGCTGTTACGAAATTAATTCATCACACAATTTCCATGTAACTTTACATTTATCTAGGTCAGGTAATATAAACTTTTGCTTTAGTTCGTGTCCTTATATACTACTGTCTTATGACTTCTTTAAACCGAAACACAAGAAAAAGAACACAGGTGTCATTTTTGTGTTAAAAGTACTCTTCTAGTACAAACAATTCGGCTCACATCTCAGAATAAGACCATCCCTTTATTTGGACATATACCAAAAATCTAAATCCTGACTGCTTCATGTGCAGAGTTGGAAATTGTGTGATTAATTAATTTCGTAACAACCACTGTAAACTGAAATGTTCCCCTTTTGAACGCACTTTTTGTAACCAGCTGCAAACACTGCGTGACGAACAATAACACTTTTTGAGGGTTAAAAATCCAAAAACAGATCGATTGCCAACGTTCTAAAATTCAGAATTAAAACAAACAAGAATTAACAAAAAAACAAGATCACTTCGCCGGCATTTTGCAAGCGAGTAGGCACACGATCTTGATATAAGTTCATTACTGTACAGGGTTTAGTCTGGAAGAAAAAGACAATGGGACATTTGTCCCCTTTAACCAAATTTTGATGGGACATTACATAGTCCAAGGCAAAACGCACAAAGCAGGTTAGGCGGTGCCAAAATACTTTTGTCAAAAGATGCAAAATAGTGCTATTTGGTGCCAAATGATATGAGAATGTGCGAGTGTATCAGGTTAGTGAGTGTTTGTGTGTGTGTGTGTGTGTGTTTCGATCGATATCGCTTCTGTTGACAGTTTCCACAGAGGTAAACGCGCAAGTGCAGATAGTTTGCAGGATTGCTTGAATACTAATGAATTACATTTTACTTGAAAAGCCAATCATAGCGCATTTCAAAAACTCGCAAGTTCCTTGGCTTGGCGCACGTTTTTGCTTAGGTCATTCCGAACACTGTACTCACGTGAACAGTGTGCATGGGTCGGCGCAGTGGTACGTAATCTCAGTGCGCCCATTGACGCACGGAAGGGAATTCCAATGGGACATTTTGAGATGAAAGCGCACAAGTAAATGAAACCCTGAAATAACATGTATCTGTTTCATAAGTGTCTGTCTGTCTGTCTGTCTGTCGGTCTGTCCGGTCTGTCTGTCTGTCAGTCTGTCTGTCTGCCCACTTCAAAGACCTGTGGGTCGACGTAGTCATACATTAAAACGTTTTGTTTTGTCAATAATAACCGTTCCAATTACCTACCATTCCTGTTTTTTTATTTGAGGGTTAACTAACCTGCCTTTGTTCACAGTCAGTGTAGTTTCCTCATCAGTGCGGACGGTTCAAAGCAAACCAGTTTCCTGGTGGTTTGTTTGTTATGTATGCAGTCGAAACAATGACCTAGGAGTATACATGCCACTTGTAATAGATGAATGCAGATGATAGTAATAGCTGCGTGAAACAACAGATATGACGGAGTGGGAGAGATAACTAGAGAGGTGCCGAGAAAGGAAGGGTGTGGAGGGGAGGGGGTAGGAGGAGGTGGTGGTGGTGTCTTGTGGTGTTTTTTTGATGGCCGCAGGAGCGGTCATCTATTGGAATGCATTCGGAGAGGTGACATGTCTCGTTTTGTTACCGTTCTCACGAGATCAGTTTCGCTCTCTCTCTCTCTCTCTCTCTCTCTCTCTCTCTCTCTCTCTCTCTCTCTCTCTCTCTCTCTCTCTCTCTCTCTCTCTCTCTCTCTCTGTATGTCTTTGTCTGTGTCTCCCTCTGAGTCTCTCCGCTTCAGTCTTTCTATGTCTGTCTCTGTCTATGTGTGTGTGTCTCTCTCTCTCGCTCTCGCTCTTTCTCTCTCTCTCTCATCCGACTCCTGGCACACAGGTCAAAGCAGAGGTTAACTTGAGTGCACGTGTACCTAGCAGGAGGGGGGTGATTCGGGTCAGAAGTGGGGTAAAGCACTTTGGTCTTCAGTCTTTGGGTTATAGCTTTCAGTGGAGAAGATGCCAACATGAAATTGCACTATGCTCTACTATTTATTGTCCTTGTCTATCGGACACGAAGAAGGGAAGCTACAATCGCCCCGTAGTCCAATCAAATTCTCCGAAAAAAGGCCTCAACCTTAAACTATTAAAATCAAATTTGATCTCAGCTGTTCTGTACTAAGTGAATGTGTGTGCATAACATATCAAAAATCCGCTAAAATCTGCCGGGCGGAACAGTGTTTTTTCGGGGGTCAAAGCGTGCAACCTTTCAGAAAAGTGGAATAAAGACTGAGCATTCTCTGGGAGCCAGTTGGAAAGTCGGAACCCAAAAGAAATAATTGCACTACATACTAGACATCCCTTTGACTATTATTCACCATTATCAAATCATAAATAACAATTCCGGAATCAACAGGTCGTATTATTTGCATAAATGGTGCCTTTTTTCAAGTAATTTTCGGCAAGACGCTTGTACACAAATTGGTGTACCTTCCAAGAATAACATAGTAGCCGAATTTATTAAAGTGAATACGTGGCCCAGTCATTCATGATAAATATGGAGCACTGCGCAGCTTAAAACGTGACATTGTGTGTGCATATGATCCTTACCTATCTCCCTACCCCCATAAATTGCTAAACGACGCTATCCCTCAGTTCCACCCACTATTTTGACTGAACAACAGGCAACTTGTTAAAAAAAAAATAATGTCACGACCATGTATCAGTAAAAGACAAGACCAACATTATGTAGATATTAAACATTAATATTCTAACTTGTCTTTTCAAGTCCTTTCATCTGTCCCTAAGAATGAACCTTCACCGGGCGTCATGGGTCGTGTACGCCCCAGAGCCCCACAAAATCGACTTTATCTTTGAAGCTATTTCCATTTTCTGACAGTTACGGGACCCAGTCTTTCCCTGTTACGTGCCCCAGGCATTAAAACTTTTCTCTAACCTCCATTTTCATGTATTTTTAAACACGAAAATACCCAGCATGCTTCCTCCGAAAGCGGCGTATGGCTGCCTAAATGGCGGGGTAAAAACGGTCATACACGTAAAAGTCGTGGGAGTTTCAGCCCATGAACGAACAAACAAACAATACGGGTTCTCACACTAAATTCACAGACTGGGAAAAGATCATACGTACGGACAGATTTTAAAGTGGTCCTATCAATTCTTCAAAAGCATGTTAAAACTTTTATTGTTTTACCTGCAGTTCATCTCACGTAATATAGAGTGGCTTTCAAGTTTATATAACGCCGAGAGACCTTGCGTTCATTTTCTGTTTCGTAAATGTAAAGCGGTGCGGTGAACCTGCATTCCGTGAGTTTTGTCTACTACACACAACAGCGCACGATCATGAGACACTCGCACGTACACACACAGACACACACAGACTGACACACACACACACACACGCATGTACACACACACACACACACACACACACACACACACACACAAACACACACACACACACACACACACAAACTAACACACACACACACGCATGTACACACAGACACACACACACACACAGACTGACATACACACACACACACATACACAGACTGACATACACACACACACACATCTATACACAGATGCACACACACATGCACACATACACACACACACACACACACACACACAGACACACGCATGCAGACACACAGACTGACACACACATACACACACATTTGAACGTTTGCTGCCAGTACACCGTCAAACAGGCAAGCCCTCAAAAGCACACACATTACCTCGGGAGTAAACTCCGACCCAGCGGTATTGCGCACCCCCCAATTTCAATCTTTATTCAGCATGATTAATTATTCGCCGTTTAGCCTGACAACTCAGCAAGGTAGTATTGCAGTCCCACATTACCCGATCATACCTAACCACAAGACCTGCGGTAAAAGGGCCTGTGCCTGATACTATTTTATGTTTATCACATTGCATGTTTAAGTGGGTGGGGGGTTTACATCTTTGCAAATTTTATCTGCTTGGTTGTGTGTGTGTGTGTGTGTGTGTGTGTGTGTGTTTCTCTTTACTTTTTACATTTAGTCAAGTTATGACTTAATGTTTTAACGTTTACGGGGAATCGAGATGAGGGTGTGGTGTGTGTGTGTGTGTGTGTGTGTGTGTGTGTGTGTGTGTGTGTGTAGAGCGATTCAGAGAGAAGTACTGAACCGATTTTCATGAAACTTCACATGAGAGTTCCTGGGTATAATATCCCCAGACGTTTTTATTTTTTTTTATAAATGTCTTTGATGACGTCATATCCGGCTTATTGTGAAAGTTGAGGCGGCTTTGTCACGCCCTCATTCAACGAAGGCCGGACTTTGGTATTGCATTTCAGCTTGGAGGCCTTCAAATTAATTAACGAGTTTGCTCATTAAAGTTGACATGAAAATTAAATTTTTGCAAACCGATTCAAAATTGATTGCATCGTATTCTTCATTGAATTCTGAATCTGACAATATATACATATTTATTTACGAGGATTTATATCGCGCACGTATCTCACCACACAAGGCGACTCAAGGCGCATGTTACCTATTAATGTCATGTCATGTTTGTTCTAAAAAATGTGATCACAATTAACGATCAAAGGTTATCTAGGTACTACGATTAAAACATTTCATTCCGTGAGTTTGACAGCTTGACTAAATGTAGTAATTTCGCCTTACGCGACTTGTTAGGCCAAAAAAAAAAATAGGTCTGTTTACGGTAACCCGACCGACCCTAGTTTTTTCGTGCTACCCTAGACTTTTTTTTTGGCATTTGGGAAAAAGAAAAAAATTCTTGTTTTTTTGGCAAAATAACGTAAAAATATGGTTTTTTGGAAAACAAAAACAAAAAAAACCAATCCCGACCTACCGACCCTATTTTTTGGGCCTATGTTACCGTAAACAGACCTATTTTTTTTTTTTGGCCTTAGCATTAACCTCGTGTTAGACATTCAGTGATCTGACTCGTGGTTTGGCGGTTACGTTGATGCTGGTCAAACAGAATGAGTGTAGTGCAATACTCTTTCATTTTTACGACTGTAGCACATAGAGCGTGTTACTCAATTTCAATAAGAAGCGACCAGTAAGTTTTGGAAAGTTACCACATTTGTGGGGGGGGAAGGGGGGGATTTTTCGTTCAATATGTGTGTTTCAAATAGTTTTATCGTTCACCAACATGGGATAGAGGGTGCCACTCGTGATTTAGAAAAGGCCATATACGAGTACTCGACTGTGTTAATGCATGTTTCAGCTACTAGGTACTACCCTGGCCAAGTTTCCTCTCAAGACATCAAAGAGACCGCCCCATAGGTTAAACTCGGTCACTGACCCCGGTGCAGGAAGTGTTTCCTCTCTTAGATCTATGACAGGGGAAACACCTCTCATAGCAAAAACTGGGTCATTGACCCCTGGGAAGAAGGTCAGTGTCTAAACAAGGCAACCCAGCTATCACAATGGACCTGCCTTTGATCTCGCCGCACACACAGAGCACACATATTTCCACTCTGTATTCTTCCTTTGATGTGCGGCTTATTTTCATTCTTCGACCGTTTGTTACCGGTATACTTTTTTAATTTTGGTGCGCCCTATCGGCCCCCTGCGCCCAATGGGTGACTGGATTACAATTTTGTTTAAAAAGAAGGGGGTGCGCCTTATGCGCTGTAGCGCCTTGTAACCCGGAAAGTACGGTATCTAAGTACCCAGTACTATCTAATCTCTCTCTCTCTCTCTCTCTCTCTCTCTCTCTCTCTCTCTCTCTCTCTCACGCCCTCTCTCTCTCTTACGCCCCCCCCCCCTCTCTCTCTCTCTCGCCTTCCCTTCCATCTTTCTCTCTGTCTCGCCCCCTCCCCCTGCCTCTTTACACCCCCCTTCTTCTCTCTCTCCAAGAACCACCAGCTTAAAAACTAACCTAGACAATTGTTGTGTTTCAGAGTACGGCGCAGGGCGGCGTGTTATGGCCACAGCAGGATGAGGAAATGGATGCAAGCCGTGCTGGGCGTCATCCTGGTCGCTCTGTCCCTGCAGTGTGTCGTCTACTTCAGGGGCACCCCACTCCTCGGGGCAGTGGCCGTGAGGCGTCCACCCCCTGTGGTGGCTAGCGCTGCCCCACTGACCAGAGCTGCGTTTCCCGTCACCAGAGATGACTCTACAGTGACAAGAGATCATGTGCCAGTGACCAGATTTCATGCGGCAGTGGACATAGACCATGAACCAGTGAACAGACATCTTGTGCCGAAAAATGATGATCATATGCCAGTCAACAGAAATCGTGTGCCAGTGAATAAAGATAATGCACCGGAGAACGGTGAACATTTGCCAGGAAACAGAAATCTTGTGTCAGAGCACAGTAATCGCTCCACAGACACAGGGGTGACTCTTGGGACAAGAAGACCATTTCTGAGGACGTCGAACTCTAGCAGCAATGGTACGAAGACCGTCCAGGCGGACCCCCACCGCCACCACCCCTTCCCCTTCACCCTCAACCAGCCCGCAGCCTGCAGGCCGGATACGGAGCTGGTCTTCGTCGTCATCACCGCCGTCAGCAACTTCGACGACCGCCAGTCCGTCCGCGACACCTGGGGATCCTACGCCAACGACGTGCACCACAACACGTCGCTCGTGTTCCTGCTGGGTTCCACCCACTCCCCTCTCCTGCAGGCCCGCCTGACCAACGAGAGCCAGGTTCACGGCGACATCGTCCAGGAGGGGTTTGTCGACTCCTACCGTAACCTCAGCCTAAAATCTGTAGCGCTGCTCAAGTGGGTGAGCCTGTACTGCAACAGATCACGCTTCGTCATGAAGGCGGACGATGACATGTACATCAATGTGCCCAACCTGCTCTCAGCGTTAAGGAAGGAGGCGGAGACACGCCCTATGTTTGTTTTGGGACACGTCTTCGTCGGCGCCGTGCCTCAGCAGAACAGGAACTCCAAGTGGTACACGCCTCTCGAACAGTTCAACGAGAAGGTGTACCCGAGGTACACTTCGGGCACGGCCTATGCCATGACGACTGCGGCGGCGCTGAAGTTGTATCGAGCGGCAGCCGCAGTGCCTGTGTTTTGGTTGGAGGATATTTACGTCACGGGGCTGTGCGCGCGCCAGGCCGGTGTTCCCATCCTGCATCACGGTGGATTTAACTACCAGCGTCAAACTAACATCTGTGTCCTTCGGAAAGCTATTACGTCGCATAAGATTACTGCTAATGAAAAAAGAACGTTTTATAAACAGGTTCATGACCCTCAAATAAAGTGTAAATGAAACTGGATGTCCACCGAAAATTATTCTAGAGACTTGCTAATACAGGTTCCTTGAACCAACGTGATACTCAGGGGCGGAGCACACCCCCCCCCCCCCCCTCCAGCACAAAACAAAATCAATGGAAATTGTGAATTTGGAAAGCTGATTCTATGACCATTTTTAAGTTCAAATGGTACCAGATGGCACCATTTTGCTTCTTTGGGCCAAAAAATTTTCCGGGGGGGCATGCCCCCGGACCCCCCGAGCAAATTCGGGCGCTTCGCGCCCATCACATTCACTTTCGATTCAAAGTGCACCCCCCCCTTACAAAGCAACTGATCCGCCCCTAATACTGGATGTCTGCAGTTCTGTGATGCACAATCAAAAAGTGTAACGGGTTTACTCGGATTCATTGGCGTAAAACTCGGTTAAGGACTCAAACATACAGCGCAAGCGACATTGGGTGTAGTCGAGCAGTTCCATTTTGAAATGTTAATCAGCGTCTCAGAGTCAGTCAACTCATGTTCCTCTGAGTAAAACATGGTTAATGGCCCTAGAGTCATGAATACTGAGTCCGTGTAGTTTCAGGGGCGGACGAGGGGGGGGTTTCTGGGGTTTCCGGAAACCCCCCCCCAGCCAAAAAATAAAAATATTTTTGTGTGTTTTTTTGGGTTGAGTTTCAATTTTGTGGGTATTAATCAGTGACAAAATCTGCTGCCTGGAACTGGTAATGATCATCCTCAGAATGCACCAGCTTGCACCATTTTGCATCCTTTTTTTCAAAATTTTCCGGGGGGGCATGCCCCCGGACCCCCCTAGCAAGCTAGGCGCTTCGCGCCGTCGGCTCGGCGCTTCGCGCCTTCACACCCATATCTTCACAATATACTTTTGGAAACCACCCCCATAAAATGAACTGATCCGCCCCTGAGTTCATAATACACTGACCATCCAGCTTCGGCTCCTCGGAGTCAAACCGCGTCCATGAAGCAATCCTGCTCACCCTGTCAGAACTGGCCAGGCTTTTACATAGGACAGGCTTTTACATAGGACAGGCTTTTACATGGAATAATACCACCCCTCCACTTGGACACATACACTCAGCACAAAAAGTTTAGGATATTTTTTCAGTGGTATACCCCAGATGTTAAACAGCAGTTTTTGGGTCAGAAATTAACGTGTATTTTAAGATCTGTCTTTCTTCTGCTCAAAAATACCTTTCAGGAATCTGAGCAATATTTGGGCATGACGTCACATGTTCGTGACCATGCCTACCCTCAAAAATGGCGTTTTTTGACGGCATGATTCACCATCAACAGTCAAAACGGCGACTTAAACTGAACGATATTTTGCATTTTTTACACCAAAATGTTTATTTGGTGTCTTACCTAACAAGTCATACAAAGTTCGTTCAAATCCGTCGCGCAGTCAGGCTAATCTAGCGTGTAAAGGAAAGCGACCACTATCCTGAAAAAAAGCAAAAAATCCAGGGTTTTTGTGGTGCTTTTGCTGGGTAGCTGCAGTTGATATGCAATACATATAAAACTACAAATAGCAGCCTCTCCAAATTACACAGAATGACTACTTGTGTTGCGTCAGTAAAAGCAATGAGTTACCTACGTAGCCACTGACGTAGGTGTTTACCGCGTGTAAACGCATTACTGGCAAAGAGCATGTTGCAAATTCAGCTTCGCGTGTACTTAAGAGAATTAACAAACGAAATTTCCAACACCATGTCAACAGCCAGTGCGTGTGCATATAATCAGTTCCGAACTCTCTCTGTCAAAAACTGCACACACAACGAAGAGAATATTATGTTCAACAAAGCCTTTTTTTTTTTTAAACATGCATTAGTGTTGTTGTTAGCATTGTTTGATGAAGTGCTGTCATGTATTCAGTGTTGTATGCGTTGTGTACGGAGATTGTGACGGAGAAACTTTAGAACTGTGCATGCGCAACCCTGCTGACCTTTCGTCCAGGCAATTGTTCCGCGTGCCCTTAACAGGGCCGGACTAGGGAGTGGGGGGGGGGGGGGGTTACAGGCCGGGGTTGCGCCCCCCCCCCCCCTGGCTGAAGCATGTACCTCCCAAACGTGTTTTTTTTTGTAGGGGGGAGGGAGGTGTGTGTGTGTGTGTGTGGGGGGGGGGGTTGCATCTGGATCATCATGAAATCCGAGGAGAGTCCTTACAATCTCAATTCTTCTTCATTGCCTATACAGCTTGCTGTCGAATTTACCTTTTTCGTTCAAGGAGAGGCTTCCTTTCCCTCCAGAAACATAAAAAAACGTTCAGCTTCACCAAGGGGCTTCGCCCCCTGGACCCCCATGTGTAACCCCCCCCCCCCCCCCTAGTACTTACCTAGTCCGGCCCTGACTTAACATTTGTATCCTCTGTCCTTTTAAAAGGCACTCTCCTTTTCGTGAAAACTCATGTTCGACTCACCCTCGACTCACCCTCTCAGGTCTGGTCAGGGTTTTTTTTTTTAATGAGATAGGACCGTCCCTGCGCTGGGGCACATTCCAAAAATCAGCATCCTGTGTGCTCTCTGAGCACTGCTGGAACATGTTGAGGAAATATTGTTTTTGATACAACTAGCGGCTGTTCGAGAAATGTATTCATCCAACAACCAAAAAAGTCCAACTCACCACAGCAAGCAATCAGTGTGTTGAATTTTGGTATGTGACCCAAGTTGATGGATGGTCTCCGGGAACGTAGAAGAAGAAGAAGATGGATGGTCTAATCCTATGCAAAAGCCTGGCCACATCTGAGACGGTGAGCCCAACAGTTTTCACGCGAGGGAGTGTGCCTTCAACTCTTGACGCCATTGACTTTCTCTGAAGCATTTCCTTCGACCAGAATTCTTTGCGGTACAGGTTGTGAACTGTTTTTATTTAACAGCATTATCAGTTTACTTGCGACACTTTTCGTGTCTATACCAGAATGGCCTTGTTTGCGATGAAACGGGGGGAGGCGGAGAAGAAGAAAGAACAGCCGTGACGAATTATGTGATACAACTCTTCTTCCACTTTCTGACCAATAATTGAGGTTGTTGTTATTCCTCACATTCCAATGCAGGGCCATGCTTTGCTTAAAGTCATGAAAACATTATTCAAATTATGACATTAATATTCAGATGAAAATGTGCGTGCCATCTTTTCTTTGTATTTGTAATCATGAGAGAGAGCTTGCCTTGCTCTGCTCTGAGAATGTCTGTGTCATATTTAAACGAGAGCATGAGCAAGCAGTGATTTTTTCGAAGATGTATTGTTGGAATCTGTTGTTTGTTTGTTTGTTCGTTTGTTTGTACAGAACTTGGAAATGGAAAGTTGAAGCATAATTTCTCTTCAACGAACTTCTTCAATTTGAGCATATTTTGAGCTTCAAACGTCATAAAACAAATGAGAAAATGAAGGAATAGACACAAATTAATTTTAAGTGTCTCGTTTCAAAAACAAGGAAAGGGGTATTTAACGGTTTCCTGATTTTGAAGCCCCTTTTTCAATCAAACACAAATACACTATATATTTTCGGATACAGAAGGCAATAGGAAATACAATATCACGTGTGTGATTGAAATTCCGATGTTTACAAAAGTGACAAAAGTGGCATATTTTGAATGCAATGTTCATGAACGAATGTTTAGGGTATCATGGGATAGGCTTAAAATGCAATCCAGGTCAAAGATTGTGTAATAAAAATGCCAAACCAATTGAGAAAACAATGTGACATGGCAGTGCCGCCTCAACATTTGACAACAGCCAAATATAACGCCGTCGAACTGTCCTTTCAAAAATTGAAGAATAACGGTACAAGAATATCCCCTCAAGAATATCCATGAAATATTTCTTATTCCCCCCTCTGCTTCTTTCTCTCTGTAAAGGTGTAGGGCTAGTTATTTTTCGGTAACTTACCCAACAACCAAAATCACTTACCCAACAACGGGCCTGAATCCTCGATAGCTCACAGGTTGATGAGTTAGACTTTGAGGGAACTACTTTAGCGATTGAAAAGTTCCGAACGCTCCATCTCTAGGACTGGGTGGCCGAGTGGTAACGCACTTGCGCTCGGAAGCGAGAGGTTGCGAGTTCGACCCTGGGTCAGGGCGTTAGCAATTTTCTCCCCCCTTTCCTAACCTAGGTGGTGGGTTCAAGTGCTAGTCTTTCGGATGAGACGAAAAACCGAGGTCCCTTCGTGTACACTACATTGGGGTGTGCACGTTAAAGATCCCACGATTGACAAAAGGGTCTTTCCTGGCAAAATTGTATGGGCATAGATAAAAAAAAAATGTCCACCAAAATACCCGTGTGACTTGGAATAATAGGCCGTGAAAAGTAGGATATGCTCCGAAATGGCTGCGATCTGCTGGTCGATGTGAATGCGTGATGTATTGTGTACAAAATTCCATCTCACACGGCATAAATAGATCCCTGCGCCTTGAGTCCGAGTCTGGAGATACGCGCGCGATATAAGACTTCATAGACCAAACAATACAAACATACTGCATTTAAACTGGCAACTACAGGCTTGAACACATTAATCTCCATATAAAATCTGTGAGTTTGGTTGTTTTCTAAATCCAAATCTAACGATCAGTGCAGAGAAACTCGCTTTAGATCTCTTATGAGTGCACGCAAACTCCCAAGGCAAGTAACTCTCGTACGACAAGAGTAGTTCCCCTTCCAAATTTTCTGAACTGAGTTGCTTGGACAAGAGACTGCAATCCGACGGTTAGTTTTCGACAATATTTCATTTTATAAACATATCACACGCAACCGAATGCACACATCGCATCAATTTAAAGAACATACAGCGGTTTCATACACTATTTTGCCCCAGAAAACTGAACTTCATACAGTTTTTAACGTTGGAACACGGGTGCAAAAGTTCGTCTGCTTGTCCCATTCGAAGAAAGAACATTTCCTAAGCGATACCAAAACATGACCAGAACACACACTATCTGCATTTACCGGCACAGCAGAATAACAACATAACTGTGTACTTGATTTTAGTCCAAAACAGGGAAACTGACAAGAAGTGTTAACAGATATTGATTTCCCCTGAACTATACAACCGCGCATTATTCAATCGCCAGCGCAGGTAGACTGGTTGAGTGATTTGGATTCGATCAAACTTTCGCACAAAAACTCCTCTTTTCTTTGAATAACTGAATAAAGGAGGAATAAAGAGGTTACACTCTACATAAATATCCATTGAGCAGTTTTTGATATGCTTTACACACACACTGGCACTAACACACACACCTCGGGAGACAAATCTCACCCTCCGCCCTCGTTAAATCATTCATTCAAGTATTGACTGAATGTAACCAAAAACAAACGGTTGTACCCAGAAATCCTGACTGTTAGGGGAAGGGCTCCTAATATGGACCGGCTCCTAATATGGACCACCTCCAGTTCTGACAAACTAACGGCACTAGAGCGCTCAAAACAATTTCATTCGCTGTATTCATCCTCTCGGGATAACTTGCTTGCACATGTCAAAACAGTTGCAAAAACACAAACCTCAAAACCGTTAGGCTTTTTCTCTTTTTACATTTAGTCAAGTTTTGATTTTCACTTTTGGCAGCGTTCACTCTAAATTTGCCGCCTAAAACGGACTCCTTTCTGTCCGCAGCCAAAGCTTTTATTACACAAAACTTGCTATATATGACAGCTAAGACCGTATGTGTTACATTTTAGCAGTGTTGACCCCGAGTTTTTACTGCAAACAAAAAATAATAGCAAAATATCAAAGTATGTGTGAGTCCCCTAATATGGACCACCTTCAACAAATCGAAGAAAATAAAAGCTAAAGGCTATTTTCATTTATTCAGTAAGAAGCTTGCTGAAAATAACCTGTAATTAAACTAGCCCTCGAGATTTAAAAAAAAATAAAATAGTCTTCTTTTCGTGGAAGTTGATAATTTCACTTATTTTCACTATGTTTTTGATAATCTTCTTTAGTTTCCTGGTGTGCTTCAAATAATGCTCTCATCAACCCAAAACAGATAAATCTAAAGCATATTCTAAGTAGTCTGACCTGCACACTAAGTTGTATCATGTTATTTTGAAGTATAGGGGGCTTTTTACAGTGATTCGTGAAGGCCTCTCCACTGGTCCATATTAGGCGCCCAGGCTCCTAATATGGACCATTTGTGATATTTTCTGTATTCAATTTTTGCTGGATGTCTATCAAAGCTATTTTACTCTAATTAGGCCAAACGGTTAACCTTAGAGAGAAGGACTACCAAACACAAAGTAAAACTTTTTCGCAAGAAAACAAGCTAGTTATCAGCATGAAACAAAAAGCGGTCCTTCCCCTACCTATACAATTTCATGGCACAAAAGAACAATCACCACCAATCATGTCATTTTCATGTTCTAGTTATTGTAGCATACCAATATCGGGTGTTATCGTATATTTCAAATCAAGAGGATGTATCTGATCTCATATTAGACAAATTCCAAAAATAATTGTGGGTTTGTAGAGGTTGTAAAGTGAAGAACGAATGCCCTTGCTTTTTACTCGGACAAATATTGGAGGGGCCAATCACTAGCGAGGGGTATGTCGGAAACAAGTGGATGATGATGATGATGATGATGATGGAACTTTAAATTGCAAGGATCGAGGTTTAAGGCTACGCCTTTAATTACAACCTGTCATTACATCTAGATAATACAACATTTTAATAAATGAAAAACAGAAACGCAAGCAATTGAACAAGCAAGCAAACAAACCAACACTCAAACAAAAAAACACACGAACAAACAGACAGTCAAATGACGAACAGCATCAACATTGAAAGGAAAAGCAAGAGGTGTTCACTCTTCCACAACCCATACAAATCCAACGGAGTTATTTCCCATAATGGTCTATTGCAGTGTTCATTTGCATTGATTGTCATTAAACACGACATAGCCCCGCTTCGTTCATGTATGATTCTTAATGCAAAATAAGCAATATTGTTTAGAAATATGCTCTGAATCCTATTGAACCGTATGTGTGTGTGTGTGTGTGTGTGTGTACGTATCTGCGAGTGTTATATTGATCTGTTTTTAGTTGTCGAAGCCAGAGTAGAGCTTGGAGAGAGAGAGAGAAGGGGGGGGGGGGGGGGGGGGGGGGGGGGCGTATTTAAAAAAAACCTCTTTTCTTGTTTTTACAGCTGGATCATTTTACGTGTTTGGGTCAGTCCTCACCGAGATGTGTGTGTGTGTGTGTGTGTGTGTGTGTGTGTGTGTGTGTGTGTGTGTGTGTGCGTGAGCGCGTCTGTCTGTCTATTTGTCTGTCTGTATATGTTACAGTAAATTCTTAAAACCAGAAAATTTACAACATCTCTGAATAATTTCAGTAAATTTGTTAATTTCCTGTTTCACTCGTTTTTGTGTGTACATTTCCTAAAAATTCCAGGAAATGTCTAATATTCCTGCTTTCCTGAAGGGCAAGCAAATTTGTAAATTTACTAAAAACAGATTTCAAGGAAAACGAGTGCTTTTTTGATTGAATGAAATGTACTTACTTAGTTTGGCAGCATTAAAGCATTACTCCGCCTCACAGGAGTTTACAGAACGTTGACATCTTTATCTAAAACAGCAACCTTATGTAACACAATCGCAATAGCATTTCACAATATTAAAGGCACAGTAAGCCTCCCGTAAACCAGCACAGATACTGTCAGGCTTCGGTTGGCCTAGTGGTAAGGCGTCCGCCCCGTGATCGGGAGGTCGTGGGTTCGAACCCCGGCCGGGTCATACCTAAGACTTTAAAATTGGCAATCTAGTGGCTGCTCCGCCTGGCGTCTGGCATTATGGGGTTAGTGCTTGGACTGGTTGGTCCAGTGTCAGAATAATGTGACATGGGTGAGACATGAAGCCTGTGCTGCGACTTCTGTCTTGTGTGTGGCGCACGTTATATGTCAAAGCAGCACCGCCCTGATATGGCCCTTCGTGGTCGGCTGGGCGTTAAGTTAAACTGTCAGGCTTTTACACACAGTACAAACACCCTTTCATTTAAACACCGCTTGAGAACATCCTAGGTGCCCTTCGTAAATTTTCAAAGCATTTATTTTTGCGTTGTTTATCTTTCCCCTGAGCCATCGTGAACCCGTGTGATCCAGTTTCCTTTTTATCACAATGTAGTCGTCAGTTTGTGATTTCAATGCGACTTGCTGTCAGCTTATCTGCAATAGCACGTTATTATGTACATGTACCTCTGGATTTAAATGCAACAAACGGCTGCGATTCACACGAACTCTAGCGATGGCTTTTGACTGTTCAGAGGAACTGGCAATAGGCATAACTGTCGTCTGCTACAAGAACCACGACCTTGCGTGACCCTGCTTCCGAGTTTTTCTTTTTTTTAACTTTCAAAACTTCGAAGTGTGCTGATCTTGTCTTGATGAAAAAAGAATTCTTTTATGATTTAAGAATGTTTGTGTAACAAACTGTCAATTTATTATTTAGATTTTAAAAGTTAGGTCTAGCGCCAAAACGCACCGTCCGATTGTCTGATCAAACAATCCGCAAAATGAATTCTTTGAAAATTGCTCGCTCTTTACGTAGGGCATCTAGGATGTTCTCAAGCGGTGAGTGTTTAAACTAAAGGGTGTTTGTACTGTGTGTGGGCGGAGGCGACCACGGTGCAAGGGAAGCTCTATGGCAGTCTGGACGACCTACAGCGCACGGCAACATTTGCGCGGAGAACCGGCGTTTCCATCTGAGTGATCGACAAGAAGAAGAAGAAGAAGTACTGTGTGTAAAAGCCTGGCAGTGCATCTGTATCTGTGATGGTTTACGGGAGGCGTACTGTGCCTTTAAATGACAGATTACTTGAATAATTCGCGTAAACCGCACACTCCAGTTCGCCTGGATTATTCTACCGCCGAGCTTTCGTGACATACATGACAGGGCTCCCCACGGACGCCCCACCTTGAGGGTCCCGTGACCCCCACTTTGAATGATTGGAGGGTCCACTTCAGCAGAGACTTGAGGGTCCCGTGACCCCCACTTTGAATGATTAGAGGGTCCACTTCAGCAGAGACTTGAGGGTCCCGTGACCCCCACTTTGAATGATTAGAGGGTCCACTTCAGCAGAGACTTAGAAGGTCCCAAGAGTTCTGTCGTGGGAATGCAATCTAAGAGTGTTCTCAATGTCTCAAAGCTACACACACACACACACACACTGTGTAGTCCAAAGCAACATCCGGTGAAGGTTAAGCGGAGAAAGAAACAACCAAACTAAGAAGCAACTAAGTAAAGAAGTGGCTTGTCCATACCACAGTGCTCTGAGGGACACCACCTGGCCAGAGGAGACAGCGCTACAAAAGAAGCTATACGGCCCCAGGACTTGGAGAGGACAGCACGTTTCGCCCTGCAGTCCGGACTGACGATCTAACAGCGAACGACAAGAAGAAAGAAGTAAAGAAGCAACTAAGTAACTAAGTAAAGAAGCAACTAAGTAAAGAAGCAACGAACATACAATTAAACAAGTTGACCAAACTGATAAAGAGGCAACTAAAGAGACAACCAGCCGAAGTATCAAACCAATCAAAGAATCAAGCAGCGGGTAGCAAGCAAAAAGAACTAACTAACAAACAAAAAAACCAACATACAGACAAAAAAACAAGCAGAAAAAAACCCGAACGTAGCCTAATGAACAAACAACAAAAAAACAAACGAGCAAGCACACTAAGCAAGCAAACAACAATCACGACAGTTTAACACAAAAGCAACATGGTCCATAAATAGAGAATACTACATGGCTTGCTGTGTCGTACCAGCCGATTTACACGAGTTGGTTTTTTTAAATATTGAACTGCGAGCGAAAGCGAGCTGTTCACTATTTGAAAAAGCAACGAGTGTAAATCTGGTACGATACAGCAAGCCATGTAGTATTCTGTTTATCCTACATACTGTACTTACGTGTATTTTACTGAAAATGTCCTGCAGTCGAGGCAGCTAAATTGAAGACGCTTGTTTTGGAACCTCGATCTCTTCTAAAGCCTCGTGCATTCTATTACGTTAAAGTAAAGAAACGTCACTCTGAAAGTGTGGCGTGACGTGTTAGTTCTAAAAATCCATCGAGGCGGGTAGTTAGCGAGCGCAATTTTTTTTTCTATAATGACGTTTGTCTCGGTGACTTTGGCATCATAAGCAGTGGAAAACCAGGTCCCTGCCAGACTTGCTTGACATGACCTCATTTACATGATATAATACACACGAGTGATTTGACTGAACGATTATTATTATAGTCTCACGAGTGCCTCTCGGCTCACGTATGTAGGATCATTCAATGTAAACCACTGGGTTTGTTCAGTATGTGCGTGTGAGCTTGTGTGTTTTACACTTCTGTCCTGTGTATCAAAGTGACAATATGAAGCCAATTTCGCCGAATCCCTCTGTTAGTCAATACAGTACAGTTGTTTTGTGTCTATTCCGTGTTCAGTCATTTGGCAGTTTTCTGCAAAAAGACGTTACAGGGGAGATCACTGTGGTTACCATATTTAGGTTACACTTACAACACCGACAACCGACACCGACGGAGAGTAGATTGAGAAACTTCTAATATTAGCCGACCAAGGCAAAGAAAAAGTAAAGGGTTATCTACGCCGTCACAGCGTCTGTTCTTAAGGTAAAACGTGCTGTGAACAAGGGGACGGGGGCAAGATGGTAGGTTGGCAAGAAGGCTGAGAAAGACTTGTTGTTGTGGTGGTTGAGCTACTCAGCTAGAGAGCGCGGCGTGCTGAGCAGCGCATCGATTATGGACGCGCTTCGTTTTTGCATCAGCAACATTTTGAACAATACTAATTTGAACACCTCCATTATATTATCTCAAGTGAATTTATTGGAGACGATTTATCGAAAGTTACTTTTGTTATCACGGTTACGGGTATAACATCTAAAATAGTTCGGATTTATAATTATGCACTGCACCATTTGTGGATCTGGATTTTGCAGCCTAGATTTTGGAACACGGGCTGTGTGTTTTATCAAGTTTTGAAATTTTCTGATGGAAGTGAAAGACTTTTTGGATGTCAGATACTTGTATAAAAAAAAGTCATCCCAGTTTAAAAACTCAGCGCCTTTCCATACAGTAGAAGCCATCAGTTGTGTGTTTGCAATGACATGTATACGACTGATCTGACTGCCAAGTATTCAAGGTTGAATTCAAGTTTTGTTATTTAGATACCCCACAATGCAAATCTGCTGAAACTCACCCAAACTCACTTGGAAAAAACCCATCTCATGCATGATCAGTGGTAATGAAAGGATAGGGGTGGTCAGTGACCACACTAATTCGAGTCACAGACAGTATGTAACCACTACCACCACCATGCAAACAAACAAAACGTTACAAAACTATTAATAGGAGGAAAATATGATGTAAGTGGCCTGTGGGCGTTTGCTTAAACCTAGTAAAAGTGTAGGAAACTGTGACCAGTGTAATGTTGGGGTGGTCACAGAAGACAATGATTACCATTGGAACTTGGGCATGTGTTGACAACATGGTTAAAGAGAGAGAGAATGGTGCTCCGTTTTTCGTTTTATTTGCATTTTTATTTTTCAAATAAATCAAATAGATGTAACTGTTGTAAACTTTGCAATCGTGAAGGAAATGTAACGACAGTATACGTCGCGCATCGCTAATTGCAGCGCTCCTCGACTGAAGCGCCACGTGTTTCAAATCGCGACGCTGCAGAACGTGCCGCGCGTCCTTAAATAAATCCACTTTGTTGGACTTTGATGCCCATATTCACAAAGTTGTAGAAGCATTTGGATTGTGTTGATGGACTGACCACTTAACTGCCGTGGCTAGAAAACTAATAGTCGGTTACGTACAGAGTTACACTCAGACAATAGAAATAATGACTCTGAATCTGGATTCCCACTGGCACTGGATCTGGATGTTGTTCATGGGGTTTACGTCACAGGAGCCGACTTTTGACTATCGACCTGACTGCTAAGGCAGTGGTGTCAGAAAATCTTATAAGTCGAAGGATTGTAAAACATTTTTGTTGAAACTAGGTTGGTTTAAATGATTATTTTGATATGCTATTGTGGGATGTTGACTTGTGGGTTTTGAAAAATATGATAGCTCTAAGTCTAATTATTTCACCTCTGTTTGTCGCTATTTTCTGCATATGATGATTACTTTGCATGTTTGTAGGTTGTGAGCACGAAAAACTTTTGAAAGGCGAGTACAACTTTTTTCCCTTGGAAAATCGTTTTAATATTAAATTTTTGCGGTAGAGCAATTTAACAATACATGTTTCAAATGGCCGTACATCTCGGGTTCCATGCTTTCCCCAAACATACTGTGGATTCGCATTATGTGTGTGTGTGCATGAGCGCGTGCGTGTGTTTTATATATAAATTTATATTTTTATTCATTTTTGTTCATTTTATTTATTTATTTATTTTTCTTCCCCTTATGAATGTGTAATACTGTTAGTGTGTGTTCGTGTGCCCCTGACATCATCTAACCACTTCTCTCCCCTGTCATTTGTTTTCGTTCCTTGAGTTCCTTCCCTTTTTTGTGTTTCCCCTCCATCCTCTTTTCAAACCTTGTTCGTTCCGTGTTGTGTCTGCTTTTTGTTGCCTTTTGTGCTTGTTTGTTCCTGATGAAGCTTACGTAAGCGAAAATTCGTACTGTCTTGTGCTGTCCTTGTATCGGTGAGTACAGAATTCTTTTGTTTTTTAACTCGGTAAATTCTTTTTTCTTAATTTTATTTTTATCTGTTTTATTGGATTGATTTTGTCCAGTATGTGGAACAATGGTGGTGGTAGGATGGTGGTTGTGATGTGGTGTGGGAAGAATTAACGTCATAACGAACAGCTGCCATGGACTCTTTTTTACTGCTAGCAGAATAACCACTGGCACTGCACGCCTTTCACCCTCATTTTCATCAAGTACATGTACCACATTTTTTGTTCTTTTTCTACAGTAACGCCATGAACAGTGGGGGACCATCAAGGCCTTGACCAGTGAACAGACAGGTACATGCAGAAGCTTCTCACTGCAGCATGGAGGAAGGGGACACAGCAATTCTGTCTGACATCAAGATAGAGATTGATGTCGCGGAAGAGACACCACAGTATTGGCAGATGACGGAACCGCAGACATACGGTAAGGTTGACCAAACCTCTCTGACACTAAAACGACAAATGCAACATCCTCAAACTAAAACTGGCTGAAGCAATGAGCCTTGCTGAAGACTGCAAGCTTTTAGTGTTAAAGTGACATCTTTTAGTGTTAAAGTGACATCTTTTAGTGTTAAAGTGACATCTTTTAGGTGTGCTACTGTTAGTGTTAACAAAACCTATGTAAAGATAATTTGAAGAAAATGCAGAAAGAGACAAAAAATGTTTAAAAAACACACTGACACTACAGATCAGGCTTGAAAAGATAAAAATAGTTTACGGTAAGTGAAGCTTTGAATAGAGCACATCATCAAGAAAAAACTATGCCTTTGTGTGCAGATCATTGTAAATGTAACATTGATTGATAAGGCAGTTTATGTTGAAACACATCAGGTAAGTGAATATAAATTATCACAAATGTTCCTCTTAACCGACCTATATTCTGACTTCATGCTTTCGACGTATCAAAACATCCGTTTAGCACCATAATGAGGCTTTGGAAACAGTGCGGATATAGAAGACGCAAAATAAATTCTTTGAAAAATGCCCAAATCCCGTAAACCACCAGTTTTAGGCCACAGACAGCCCCAGGCATTACATACATTACAAACATCGGGTTTTTTAACACTTACCGCCAGAGAAAATCAGGGCTGCTCTCCCTTGATAGTGAGCTTTTTTTCAAAGAATAAATTTTGTGTTATCTCAAGCCATGACTTTCCGAAGCCTCGTTATGGCGCTTTATGGAAGTTTTGATAAGTCGAAAGCACGAAGTCTGAATATAGGCCAGGAAAGAGGGATATTTATGATATTCACTTACCTGATGAGTTTGGAGCGTTGAATACTGAATGTCAGCATTCAAATATTATAGCATTTTTTGCTGCGGGTGTTTGAACAGATGTTGTATTGTGACCAAGAGGCATAACTTTCTTTAATTTGATGGGTAATGCCCCATGTGGAGTTGTTCCCCTTTACACTGCTTTGTTGTTCGTAACCAAATTCCTACAATAACGCCAGATTCCTTCTAAGATTTAGAAAATTGCTGCAGTTTTTTCGAAGCCAAAGGTTAGCAATTCCACAAGAGCTGACTTGACAGATTGCAGTTGCAAACAATATGAGTACGACTGCGGTGGACTAGAATAAGCCTTTGAACCGCGTGTATGGTTGACATGTGCTAAATAGCCACGCAAGAGACCTGTATACGTCATAAAATGGTGTTGAAGGCCCCACAAAGTGCGTTTCATCAGGTTTCTATGACTTTTTTGTCAATAGCTTTCCTCGTGTGAGGAAACAAGACAGGCAAAAAACTGACTGTTTTGGAAGAAAATAGATTGTTTGTTTCCCTGAAATGCAAAACTTGTTCAGTATTTGTTGCTTCCTACTGCTAATGCCTGTTATTTTTTTTATTTTAAGGAAGCACATGCAATACACAATGCTATGCGCACACACTAACTTACATCACACAGATACACCATCCCCTCATCTCACCATCCCAGTCTTCTTTATTTTTTTTAATGAGGCACATGCAATGCACAATGCTATGCACACACTAACTTACATATCACACATATCTACACCCTCATCTCACCATCCCAGTCCTCCACAAAACAATTTGTCAAAACTTTACAAAATGTAAAAGGTGTATTTTAGAAAACTTACCACAATCAGTCAAAGATTATTGCATTCAATCAGTTTTGACCTGATGAAGTGTTGCTTTCATTAAAGGCACAGTAAGCCTCCCGTAAACCATCACAGATACTGTCAGGCTTTTACACACAGTACAAACACCCTTTCATTTAAACACTCACCGCTTGAGAACATCCTAGGTGCCCTCCGTAAAGAGCGAGCAATTTTCAAAGAATTTATTTTTGCGTGGTTTATCTTGCCCCTGAGCCATTGTAAACCCGTGTGATCCAGTTTCCCTTTTTCACAATGCAGTCGTCAGTTAGTAATTTGAATGCGACTCGCTGTGAGCTTATCTGCAATAGCACGTTATTATGTACCTCTGACTATGCACGAAACAAACGGCTGTGGTTCACAAGAACTCTAGCGATGGCTTTTGACTGTTCAGAGGAACTGGCGATAGGCATAAACCGTCGTCTGCTACGAGAACCACGACCTTGCGTGACCCTGCTTCCGGGCGTTTCTTTTTTCAAACTTTTAAAACTTTGAATTGTACTCATACCTGTCAAGTCCTACGCATTCTGCGTAATTCTTACGGTTTTTTGGTGTTTTTTGGGTCCTACGTCGTATACCTCAAACCATACGCATTTTCAGCATTTTTTTTGTTTTGTTGTTGTTTTGTTTTGTTGCTGGCATCGACTGCCGTTCATTCATTTCTGAGGAGGAGCTTGCACCAGCCACACAACAGAAGTTCTGGCATGATGTGCGCCAGTTCTACGTGGCCTGTGTGAGGAAAATGTTGAATAAATTTCCATTTGGCAGTGAAACCCTGCAACACCTTCAAGTGCTGGATCACAGTCTGGGAGCTGACACACTGACTGCCTTCTTGCAGGTCAAAATTAACTCTGATGCATGCTGCCATGATTTTAAGGTGACTGGCAGCATGATTGACAAAGCAAAGATTTGCACAGATGAATACAACAAAGAACACAAGTGACAAGTGAGAAAAAAAATGAACGAACAAGAGTGCAGTGTAAATGTATTACATGTAGTGGTAAATAAAGAGCAGTTTGTGTAGAAAGGAATTTATGTGTTTTACTTTTAGTTTGCGAAAAACAATCTGATTGGTTTAGTGTGTATGCGTGAGAAGTTGAATTTGTGCGTTTAACCACATCCTGATCCACACATTAACTATGGTTTTTGATCCCCAACTATGGTTTCTTATGCCATTTACTATGGTCAGAGGCCAAAAGTACCTGACAGGTATGTAATGTACTTATCTTGTCTTGATGAAAAAAGAATTCTTTTATGATTTAAGAATGTTTGTGTAACAAGCTGTCAATTTATTATTTAGATTTTAAAAGTTAGTTCTAGCGCCAAAACGCACCACGGTCCGATTGTCTACTGAGACAATCCGCAAAATTAATTCTTTGAAAATTGCTCGCTCTTTACGTAGGGCAGCAAGGATGTTCCCGTTTGGTGAGCGTTCAAATGGAAGGGTGTTTGTACTGTGTGTAAAAGCCTGACAGTATCTGTGATGGTTTACGGGAGGCACACTGTGCCTTTAAGGTTCAACATTGCCTACTGTTGCTTTCAATTACTGTTAGACGCAAGGCTGAGTTTAATGCCCCTCCCCTCGCCCCCCCCCCCCCCCCCCTCGCAGCACACAGAGAGAGATTCAAAACACACTAACAAAAGAGATACATTTAATACTGTAGGAATAGATCATAATTTGCATCACCTTTATGGATGTGTTTTGCATTCCTTTCAGTGCAAGGCGGGGAGGTTTTTGCCACAATCAACACAGCTACCATGCCCACAGTGCAGTCATTGGATGGACAAGCTGCAATCAACACAGCTACCATGCCCACAGTGCAGTCATTGGATGGACAAGCTGCAATCAACACAGCTACCATGCCCACAGTGCAGTCATTGGACGGACAAGCTGCAATCAACACAGCTACCATGCCTACAGTGCAGTCATTAGATGGACAAGCTGCAATCAACACAGCTACCATGCCCACAGTGCAGTCATTGGACGGACAAGCTGCAGTCAACACAGCTACCATGCCTACAGTGCAGTCATTGGATGGACAAGCTGCAATCAACACAGCTACCATGCCTACAGTGCAGTCATTGGACGGACAAGCTGCAATCAACACAGCTTCCATGCCTACAGTGCAGTCATTGGACGGACAAGCTGCAGTCAACACAGCTACCATGCCTACAGTGCAGTCATTGGACGGACAAGCTGCAATCAACACAGCTACCATGCAAACTGCAGTCAGTACTCATAATTATAGCTGGATGAAACAAGAATTACAGACTGCAGTCAACACTCAAAGTGATACCTGGCTTAAACAAGGGGGATGGATAACAGAAACACAAAGCGTGGGTAAAGTAGAAATAAATGAGAGACATGAAACAGATCCAGTTCCAATGTCTGACTCCACATCCCAGTGTTCAGGCCACAAGATGCAGCAGGTTATGATTACATGTACTGGTGAGAAACCATGTGGATGTACCCAGTGTGAGGCGACGTTCATCCGACCTTTGGAACAACACACGTCACAACACACAGAAGAACCAGCATATGTAGTACAGATACACAAAAAGCATCAAGGAAAGAAACAACTTTCATGTACTGCGTTTGATATGTACAAGGAAGTGAAAAAATATGCATGTACTGAGTGTGATGCTAGGTTCAAATGGTCTTCTCATTTGAAGCAACATGTGTTAACACATACAGGCGAGAAAAAGCATGCGTGTCTTGTGTGTGATGCTAGGTTCGCACTCTCTGGAAATTTGAAACGGCACATTTTAACACATACAGGGGAGAAAAAGCATGCATGCACAGAGTGTAGTACCAGGTTTTTGCGGTCTGGTGATTTGACGAAACACATGTTAACACATACAGGAGACAAAAAACATGTATGCACAGAGTGTGCGGCTAGGTTCGCACAGGCTTGGAATTTGAAACAGCACATGCTTACACATACAGGGGAGAAAAAGCATGCATGCACAGAGTGTAGTGCTAGGTTCGCACAGGCTGGTCATTTGAAGAAACACATGTTAACACATACAGGAGACAAAGAACATGTATGCACAGAGTGTGCGGCTAGGTTCGCACAGGCTGGTCATTTGAAACAGCACATGTTAACACATACAGGGGAGAAAAAGCATGCATGCACAAAGTGTTGTGCCACGTTTTTGCGGTCTGGTCATTTTATGGGACACATGTTAATAACACATACAAGAGAAAAAAACGCATGCATGCACATAGTGTAGTGCCACGTTCTTGATGTCTGGTCATTTGAAGTAACACCAGACTTGCGAACCCATACGATTTCGCCGTATTCTGTACGCATGATTGTCGAGAATACGATCAGTACGGTCAGTGGGAAAAAATACGACGAGAACAATTCCTAGACTTCTTTTATTCACAAGCCCATCTTGAAGCCGATCCAGTATTTTGACACATGATTACAGTTTTTGTCAGGACACCAAATAAAGAAAGAAAGTTTTTGTCAGTAAAAATTGAAAAAAGGATTTGTTTTAAATGTACACAAGAATTGAACGGTTCGTCGGAAAGTGCAGTGAGCCTGTCAAACAGTTAAAGTTGACGGATTTCTTTCGTCCTGTGTGAATTCATAAACACTGCAATGGATTTTAAACACTGCAATGGATTTTAATCTTTTTTGTGGGGAATTAAAGTGTACAACAAAATAATGAACTGTAGCAGACGACAAAACTGCAGACTCTGACTGAACCGTGTACTTCGTCCGCCGCGCACTACGGAGGCTTTTTTTTTAAAGTATGGCACTGTTTTATCTTCTTTATCTTGCTTTTAAAAAATAAGTGATCAGTTTAATCATTTTCTTTATTGCGAAAAAACGTTAACTCGAAAAAAAATATTGGTCCCTTTCATTTCGTGTAAAGCGATCTCGGCTGCACAGGTAAACTTAATTAACGATGTGGCAGACGCGTGTGAAGCATGTTTGAATCATGGATGTTCAAATGCTGTGTGGAGTACGCTCGTTTTTCTGAAAATACACCAAGTTTGTTTGAGAATACTCTAAGTGCAAAACAGGGGTTCCCAGGTCTGTAACACATTTTAACACATACAGGAGAGAAAAAACATGCATGCACAAAGTGTAGTGCCATGTTTTTGCGGTCTGGTCATTTGATGGGACACCGGCACGGTTGGCCTAGTGGTAAGGCGTCCGCCCCGTGACTCGGGAGGTCGTGGGTTCGAACCCCGGCCGGGTCATACCTAAGACTTTAAAATTGGCAATCTAATGGCTGCTCCGCTTGGCTGGCATTATGGGGTTAGTGCTAGGACTGGTTGGTCCGGTGTCAGAATAATGTGACTGGGTGAGACATGAAGCCTGTGCTGCGACTTCTGTCTTGTGTGTGGCGCACGTTATATGTCAAAGCAGCACCGCCCTGATATGGCCCTTCGTGGTCGGCTGGGCGTTAAGCAAACAAACAAAAATTTGATGGGACACATGTTTACACATACAGGAGAAAAAACCGCATGCATGCACATAGTGTTGTGCGATGTTCTTGATGTCTGGTCATTTGAAGCAACGCATTTTAACACATACAGGAAAGAACAAGTCGCGTAAGGCGAAATTACTACATTTAGTCAAGCTGTGGAACTCACAGAATGAAACTGAACGTAGTCCGCCGCTAGTGCAAAAGGCAGTGAAAGTGACGTGCCTGTTTGGCGCGGCAGTGGTTGCGCTGTGCTTCATAGCACGCTTTACTGTACCTCTCTTCGTTTTAACTTTCTGAGCGTGTTTTTAATCCAAACATATCATATCTATATGTTTTTGGAATCAGGAACCGACAAGGAATAAGATGAACTAGCTTTTGAAACGATTTCGGAAATTTAATTTTAATCATAATTTTTATATTTTTAATTTTCAGAGCTTGTTTTTAATCCAAATATAACATATTTATATGTTTTTGGAATCAGAAAATGATGAAGAATAAGATGAACGTAAATTTGAATCGTTTTATAAAAAAAAAATTAAATTTTCAGATTTTTAATGACCAAAGTCATTAATTAATTTTTAAGCCACCAAACTGAAATGCAATACCGAAGTCCGGCCTTCGTCGAAGATTGCTTGGCCAAAATTTCAATCAATTTGATTGAAAAATGAGGGTGTGACAGTGCCGCCTCAACTTTTACAAAAAGCCGGATATGACGTCATCAAAGACATTTATTGAAAAAAAGAAAAAAATATCCGGGGATATCATTCCCAGGAACTCTCATGTCAAATTTCATAAAGGTCGGTCCAGTAGTCTGGTCTGAATCGCTCTACACACACACACACACACACACACACACATACACCACGACCCTCGTCTCGATTCCCCCTCTATGTTAAAACATTTAGTCAAAACTTGACTAAATGTAAAAAGCATGCATGCAGAGAGTGTGGGACTTTGAAGCGGCTTATGTTAAAGTGTAACTAAACAAACATTTTGAAGTGTCAGCTTTACTAAATTGCTTTACGTGTTGTACAAGTATAGACCTCTAGAAGCGATACTGGACAATGTTTTCAACGATTACATTGTTTTCTGATTTACAACGATTTTTTAAAAGAGTTGAACACATTTCAGATTTACCTGATTATCTTTTCTTGACTGGGTACTTTCCATAGAGCAGTGGTTCTTTCAGTTCCGGGTTTTATATTCAACCAATCAGAATTTGTTTTCCCCAAAGAAATTCGTCTGCTGCCTGTCCCAGCAGAGCCTGCAACAAGCACTGCTTGCCACATGTTTCATGTTACCAACATAAATAGCCAGAAACTGGTCAAGGTTGCAATGTAAATTAATTTGATCTAACTAATGTGCTTGTCCTGCATCTCTGGCTTTTGAATTCACTCCAAATGCTTGCACTGGGTCAGCGTGAAAGGCAACATCCTGTCGAAATCGTAAGCACGAGACTGACTGCGAGATTTTCATTCGAAGAGCATGCTGAAACGGATTGTAAGTAGAATATTTGACATATTCTCGACCTTTCTTGATCTTTCCTTAACTTAGTTTTCTTGATCTAAAACCGAGGGCTTGTATTTTTCAGTTGTGATACTAAGCACGTATGTCTTTGTCACAGTGAGGGTCATCCGATCACTTTCAGGGGGGCTTCTGATTTGAAGCGACACATGTTAATACATACAGGAGAGAAAAAGCATTTCTGTGTGTACAGAGTGCAATGCCAGGTTCTTGCGGTCCAGTGATTTGAAGGTACACATGTTAACACATACAGGGGAAAAACCGCATGCATGCAACGAGTGTGGTGCTAGGTTTATACAGTCTTCTTATTGAAGCGACACATGTTAACACATACAGTAAAGAAGCATTTCCCGCAGTGGGGCACTGCGGTTATGAAATTAAAAGCCCCTCCTGTTTTTGGAACCGCAGGAGCTTTCTAGTTTGCTGTTAGGTAGATTTTTGGTTCCTCTTTCCTGTCATGCTCTCTTTTTCTTCATGAATTCTTTTCTTTTTTCTGCCTTCTTGCTCATTCACCTGTATTTTTTCCAAAAATCTCTTCTCTTGCCGCTTGTCTCGCGATTCATGTATAGTTTAATCTGTTAGTGTTCTGATGTAAGTCCAGCAGTAGATAGGTTAAGCCTATTTTAACATACTGGAAACTGGTAATCTTCCAGTAGGTATTAATTTAGTTTTACTAAAGCCTGCTGGGACACAAGTAATGGGTTAGTGCATTTGTAAACAGGAATCGCATGACAAGTGGCCCCCTTCATCCCCCCCTTCCTCGTCCTGATATGGCTCTGCGTAGTCGGCTGGACGTTAAGCAACAAACAAACAAACAAACAAATAAAAAGAAGCATTAATTTACCCGATGCTCCCCAGCATGTCGTAAGAGGCGACTAACGGATTCTGTTTCTCTTTTTACCCTTGTTAAGTGTTTCTTGTATAGAATATAGTCAATGTTTGTAAAGATTTTAGTCAAGCAGTATGTAAGAAATGTTAAGTCCTTTGTACTGGAAACTTGCATTCTCCCAGTAAGGTAATATATTGTACTACGTTGCAAGCCCCTGGAGCAAATTTTTGATTAGTGCTTTTGTGAACAAGAAACAATTGTGGCTCTATCCCACCACCCCCCTTCCCTCCATCGCGATATAACCTTGAACGGTTGAAAACGATGTTAAACACCAAATAAAGAAAGAAAGAAGCATTTATATACAGGTTCTTGCCGTCTGGTCATTTGCAGTAACACATGTTAACACATACAGAAGAGAAAGGGTATGCATGCACAGAGTGTAGTGCCAGTTTCTCACGGTCCCATGAAATGAACTGGCACATGTTAACACATACAGGAGAGAAAAAGCATGCATTCACAAAGTGTGCTGCTATGTTTGCACTGTCTGGGACTTTGAAGCAACACATGTTAACACATACAGAAGAGAAAAACATGCATGTACTGAGTGTGATGCTAGGTTCAAACGGTCTTCTGGTTTGAAGGGACACATGTCAACACATACAGAAGAGAACAAGCATGCATGCACAGAGTGTGGTGCCAGGTTCCTGCCATCTGGGACTTTAAAGCGGCACATTTTAACACAGACAGTAGGTATAACCAACGTTTTTTTCAAATTCTTCATGCATTTTTTGTTTGTTTGTTTGCTTAACGCCCAGCCGACCACGAAGGGCCATATCAGGGCGGTGCTGCTTTGACATATAACGTGCGCCACACACAGACAGAAGTCGCAGCACAGGCTTCATGTCTCACCCAGTCACATTATTCTGACACCGGACCAACCAGTCCTAGCACTAACCCCATAATGCCAGACGCCAGGCGGAGCAGCCACTAGATTGCCAATTTTAAGTATGACCCGGCCGGGGTTCGATCCCACGACCTCCCGATCACAGGGCGGACGCCTTACCACTGGGCCACCGTGCCGGTCTTCATGCATTGAAGTTGAAATTCATTCAAATACAGACCCCCCGCGGGTTTGGGGGAAGAATTTACCCGATGCTCCCCAGCACGTCGTAAGAGGCGACTAATGGATTCTGTTTCTCCTTTTACCCTTGTTAACCCCTTGACTGCCTTAGGACGGGTATACCCGTCCTGCACTTGTGCAGCCGCAGCGCCTTAGGACGGGTTTACCCGTCTTGACGGTTCCGGGATTTTCCAGAAGTGCGATGTCACTGCTGACACAAAAATAGCAGCCAATGGCTTGGTAGGATACCTCATTCTCATGAATAAACATAAATGGTGACGCGGTTTTGCGTCTGAAGGCTATTTTCGGCCTTGGCGACAGGATAGGGGAGAGAAATCTCGACTCGTCAAAATGGCAAACGGTGGAAGTCGACCAGGCCACGGTAGGGAAAAACAAAGCCGGACTGACGCTACAGGGGGTGCAAATGACTATGGATACTGACAGGGGAAGGGGGAGATCTTCTTTCGGACGATTCATTGCAAACAGGTAGATGATAGTGATTATAATCCTTTCTTGGAGCGAGCAAAACAGCCACTGTGTTTGATCCACAGGCACCGGAAGATGCGCCGGACTGATTTGTCAAAAGTTCATATTTAATCATCATTATAAGCCAAACTAATTATTATTTCCATGATTAGACACTAAAAACAGATTCTTGGTTCAATTTCCCTTAAAAATAACATAGGTTTTACTTACCTACCTACTGCCAGTTTGGAACTAGAATTTTTTGTGAATTATTACACCCCGAACTCCAATATTCCCTGGCAGTCAGGAATGCACATACATGTACGCAAGTTTTGATTGGCAGCGTAAGGGTTAAGTGTTTCTTGTATAGAATATAGTCAATTTTTGTAAAGATTTTAGTCAAGCAGTATGTAAGAAATGTTAAGTCCTTTGTACTGGAAACTTGCATTCTCCCAGTAAGGTAATATATTGTACTATGTTGCATGCCCCGGGAGCAATTTTTTGATTAGTGCTTTTGTGAACAAGAAACAATTGGCAAGTGGCTCTATCCCCTCTCCCCCCTTTCCCCGTCGCGTGGTTGAAAACGACGTTAAACACCAAATACAGGGTTCATACAGACACCTGACAGTGAAATTCAAGGAGTTTTCAAGGAGTTTTCAAGGAGTATTCAAGGAGTTCAAGGAGGTCAAATTGCATAGGTGTACACGTGGAAAAACTTTCATCAACCATGCATTCAAAGCTCAAACCAGAAACGTAAAGTAAAACAAAAACATTTATTTACTTTTTAAAATTCAAAAATTCAATGGCTGTCGGGGAACATTGCCTGGAACAGTGTGGAGTTGTTCTCACACGACTTGAAACTGTAGTGCGAGTTCACAGCGTTCACTGTCCACATGACTTCCGATTTTAAAACATCGGTCTTGGTGCAAAATGATGAAAGAATCCGAGAGGACGTTGGCATCGCGGGACCCGGGGTTGCAGTTACAGAAGCAGACTGAGAGCTTTGCGATGACGTTACAGATAAGAAGTTTGCAATCGGGACTACAGGTGCAGACGCTTTTAAATTATTTGTGTGTTTCTTTCCTTTTGCGTGGCTAACCAGGGCTGACTCGCCCATCACTGAAATATCCACACGTGCTTTGCAGCATTTACAAAAAGCCTTGTATTTGTCGCAATCCCGCTGGATCCAATCCTTGTATTCCTTTTCCTCCAGACATCGTGGGTTAAAAAAGCACTTTCCACCCGGCATGACTACGATTTTCGACCGGCGATGGCTTGAAACGCTGTCACAATGAATCGACACACTGCTTCTTCAGAAATGGCGCTAAAAGCTACCCGGATGAAGGGGAAGTAATCGGTTTCAACTTCCCTTCGCACGATGGCAGACGACACACGACTTGCACACAACACGCACACAATCGATATAAATTGCTGAAAAACTTTAATATTAACATTTTTTTTTTTGCCTGCACTTCAGAATTCAAGGAGGTTCAAGGAGGTTAAACACAAGAATGACCATTTTCTCCAAATTCAAGGAGATTCAAGGTCCTTGAAAAGGGGGGTTGAAAATTCAAGGAGATTCAAGGAGATTCAAGGAGCGTACGAACCCTGCAAATAAAGAAAGAAAGAAATTCAAATACAGAGGATTTATGGCTGCTGTGTATTTTTTTCTTTTCTTTAAAAAACAGGTAGCGCACCACGAAAACAGTGTTCGCTCAAAACAGGGGACACGCCTATTGCTAGTAAAATACATACTCTTCATGAAAGAAAATTGTAAAGAAAGTTTCTCACAATGATTGGTGATCAGAAAAACTGTTTTGTGCACCAAATTTTTTTCAAATTGTCCTGTTTTCTCGATTTATAATGTTGAAAATTGCTGAAAGTCGTTGAAACAGACTATAGTTTTTGAAAAAAGACTTCAGTGTTTTTTCAGGTTTATGAACAATTCTGTATGATGTTAGATATGGCTTTCCCGATCTAACATATGAAAGAACCCATTTTTGAGTCACTTGAGAAAAAGTGACTCTATGTAATTGAGTCACTTGAGAAAAAGTGACTCTATGTAATCGGTCAGTGTTAGTCTGTCCGGCCGGCCGTCCGGCCGGCCGTCCGTAGACACCACCTTAACGTTGGACTTTTCTCGGAAACTATCAAAGCGATCGGGCTCATATTTTGTTTAGTCGTGACCTCCAATGACCTCTACACTTTAACGATGGTTTCGTTGACCTTTGACCTTTTTCAAGGTCACAGGTCAGCGTCAAAGGAAAAATTAGACATTTTATATCTTTGACAAAGTTCATCGGATGTGATTGAAACTTTGTAGGATTATTCTTTACATCAAAGTATTTACATCTGTAGCCTTTTACGAACGTTATCAGAAAAACAAGGGAGATAACTAGCCTTTTCTGTTCGGCAACACACAACTTAACGTTGGGCTTTTCTCGGAAACTATAAAAGTGACCGGGCTCAAATTTTATGTGAACGTGACTCATTGTGTTGTGAATAGCAATTTCTTCCTGTCCATCTGATGCCTCATATAATATTCAGAACTGCGAAAGTGACTCGATCGAGCGTTTGCTCTTCTTGTTATTCTGCGAATTAAGACATCAAGTGGGTCTTTCGCACCAAATACTCAATAAGAAAAGGCTACGAATTTCTTCAAAATTGCGGTGCTTCTCGAGGCCGATGTCTGCTCTTAAATCGTAGGTCAGTTTTTAAAACCATAAACAACTCAAGACACGTTCGAACTGCCTAACTGCATAAGGTGAAAGCGTGTTATTTTGTCTCCCTGGTTTGGGAACTTTCGATTTTCCACAAGAGTGACCTTTCCTTAGCTTGGTTATGTCCACACACAGGAGAGAGAAAGCATGTGTGCACAGTGTGTGGTGCTAGGTTCGCACAGTCTTCTCATTTAAAGTGATACATGTACATGTCAACACATACAAGAGATAACAAGTCGCGTAAGGCGAAAATACAATATTTAGTCAAGTAGCTGTGGAACTCACAGAATGAAAGTGAACGCAATGTAATTTTTCAGCAAGACCGTATACTCGTAGCATCGTCAGTCCACCGCTCATGGCAAAGGCAGTGAAATTGACAAGAAGAGCGGGGTAGTAGTTGCGCTAAGAAGGATAGCACGCTTTTCTGTACCTCTCTTTGTTTTAACTTTCTGAGCGTGTTTTTAATCCAAACATATCATATCTATATGTTTTTGGAATCAGGAACCGACAAGGAATAAGATGAAAGTGTTTTTAAATTGATTTCGACAATTTAATTTTGATAATAATTTTTATATATTTAATTTTCAGAGCTTGTTTTTAATCCGAATATAACATATTTATATGTTTTTGAAATCAGCAAATGATGGAGAATAAGATAAACGTAAATTTGGATCGTTTTATAATTTTATTTTTTTTTTTACAATTTTCAGATTTTTAATGACCAAAGTCATTAATTAATTTTTAAGCCACCAAGCTGAAATGCAATACCGAACCCCGGGCTTCGTCGAAGATTACTTGACCAAAATTTGAACCAATTTGGTTGAAAAATGAGGGCGTGACAGTGCCGCCTCAACTTTCACGAAAAGCCGGATATGACGTCATCAAAGACATTTATCAAAAAAATGAAAAAAACGTTCGGGGATTTCATACCCAGGAACTCTCATGTCAAATTTCATAAAGATCGGTCCAGTAGTTTAGTCTGAATCGCTCTACACACACACACGCACGCACGCACACACGCACGCACATACACCACGACCCTCGTTTCGATTCCCCCTCGATGTTAAAATATTTAGTCAAAACTTGACTAAATATAAAAAGCATGCACATCTTCAATGTGGTGCCAGATTCTCACTGGTTGCATGGTGATGTGAAGCAACACATGTTAATACATACAGGCGAAAAGAAACATGTGTACACAGACTGTGATCAGTGCCAATTAAGTTCTTGCAGCCTAGTGATTTGAAGACACATACAGGATAGACACAGGGTGTTATACCGGGCGTCAACAGAGCCAATCAACAGTGATATCAACTGGTAGTATTCATTCACTTAATTGTTGTTTAATCTGTTTGCTAGTTTTCAGCGTTTTCTGGCATGCATTGTTTCAAATTTAAAGGTTTAAATCAACCTCAAATATGAATTGTTTTTAGTGTTTAAAATTATGCTTGTATTGCCACGGACTGCTGCTATGGAGTTCGGTTTACAACTTTCTGTTTTTTTAAGCTGTTATTTGGTGATTGGGCATGCCAACTAGGCCGGTACTCAAATACAACTGTCAATTTCTAGATTTTGCTTGTTTGTAGAATTATCATGTTGATCAAAAGAATCTAACTTTTATCGGACTGAATTCCAAATTGTTGACATTTTTATCATACCTGTAATTACAAATTGAGAGTGAGGTTGTGGAAAGCATTATATCGTAAACTCTTCAACTTTCTTCTTATTTTCTTTTGACATTGTGTGCGTGCGTGTTCCTACTTGAAAGATGCACTCTGCATGACTCAGAACAAACTTATACACACACACACGCACGCATGCACGCACGCAAGTATGCATACACACACACACACACACACACACACCCTCACACACACTTGCATAATGCACACACGCAAACAACAACAGCCCCAAAAAATGATGCGCTGAAGTAAGACACATAAAGAAAATCGGGATATATCCTAATCATGCACACCTTAGTTTCTTCAAGCAAGCCTAAACAAATGATTTTTTTTTTTACCTTCCTTCATCTTTCTTTGTCACAGTTACATAGTGAATGGAACTTGATTTTTTTTAACATTCTTTTTATCAGATTTTAGATCAGTGAAACACAGCTGCAAGGTATTTGAAATATTTGCGAATCTTAAGAGTTTAATGAACGTTGTAAACGTTATCAACTGTCAGTTGAGGCTGACTGAAACATAAAATTTAGAATTCTTGGTTGTGTTCCCTAGGGGTATTTTTGGTCTCTCCTTCAGAAAAAAAGTGCATTTGCCTGGTAAGGATTGGGGGGGGGGGAGATTTAATCCATGACCCCACCCTTTCTAGATCCAACCCTGCGCAGACACCAAAAAAAGCAAAATAAATCAAATGGAATCATTTCGTGTGTCTGTGCAGAGTAGACTCGGCTAAATCCCGTACAAACTCTCGTCGCCGTGATCGAGACGCTAAGTAAGATGGCGGCCTCCAAAGAAGTCTTTCGACAGTTGTCGAAGGAAATGAAATTCATTTACAAAACAGTAAGCAGGGTGTTATGGTATTTGCGTGTGCATTACTACTAAGCTCTTAAGAGTTATATAAGCTGTTAACTTGTGTGCTTTGTCAAGCTGCATTTGGTGGAAGCTCTGACTTTAATTCAACCTTCAGCTGCTCAAATAGAAAGTAAACTGAACATGTGCAGTTTGGCTGTTTGCAGAGCTTTCACGCGGTAAAAATTTTATTCATCTCTAAAAGGCAATTTTCTGAATTTTGACTTTGAATGGTGTGTGTGTTGTTGACTGACTCTTTGATCTGCAGCATTAGTGCTACAAAGACGGTACAGTGGAACCCCCCATTGGCATTTACGACTTTGGAAAAACCTTGAAAATAAGGTCTTAAAAAGGGGGGGGGGGGGGGGGGGGTCTTAAAATGGGGGTTTGAGTTTTTGGAGTGGTCATGAACTTGGTTGCAGTGTATGTACTATCATGTTAATACACAAACACACACACAGTGACACACACAGTTGCAGTTACGGTCATATCAACACACACACACACACACATTACAGCAGAACAATTTAAACCCAAATTTCAAAGATATGCTCGCTTCCCGCTGAGTGATCGAAGCACATTTGACATTGTGGCGTGTTAACCAACCAGTGACATCCGAATGTCCTAACTCGATGGAAAGCATAACGACTTTTCTCCTGAATCATCTTTCCGCTCACAGTAATGTTTTTCGCCTTGCATCGCTAAACCAGTCCCATATCGCTGAGGTCTCCGTACAGGTACCTCTCTTTGCGTACTTTCGTTTCGCTATCCTTCTTGCCATCTCGATAACACCAAGTCCTTATCCTTGACGATACCCAGGATTTGCGTCTTCCGGACTCCTAAGGAAGTTGCCGCGGATTGCCATTTCGCTCGATTACTTTAGCTCTCTACTCAAGAGTCAGCGCTTTTCTCTTTCTTTCGCGAATCTTTGTTTGTCAACAAGTTGTCGGAAAACTGACAAGATAGCGTACAGAGGAAAACCGGATGTATTAGGATCTTGCCTTTTTTTTTTTTCGTCTCACGATAGTTGGAGGAGTGAGAGCCGCCATGTTGTGTTTTCGTCTGCTCGAAAAGTGCGCGAAAGTCGTAAATCATCCCAAAAAGCTCGGTCGTAAGTCGCGTTTTGAGGTGAGTCGTCCACTGGGGGTTCATTATACAGTGAAACCTCCCGTAACGACCTCTCCCAAGAACGACCCCCTCCTTTTTCCGATCAAATTTCTCGGCACGGATGCTTTTCACACTGTATTCTGTAACTAACCTCCCAAGAACGACGCCCTCATTTTTCTGACGACCGACCTACCAATTTAGGGTCAATAACGAATTTGACCTTTCCTTTTAACCAGTGAGTGTCAAAGTTTAACCCAGCACACGCGGTGCATCAAGAGTTAGGGGTGGTAGTCTGTAGTCAGTTATGCGTGCAAGTCCAGTGACCCACGGCTGTCATCTTCTCACCTATTGCTGTCACAATTGAAGGACTGCCCTCGAAGCAGGGGGGGGGGGGGGGTAGGGGGGGGATAGGAGGGGTTGTGTAGGGGCAGTTAGAACGACAACTCAATAATGAATTGCTGTGTATGTATTCTGTGAGTGTGTGCTCACCAACTGAGACCTCTGGTCAATGACCCATACTTGCCAATGAGCAAGTTTTACCTATGATGTTCGAGAGGAAACTCTTCCTGTCCCAGGTTACAGACACTGACTTTCTTACCCAGGGTCAATCACTGAGTTTTACCTATGAGACCGCAGGCGCGCGCGTGTGTGTGTGTGTGTTTGTGTTATGTCTGCCTGTCTGTGCGCTGATGTATGCACGTACATCATGCTTATCCATATGCACATCAAATGGGAACAAACATAGGATAACAGACACAATTTTCAAAACTTAACTGCCCAACAGTTGCCACCCCCGTGAAAAGAATTATACCTCCAAATCTCCCAATAAAGACCCCTCCTGTTTACGACAGATTTTTCTGGACACTTTCAAGGTCGTTAGTGGGAGGTTTTACTGTATAGTAAAATGCATCCGTGGTGGCAAAATCGGTCGTAAAAAGGGGGGTCGGTAAGGGGGAGTTCTACTGTACTACTAATAGTGGCAATGGCATTCGAAAAAACTTTCAGCATAGATTGACTTTCAGTTTCACAGGAGGAAAGCACAAATCACTTTTGATGGCCTGCGGATGAATTTAAGAAATATACCTTTTTGTTGCTCATCTCTATTTGTTGTGACAAGATCTTATCTGAAATATGAAGAGCGGATAATGAGGTATAGGTGCAACGTTAATAAAAATGGGACCACCAAAACAACAACAAACTAATACTGAAATAGACAATCAAACAATAACAACTCTAAGCGTTGTTTATGACGAAGCGTTTGTGTGTGTGTGTTTGTACTCAACTTGAATCTTGTGTTTCAGAACAAGCTGCAGGAAGTGCCAGCCTACGCATATGTGGAGAACCTGTTTCGTCGCTTCCAGGTTACGGGGGAGAAGGAGTGTCGTGGAGAGAATGAGGTCGGGCACATGGCCAGCACATACCTGTGTCTCCTGCACAGCAACCGCAAGTATGAGGTCAGTGGTCAGCATGCAGGAGTGCCGGAGATAAAGCTTAACAAAATACATGTACATTTTAACTTTCACCATGCTTCCTTGGTCATGGACGACCCAGCCCTGAAAGTCCAAAAATGGTATACTCGCCTGTGGCTAGTGATTCTGAAAATGTACTAGCCAGAGAGCAAATTTTACTAGCCAAACCAACAATTTGTTTTAGCAACTGTACCTGCATTTGGCGAGTAGATGAACATTTCTACTCGCCAGTTACATGTGTATACTCGCCATGGCGAGTAAAAATACTCGCCACTTTGAGGTCTGCAACCCAGAGCCTCACACTCACAGTAGTGTCTGTATCTCTAAAAGTATCAGGTCAGTTCTTGATTGAGAAATCATGTTAATTGTAATCCTCAAAAACCATAGAACCTTCCTGTCGAGTAATTTTTAACGGATTATCTTTGTAAACAAACAAATAAACAATGACATCATTTGAACTACACAGTCCGTATGTTGTGGGTCATGGACAACCCATATAGAATTAAAAAAAGGCATTTTACGGTGTTTATCACTACGATGTATTCAACTTTATCAGCTGGTCAGAGTGTGATGTGCCATAAAATGAACCAGCAGTTGTTTTTGCAAAGTATAGTTGAAGCAGGGGAGGGAACTGGTAGTATATTGTTAGGGGTTTAATTGATATCGTTTTGTAGCCACAAGTAGTGGCTAGCATAGACTCAATCAGTTTGTTTGTGCAGTTGAGTCATTCTTCACTTATCGTGACAAAAAAGGGGAATTGGCCCCAAAAATCAAACTTGTCATAAGAATAAAACAATTAGTGCCAATCTGAAGACATGTGCATCAACTACCTGAATATGCAAACAGCAAATTGGTAGCTTTGATACCTTAGATAAAAACTCCATTCTCGTCGGGGGGTCATGGTTCTGGTAACCTGCATAATGTTGTGACACTAAAGCATGAAATATACCACTTTTAATCACTCAAGTTGTGTAATAAGCATTGATAGGATAGAAGTACTTCTTTTTCTACCAATATGAACCATGTTTAATGGTAATGAGTGGAACTCGTACGGTTGCAAGGCAGGAAATAGTGTGACGCCATGTGCAGGTTACCAGGCTTCTTTTTTTTTTCACCAAAGACTTGATTTCTTTACACTCATTATCATTGACTATTCACATGATTTCCACACACATACCCTTGCAATGATGCAAGTAGAACACAATACAGTCTGTTCTTGAAAGAAAATGTGATAATAAAATGAAAAAGGTAACCTGTGTGATGCGTGACGCCACTGCACAACACAGGTTAAAAAAGACAACAGGGAGAGAAAAGAAAGCAATAAAAGAAAAGTTATGAAAAACAAAAGTATCTGGTAGTTCCTTCTTCTTTAATAATCAGAATTTAAAAAAATTAACACGTTTTCTACAAAAACAACGCTGATCGCTGCGTTTCCCTGCTACCTGCATCACAAGTGACACTGGGAAAATCTGCAGGGATTCGAATGCACTTGTGGTCAATTGACTGATATTAAAAAAATACAGCTTCTTAGTAAAAACAGAGCCTTCAGATAGATTACCTATAGCATGAAAAACACTTCTTGTGAACTTACCGATGCACCCTGTGAAACGAAATGAATGGCGATCAAGCGATGTTTCGGCCGAGTCCAACAAGTTACCTGCGCACACTGGTTCTCGGTTGTGTGACACGTCATCGAATTTGGTTTAGAAAACACACCACGTGACTATTTTTGACCCAAAACGTCATCAAGTTTGGGGTAGAGTTTGATAATGCATGTTTCGGGGCCCTTCACAACATGCCAAGTTGTCGATCACCGAAACAGAACTTGAAAAACAAACTCTGGTAACCTGAGTGACAAACGTGACACCAAGCACAAATCAAGACATTACAAGTCTTTGGAAATATTTTATTTCTTGTTTTTCAATAAAAATGTGAGTGTCTTTCATATGTTTGTCAGTTTTCATTAAAATTTTGTTTGTTCAATAATTGTGTCGTCTGCTTGACCTGAATCTGTGGATAGGAATTTTGTGACGCCACGTGAAGGCAGGTTACCTCCATTTCAAACCCCAATTTTACGGCAAAAAGCAAGCAGAGTAAAGCATTCGAACATACCGCTGATTTATTTTAACCTTGGACAATCACATGCAGTCAATCATTTGGGTTTGGCTATCTTTAAACTAATTGCAATGGGCGATTACAGAAGTAGGGGTACGCATTCCCATTTTCCGACGCCATTTTCAGCACTAAAATCGGAATTGAATCAAAATTAACCACAGTAACAATTTTTTTTTTTCCATAGTGCCATTTTCTACCGATGCATTTACATTGATAAAACACGGATATGATGTGATTTTGTTTTTTAATTATCTGAAATTATTGTTTTTTGGCTTTGAACGAGATGTACCGCGATAGTCACGATAAGTGAAGAATGACTCATTTCCATGTGAGTTAAGGCATGGGGGTGGGGGGTGTTCACCTGCAATGTAATTGTAAGGACAGGTGTAAGGGTGTCTGTTCATGAGAGGAAAATTAAGGAAATTAGACCAATTGACCAAACACCCTGCAGTATTGCATTGCTGCTGTTAGCTGATTAATGCATACAGTGCAACCTCCCGTAACGACCTCTCCCTCTTATCAGCTACTAAGGACAGACCAGTTATTATCAAATTTGCAAGACATTATCCCCCATCATTCTGCTATAGTAGAGGTGTTTTATCTTTCAGTCAATGACCATGTGTGTATTGTGTGTGTCAAACAGGAGCTGAACACGATGTACAATGGCAGTGATGTTTTATGTCAGTCAATGACCATGTGTGTATTGTGTCATGTGTGTGTCAAACAGGAGCTGAACACGATGTACAATGGCAGAGATGTTTTATGTTTCAGTCAATGACCATGTGTGTATTGTGGCATGTGTGTGTCAAACAAGAGTTGAACACGATGTACAATGGCAGAGATGTTTTATGTTTCAGTCAAAGACCATGTGTGTATTGTGTCATGTGTGTGTCAAACAGGAGCTGAACACGATGTACAATGGCAGTGATGTTTTATGTCAGTCAATGACCATGTGTGTATTGTGTCATGTGTGTGTCAAACAGGAGCTGAACACGATGTACAATGGCAGAGATGTTTTATGTTTCAGTCAATGACCATGTGTGTATTGTGTGTGTCAAACAGGAGCTGAACACGATGTACAAGGGCAGAGATGTTTTATGTTTCAGTCAATGACCATGTGTGGATTGTGTGTGTCAAACAGGAGCTGAACACGATGTACAATGGCAGAGATGTTTTATGTTTCAGTCAATGACCATGTGTGGATTGTGTCATGTGTGTGTCAAACAGGAGCTGAACACGATGTACAATGGCAGAGATGTTTTATCTTTCAGTCAATGACCATGTGTGTATTGTGTGTGTCAAACAGGAGCTGAACACGATGTACAATGGCAGTGATGTTTTATGTCAGTCAATGACCATGTGTGTATTGTGTGTGTCAAACAGGAGCTGAACACGATGTACAATGGCAGTGATGTTTTATGTTTCAGTCAATGACCATGTGTGTATTGTGTGTGTCAAACAGGACCTGAACACGATGTACAATGGCAGAGATGTTTTATGTTTCAGTCAATGACCATGTGTGTATTGTGTCATGTGTGTGTCAAACAGGAGCTGAACACGATGTACAATGGCAGTGATGTTTTATGTTTCAGTCAATGACCATGTGTGTCATGTGTGTGTCAAACAGGAGCTGAACACGATGTACAATGGCAGTGATGTTTTATGTTTCAGTCAATGACCATGTGTGTGTCAAACTGGAGCTGAACACGATGTAGAATGGCAGAGATGTTTTATGTTTCAGTCAATGACCATGTGTGTCATGTGTGTGTCAAACAGGAGCTGAACACGATGTAGAATGGCAGAGATGTTTTATGTTTCAGTCAATGACCATGTGTGTCATGTGTGTGTCAAACAGGAGCTGAACACGATGTACAATGGCAGTGATGTTTTATGTTTCAGTCAATGACCATGTGTGTCATGTGTGTGTCAAACAGGAGCTGAACACGATGTACAATGGCAGTGATGTTTTATGTTTCAGTCAATGACCATGTGTGTCATGTGTGTGTCAAACAGGAGCTGAACACGATGTAGAATGGCAGAGATGTTTTATGTTTCAGTCAATGACCATGTGTGTCATGTGTGTGTCAAACAGGAGCTGAACACGATGTAGAATGGCAGAGATGTTTTATGTTTCAGTCAATGACCATGTGTGTCATGTGTGTGTCAAACAGGAGCTGAACACGATGTACAATGGCAGAGATGTTTTATGTTTCAGTCAATGACCATGTGTGTCATGTGTGTGTCAAACTGGAGCTGAACACGATGTACAATGGCAGAGATGTTTTATGTTTCAGTCAATGACCATGTGTGTATTGTGTGTCAAACAGGAGCTGAACACGATGTACAAGGGCAGAGATGTTTTATGTTTCAGTCAATGACCATGTGTGGATTGTGTGTGTCAAACAGGAGCTGAACACGCTGTACAAGGGCAAGGGGGAGAGGTCGATAGAGTCCAGTGCCAGGACGGTGGGTCTGGCAATGCCGCACGAGTATGAGGATCCCAAGTGACCATAGCAACATTGCGTCCTAAGGATTACAGTCACTATAGCTTGGCTTTTTATGCTGTCTTGTTTCGAAGATGTCATTGGGACATCAGCTTCTGGTTTGTGCATGCATTTTGTGTGTAACATCCAGGTGTTGTTTTCACTGAATGCTTCGATTTAAAATTTCATTTGGTAACATATTGGATAAATGTCTAAGGAAAACTACCTGATGGCAAAAACTAAGAAGTGTCTTTCCTGACGGAAAGAGTGCAAAAGTTTGAATTGAAGGTTGTAGTACATGAACTGTTCATTGTGCTTTAATTTTTTGTTTGCATTCACTATACATGTAGTTTCAAATGACTTGACAGTGAAGATGGCAATACTGCATGCTGGTAATCAACATTGCTGTGTGCTTTGGCACTAATGATGATAGTGTGTGTGTGTGCTAGAGAGAGAGAGAGAGAGAGCGTGCATGTGTGTGTGTAATTACTGACATATATTTTGGACAGCACCATGTTTTGGATTTATAAATTTATCATGTGAAATACAGTATTTCAGTAATTGAAAAGTTGCTTTGACTGTATTTATCACGAGTAAGTGGCTGCCGTGTACACATGCACTTGTAACAATCTGTGTCTGTCTCTCGGTATTGTATCTCTCTCTCTCCCTCTCTCTCTCTCTCCCCATCTCTCTCTTTCTCCATCTCTCTCTCTCTTACTCCATCCTTGAGCAATAAAGTATCCTTAGCGGATTATGACTTTATTCAGTTATTCTGCAGAAAAGACAAATGCTGGAGAAAAACCATTCTTTTCTGCAGCATATCTGCATAATGTCATCTTTCGCCGAAGCAGCGTTTTTTTCTGCAGCAAAACATTTTACTGCAGTAAAATTGAAATCAAGAATGCTGCAGTAAAACGGTGCTGTTGTTTTACTGCAGAAAACCTGTTTACATTTTTTCTGCAGCATTTTGTACTGGCTCTTGGCGGATTATGACATTATTCAGTTATTCTGGAGAAAAACCGAAATGCTGGAGAAAAACTGTCTTTTCTGCAGCATTTCTGCATAATGTCATCTTTCGCCGAAGCAACGTTTTTTTACTGCAGTAAAACAGTTTTTCTGAAGCATAATGTTTACTTGGTTTTCTGCAGCATTATTGCTATTAACTTTTTCTTCAGAATAGTCTGTGACAGTTTTTCTGGAGAAAAACGAACGATCTTGTAAAGTCGCCCCCTGGGATAGTATAATAGTTTGTTCCGCAGTGTACCAATAAACAACTATTGGTAATTCTGGATGAGTCCATCTCTCGACAGGGGGGCTCGCGTGCTCCAACATTATAATGAGCAAGTACAAAATGCTGCAGAAAAAGTGTAAACAGGTTTTCTGCAGTAAAACAACAGCACCGTTTTACTGCAGCATTCTTGATTTCAATTTTACTGCAGTAAAATGTTTTGCTCCAGAAAAACCCGTTGCTTTGGCGAAAGATGACATTATGCAGAAATGACAGTTTTTCTCCAGCATTTCTGTTTTTCTGCAGAATAACTGAATAATGCCAAAATGCTGAAGAAAAAGTGTAAACAGTTTTTCTTCAGTAAAACAACATCACCGTTTTACTGCAGCATTCTTGATTTCAATTTTACTGCAGTAAAACTGTTTTACTGCGGAAAAAAACGTTGCTCTCGCGAAAGATGACATTATGCAGAAATGCTGCAGAAACAAACAGTTTTTCTCCAGCATTTCTGTTTTTCTGCAGAATAACTGAATAAAGTCAAAATCCGCTAAGGATAATAAAGATCATTCGTTCATTTTCTCTCTCTCTCTCTCTCTTCCATCATTGAGCAATAAATATCGTTCGTTCATTCTCTCTCTCTCTCATGTTTGTACTCGCACAGGAGACTGTTTTAATAGGTGCAGCTGTGACACTGACACATACCATAATTTACATAAATAGATGCAAGTAAATGGCATCAAAACAATGAAACATAAAAGCAACATCACACAGTTTGCAGAAACACTGATGATTAGGCATTAGCAGAAAAAAAATGTCTCGTGTGACCAGATCTCTTTTTCTTCTTCATAACTTAGGATAGCGTCTGAACAAAACAAAACAAATCTGAGAAATACAACATAAACTAAACACAAAGCTTCTTCCAACAGACCAACCTTGTTTTTTGAGCAAATTGAAAAACGCAGAATTCTTCTCAAAAATAAAAAAAATAAAAGCAGACGAAAAAAGATACCAACAAACTTCTCAAAAACAGAATTTCCAGTTTCTGCAGGCATAGCAATCAATAGTTTTTGAAAATAGTATTTGATTATCAAGTACCGCAAAAGGTTAGTCTGAGCCCAAAAAACAAAACTTAATTCATATGAGATTTTCAGCATATTTCTGTTTGTGAGGTATGCACACAGAAACTACACATATGATTCTTCAGCCTGCCACCCAAATGTTCTGAGTCATGATGCAGTAAACACATTTTTTTCCCATTGGCCAAAGTTGAGAGCAATATGCCACTGACCAGAGAGGCCGACTTAGTACGGGGCATTCCTGAGATTCTTGACATGACAGCATTTCTGCTGCAGCCGCCCACAGACTTATTGTGGAATGTTCAGAGGATGTAAGGCTTATGTAACAGCCTGTAGACATGCATAGCATTGGACCGCAACCACTGGCTGATACCCTTTCTGCCACTAGGTGAACAGTGCGACCTGTTAGCAACAGCCCCTCTGCCGCTTGCAACCATATGCAGAAGGTAATATCATAGTCCTGTGAGTTAAACCTTCGGGCTGCAAAGCAAGCTGTTGTTTTTACCCCCCACCCCCCTCCACCCTACCCCTCCCTTTTTTGTGTACATACGCGTGTTTATGTTTTCCCAGCCTTGAGACGTTTGCTGTAAACTTGGGCTCTTTATCGTGCGCATGCGTATACACGGGAGTGTTTCGGACAGCTCTTTTTTTTTTGGGGGGGGGGGGGTGGTGCGGGAGGTAATTTTGCCTAGGCTAATTAAAGTTGGCTGCGATAGGACTGCCAAAGTAAGCGAGTCTGGAACCTATTATTTAAAAAAAAAAAATCTGCGAATTATAAGTTAAATTGTATGAGAATCGGCAAGTCACACAAGAGGAGTCTTAAATGAGGTCGGGGTACAAGGGCTGCCCAGGGACCTGTTGCGATCTAGTGGCATGTGGTGTTTTGGGATTCTCCTTGAGAGAAATGTACATTTCCCGGCCCAACCGTGCTGGTCCTCACTCAGGTCCAGATCTGTGATTACTATGTCTTTGTACAGCAGCAGCATGTCATACCATCACCATCTTAAAGCTTTTTAGACAAGTCGCAGTATGGTGATCACTGCATTTTCCCGGTCACTGCTGAAAATTTGCGGTTTGATGCGAGAAACAATTTTCTTAAATGTATTGTATATGCCAACTATTTCTTGCAACGCTTCCATGGCGGCGTGGCAATGCTCCAGAGCAGCGGTGCACCACAACGACATTGATTATTCCTCAGTGGAAATGATGATTAAAGTTATTGTTATGAGATGACGCCAGTGCACGACAACGGCAATGTACCATGACGGTTATCCGCCTGGTTTAAGTAACAGGTCCATATTTGTTTTTCCATTACAGGCATCGATGCTCAATGGTGTGGAAACCAGCATGAATTCAAGCTTGTGAAAAAAAATAAGGAAAATGGAGCAATCTGAGCCATCAGTTTTTCTTTCCTTACAAATTTCTTTTTTTCGTCTGTTTTTTTTAGGCTAGGGGGGGGGGGGGGTCCGGAAACCCCGACCCCCCCCCCCCCCCCCCCCCCTGGATCCGCCCCTGCCTACACTCCCGTTCGATAACCCCAGACAGCCTTCAAATCAGAAAGGGCAGACGCTTTGGAAACGGCCGGCGAAGTTGAGATCTTTTTAGTTCGTAAGAAATTGATTTTACAAGAAAGTTTGTGCTATCCATTCCTATCCTTGGCACAATGGGTCAAAAATCCCAAAAATAAGGCCTTAAAAAAATACGCACGCGCACACTCACGAACGCACATATGCGCGAAAAAAGAGATAATGAATGGAACAAGAGAAAACATTTCCAAACGATAAACATTATGACACTGGTTGAAATCGGTTGTCGCACCTGTACTCTCCTGTACACCTGTACCTACCCTAACGCATTTGCAAACACAAACACAAACACACACCCACACACGCACTCACACACACAAACCTAGACACATAAAGACATTACAACACACACACACGCACGCACACACACACACACACACACCCTCTCTCCCTCTTTCTATCTTTCTCTCTCTCTCTGTCAGTTCGTTCGTCAGTCCGTCTGTCTATCTGTCTGTCAGTCCGTCTGATTGTCTGTGTCTCTCCCCTCTCAGTCTCTCTCTAACGCCGCTCTCTCTGTGTACCAGCATACAACTGAGAGGCGAAAAAATAAGGCCTTAAAAAAATAAGGGCTTATTTTTTATGGGCTTATTTTTTTAAGGCCTTATTTTAGTAAGGCCTTATTTCCATTATGACCTTAGAAAAATAAGGCCTTATTTCTGGTAAGGCCTTATTCTAAATGATAAGGCCTTAAAAAATAAGCCCATAAAAAGTAAGCCCTTATTTTAGAAATAAGGCCTTATTTCTTGAAAATAAGCCCTTAAATAAGGCCTTATTCATTTAAGGCCTTATTTTTGGGATTTTTGACCCTTTGTGCCAAGGATACTATCCTTTCAGTGCCCTGGCTGTCTTGGGATCCAAGCTGATGTCAGAGCCACACTGTAAGGTCAGTCATTCTGGACAATTCGGAAGTTGACTGACCGGCGAAAGAACATGGTTTTTTTTTTCAAGGCTGGTGTAACGATTACATCTTTCGCCTGTGGTCATATTTCGATGCCGGTCACTGCGCTTGCCCAAAACTATGACGCCACGTCCGCTGTGGTCAGCTTTCGCACTTTTTACTCGACACCTTGCTTGTGAGCGGACAGACTATAGCTTTTTTTTTGCGTGCTACTCCAACAATTTGAACGAACATGCCTACCATGGAAAACTTTGCGGAACAAATGTCAGCAGTAGTGACCTACAAGCTGAGTTGTTCTTCAACGGTACTCAGGTGACAGAAAGGGGGGAAAGTGGTTAAAATTCAAATCTCTAGTTTTGTTTTTGAAATATTGCTTTTCATAAAGCAGAAATACTGTAGTATCTGTTGTACATAAGAAAAAATCACTGGTTCACATGGTTCCTACATAATCTAACTTTTAAAGCTGGTTCTTGTGTGTCTGTGTGTATGTTTGTATGATGACGATAGGACCCGAAACGGCTGCACGGACTGAGACAGGAATTGCAGAGAATGTTCTTTGCCACTCGAGTCGTGTCTGTCATGGGGTACTTTTGGAATAGCAAATTTGAAAGGATTCTTCAAAAAACGGCAGAAAACATTATATACCCTGTGAGCTATCGAGGATCCTCCCCGTCTGGGCTGTCGAAACATGGTCTTGTTAAAGACCAACCAGAGTGCAAACTTTTTATTGTGCCACTGGAAAGGGCTTTATAACAGGACCGCAAAAATATAATTATATCAAGTTCCATCTCCTCCGATCGCGCGTAATTGGCTATTGAAAGTGCCCATTCTCACCTGTAATTAACTATAAGGGAAACAATCTTAAAATTTTGCCATCGCTTAACTCCCCTGGCTAGTGACGTCAAACGTGGAACACACTGAGCGAGTAAACATGGCGTCAAGCGATGCAGAGAGAGACGTTGCATTGCAACTCTCGTGTGAAAGCAGCGATTTCGACTCGGATTTAGAGATGAACGTGTTCCAAACACAATCACAATCTTGTGGAGCCCCTCAACCATACCAGTTTGAGCCTCAGATTTCGAGTAGCGACGATGATGGCAGTGAAGGAGAAAGACAGGCACATGACCAAGTGCCAAGTGCCCCAAGTCGTCTGAACTCGATGCATTGGTAAATTTCACACTGTGCGATTACTTACCATTTTGTGACACTGTTTGCTTACATTATCAGAGATTTTGAAGATCTGAACACAACAAAGCTAGGCATAGAATACCAACTATTGAAAGTTAACAATCACTGTCAACAATCAACTCAGTGTTCATTTCATGTGTTTATTTTTCATCAGTGCAGAACTTTCAATATAATCTCCTCTGTGAATAGCAACAGCATCTTTTTTTTAGTTTGTGGAATTGTAGTACTTGAGTTTGTTTCTTTTTTTCCATAGGATTGTCATGTTTGTGTGTCTTTGTATCACCAGGATTGAATGTGTTTTTATTTTTTTTTTAAGGAAAGTTGCATGTGAATATTGAAGAACTGACCAAACACATCAGTGTTAAATTGAGCAACATGATTGGAATCAAATTTTTGCACACAGATGGGGAAAAGAATCAAACACAAGTGAAGTTGATTTGATTAAAAGAATATTTTATTGATCAAAAACCAAAACGCAGACTGACAGAGTAAGTAGATTTGTGCAAACAATTTTATTTTCCTCTCCTCTCCTCTTCTTATGCACTAGGTGTCATTGTGACAACTGTGAGCTCATGGACACAATCAAAGAATGTCGCTGTTGCACAGAAATGGAGCAAATGGAAGCCTTGATGAGACAAGGTGTGAACTGCATAACTCATCACCCAGGATTCCAGTCAGTGTGTCTGGATATCTACTACTTCGTACTTGCTACAGATGGTGCCAGCAACAGTATGGAAGAGATATAGCTGATGAAAACAGGTATATAATATATCAAGGAGCAAAATTACAAATTATGGTTCAATGTAATAGATTCATTTACATATGTGTCACGCTACTTTTCCTATACTGTCACCTGGTTGTCACGACATATATATGTCGCGTTACTGGCTCAGTCTGTTTGGTCGGTTCCGATTACCTCCCATGAATGCGAAAACCTGTATGATCGTTTTTCTTTATTTTTCTCCCTGTTAATTCACCAGTGGCTATGTAACCTGTGTTGCAGAATTGCACCAGTGTAAGGGTTTTAAAATAACATTTACACCCAAACCAAATGTCTTGCTGCAATGTAAATTTTATCATCGACACCATGTGATACAGTATACATGGGAAAGATGTCTGCTGCCTGATATTCATGCATTTTTAGTTTACTTGGAAAGTACTATGTACATGGACATTACATAGCATGCCTAATTTTGTCTGTGTGCAGTCGCTACCGCTGCACTGCATACCGTATGCTGGCAAAGTTTGCATGGGGATGGCTGGGCAAGGATGTACGAGTAACTCTCCCTGCTTCTGCTGTCAGGAAGATCCGGGAAACCTTTCCTAACGCTACAGGCAATTACACAGGATATTTGGAACCCGAAAACTAGTTCTTTTGACAGTTTACTATTGTGCCAGTAGATATTTTGAAGCAGTTGTGAAGGTTAAACATTCACATCTACAGGTCCTGACTACATGTGGTCGTATTAGCACCCCTTGTAGCTGTACCGAGACTTTAGTGCTCTGACTGCCTGTTCTTTGTTAGGCTTGGCATATTGTTCACAAAGGCGCGGAGGCAACTGCTTGATGGACCGTTCCATGTCTTGGATGCTGTGTGTAGAGGCCAAGTCCACCACTCGTTCCATCAGTCTCCCCACATAAGCTGCAAACAAATGAGAACTTTATTAAGTGACCCTCCACCAACTTTGAAATAGGCATACTCTTCTGTGGCTGTTAGTGTTACCTTCCCCTGCACTGTTGTATGGATTGCTCCTGTATGAATGTGTATAAAAATGGTTTCTCTTTATTTTCTTTGAGCAGCCAAAGAAAAAAAAATGTTGCAATACATTTGTGACTATGATTGCTATTTGTTACTCTCTGATCTCCATTAGGCCAAAAAAAAAAATTGTCTGTTTCTGGTCACCCGACCGACCCTAAATTTCGGCGCCGACCCTAAACTTTTTTTTTCCCAAACTCAAATTTTGTTGTTGTTGCTGTTGTGGTAAAGGACAGGGTGAGAAAATGAACAACAAAAACGTGTGAAAACGAAAGTCCGCTGACGATTTGTAAATGTGTTGAGCGTCTTGTCTCTATGTATAGTGAATCCAGTCTCTTTGCGCGATTTTTAAAGTTAGTTTTATTGGTCTACATTTGGGGTAAAAAATATAAAAAAAAATAAAAAAATCCGGACCTACCGACCCTATTTTTTTTAGCCATGTTACCAGAAACAGACAATTTTTTTTTGTTGGCCTTAACTTAAATGTTTGGAAGTTATTCTTCTACATCTTTCATGCTTATCCAATGGGCCATTATTTTGTATGTACTTGCAAACCGAACAACACAAAAATAACTTCTGTACCAAAAGTCTGAGCTTGTGAGAGTAAAATAACATTTACCAAACAAAGGTGCAATCCACTTTCACTTACTGGATGGAATAGTCCTTCTTTGATTTCCTGTAGACCAAACTGTAGCGTTCCTTTCCGGTCTGGTCAGAAGCCTGCAGTCTGTTGTTGTTTTCGTTAAAATGCAGAGCAGCTATGATTGTCCTGAAACAGTGTTTCATTTGACAAGGTACAGTATTTTGTAATTGCAAGTTCCATATCTCTATTGCCTACCTGCTTTGACACAATTGTGGAAATTATTGACAGAGCACAACATACTGCAAAGAAATTCCTCTTAGTATCTCCAGCTGAAATGTGATAGGATGAGTGCACAATACCAACCCCCACACATGTACACTTTTGCATAGTGCTAGCAGGTATAGTGCTCATTTTAAGGCTTACTATCATTAAGCAAAAACTATCAGTCTGCTAAAGACATATCATCTGTACATTAAAAAACTGCAGATTATGACAGTTGATATTTGATATCCAGAAATAGTCTAAAGTCTAAAACTTTCCTGACTACTCTTGTGACGTCTTGTCTGAAAATAATTAATTGACCCACCACCCATACACACACACCATATATATAAACAGGACCACCACCACCACTTTTTTTAAATAATTTACTTACTTTTCTGTGCAGCCTTTGGGGTGACTTGAATTTTCTTGTTTCTTTTTATCCTGCGGTGTGTCTGAAGTAAAATATTGTCACCAATTTATGCAAAAAATCTGCCAGAAAATGATGATAATACAATAACAGTTGCTCAATGGATAAGTTAGTAGAGTATTTCACTGACAGATCTAGATATATTTACTCATTCACATCAATTCGGAACAGCATGTGACACAAAGTGACAATATATATGTACATGAATACAATTACAGGGTCTGCAAGTGCAACACATGTATCCAATGACTTATCAATAAACACTGCTAAAATTAGAAACTCTGAATCAGATACAAATGTGTGCCAAAGTGGATCAGCCTCACATTTAGTAGTTACAGTGTCAGCTATAATATGCTTGATAAGAAGTGTGAATGACTAAGTACTGCAATGAATGACTGTGGGATTGGGAACAAGCAGATCTGTACTGTCTATACAATAAAAAAAAAATTAAAAAATGCAATGCCTACCTCTGTCTGAGTGCTTGCATACACTGGCGAAGGTTTGTCAGTTTCACTAGCTCCATCACAAGATCCTGACAAATCAGCTGTATGATGGTCAGATGGTTTAGGTTTTACATCACATTCACAAGGCCCAACTGCCAAAACATCTTCCAGATTCTGCAAGCACAATATTACAATCATTCTTTAGTCCTCTATTTCTGTATTTTTTTTAAGTTAAAACAATTTTAACACTCAAGAAAACAGAATTTTCTACTCAAAGCTTACAAATGTACTAAGTTTTATTCAGTGAAAGTTGACAAATGCAGCGCTCTTTTATAGAATTTTTCAATAATGGCATTGTCAGTGTCACTGAACCTATTTTAGTATTCTTCATAACAATACAATTTTCCACCTTACCCTTTGGTGTTCCCTTTTGGCAAAGGCTCCTCTGACTCGAACACTGCTTTGGAGCCACAATGGCAGAGCAAATTGGCGCTGTAACTGCCGTTGTTACTTGTGTCACAGTGCTGCTGGCTGTGGAGACAGATGCCACGCCCACGGTACTCGAGCAAGTCACCGTTGTGACTGTTGTTGGCGCCAGACGATGCGGTTTTTGCACTGTTGGCACTGGTTTATGGTTTAAAACCATCTTCGCTTTAAGTCCAAAACTTGCAGCCAGTGCAATCTTTCTTGGATAGCAATCCGTAGTGAAGTGCAGACTGCATATCCGTGAGTTCTGGTTCGGCGTACCAAAACTTGGTCTGAAATCTGCTCGGCAAGTTTGAACGAATTTAATCCACTGTCGCCGAGTTTCTGCATCAGTAGGAAACTGATGCAATGTAAAACCATCAGCATGCTTGCTGTTACACTCCGCAACTGCACAGTAGTAACCGACTTTCCTTCGCCGTTTGAAAGGGGGAACGTCTGTTTCGGTAGAAGATACAACCGCAGAGTTACAACCGTCCGCCATGATGTTCCACGAGTGACGTCACTGGCCTCAGGGCCGCCCGGTGCAGTTTGATCAGGTGCGCGAAATCGGATTTTATTAAATAAAAAATCAGCAACACAAAATTTTGCAAAATCGTTTTCGGAATATTAACCTGGGTTGTGACACAAATGTTTTGAACAGAAAAAAGTTTTGCTCTCTGGTTGGTCTTTAAGGTAGTTCACTGGACCCGTTAAATATAATTTGGTTTCTCCCAAAAGTTGGTTATTTTTTAAGTTCGATCTGTCTGCTATGCATTCAGCATAAAAAAAATATAGCGTAGTGGGTTCGTTTCGGAGCTATGAGTCTCGGAAGACTGTGCCCGTTTTGAATTTTGGACCGAAAAATCGAAAAATGGGTAGGTTTTGAAAACGGCCAATTACACAAACATCTGCATAGGAATAGTCATTTAAAAAATATCACCCAAAGCAGCAATGGGCAGGTAACGAAGTGCACTGGTAAACGAAAATGTTGCGCATACTCAAACTTTGTGACGTCACGTCTTTTGCCAGAGTTTATTTTAAATTTGTTCCTCATGTTGAGGTATTTTATTTCTGGTAGCCTGGAAATAAATTACGATTTGATGAGATGGGTTGTAAACGCAAGAGCGATCAAAACGGCATTAAAAAAAACAAAAAAAACGACAGGTTGGTAGTGTTTTTAGGGGGGGTTCACTCCCTTGATTAACCCCACCCTTTGCACTATTACTGTCCAGTGTGCCTCAGAAAAATATGTGTCACGATAATGTAAAGGGCTGTTGTCCGATCATTTGTCTCAGATATATGAGCCAACTAAATTATGTTTTTAAAAACCACTGTTACATATGACCTCTGTTGAAAGTCAAAGGTCACCGCAACTTTGAAAGGCCACAAGTCCGATTCAAATGTAATAAAAACGCCAATCAAAAGGTGGAGGTCACTTGTTTGATACAAGTGTAATAATAAAAATTAATAATCAAGGCTTGGTTTATAATTTTGCTTAATAGTGCGTACTGTTATTTGTTACGGTTTGAAGGCTGGGACTTTTTGAGGGTGGAATTAAAGCAATTTTTCGCCTTATGGGCCCCTTATGCCTCGAAGGACTTCAATTATTGTATTATCTGCTGCCAGCGTACAGTAGAAAGAGGGCCGCATACACAAGACACTTGTTCTTAATTCTACTGGCTGTTATTCTAGTTCAAACACCGGTTTTAACATGTGGTATTCTGATGCAATCACGCTGTAAGCATCACGGGTTGGGAGACACTCTCTTACCTGCTACCGGAGCTTCAATGTTAGCTTTGGTGATTATTACGATGTCACTGGCAAAGAGAACGGCTTTGTACCGATTTCATTAGATGCCCACGTGTTTTTGACCTCGTGGTTGGGAGGCGTGTCGCATTGTTTTTATTTCTGGTGGTGTCGTCATTTTCTGACGTCATTCACTTACGCTGCCTGAAAAATGTGACGTTTGTTCTATTTACGTCATTCGAATGTTCGACGTGTTCTTCTTCTTCTTCTTCTTCTGCGTTCCCTGTTCGATGTGTTCGAATTCCCAGCCTGCCAGGAAAAAATGGCGACACAACTCAGTGGCTTCCCTTTGTGTATGAAGAGTAATATCTCTGTCTCCATTTGACCTGCCTTAAAAGACGTTTTCAAATGCGGTTAACGGGGAGATACACTCGAAGCACATTTAGCGAAGTTATGTTGCCAAATCATCAAAGATCAACATTTCACTACACGGATCGACTATGCACACAGTGACTTTCACACGACCGAAGACTACTTACTAGCAGACTAGCAGACGACAAGATCTAAATATTTAGATCAGTGAGAGCAATCCGTTGAAGAACAGTTACTCCGTTTATTCGTCTTCAGTTAAGCTTATTTCCCCTGCCATAAGTTTCCTTGCAGATCTGCAGTCGCGTAGTGAAATGAACTAGTGTCATCGGAAGATTCTTCTCAGTCAATGATCAAAGCACAGTAAGTTCCATGCTGACAAAAGTCACTTTCGGACAACACGACGATTGACTTAATTTATGAGCCCAAAGGTAACAATATCGACAAGAATGTACGCATTTGACATTAAATGAAACATTCATAGACAGTTTCCAACTCACCAGATCTGCCAAAGAGCCGTCATTCGTGAAAAAAATGATGATTTTAATCAGACAGGTATCGGAAACAAGTCTTGGTCACCTGCGTTATTCCTTCCGAGGCGACGTGACGGCGCCACATTTGTTTGTTTATGGCTGTTTATCGCGAAACAACACAGTTGATATTTGTGTGTAAAATACCACAAATGTGCGGTGAATCAGTTCGTCATCTGCGTTTCGATGGTAATTCAGTCAGCATGGAGTTGCTTTCAATCGAAGGCGAGGGTAACCTGCGTTATTTGTGTGACGGCGTGAACAAATTTGATTGCAATATTTTATACAGAAAGTAAATTTCAATGATTCTGACTCAGACTTGTAGATCTGTTATGTAGACTAGTGCGGTATCTGCTTTTCTGCTATGAAGCTCATTTGGAGTGATACGCTGATCGAAGTGGGGTACCCTATGTGGGACATCAGCCGTATGCAGATTACGCCTCAGAACACTCTCGCATTTCACAAAGACAACAATAGTTTGCAACATTTCAAGAACTGCATCAGTTTTATTAGATAATTTTTCAACAAAAACAGCACAAACACGACTATTATCAACAACACAGAACGGGAGGTAAGTCTTCAAAGACGCACTAAGTGTGCGTTCCCATTTTTGGACGCCATTTTTGCTAGTATTTTCACAGTAAATCTAATATTTCCATATCTATTGAATGATTTTGGTATTTTTGAGTCACTTGAGAAAAAGTGACTCTATGTAATCGGTCAGTGTTAGTCTGTCCGGCCGGCCGTCCGTAGACACCACCTTAACGTTGGACTTTTCTCGGAAACTATCAAAGCGATCGGGCTCATATTTTGTTTAGTCGTGACCTCCAATGACCTCTACACTTTAACGATGGTTTCGTTGACCTTTGACCTTTTTCAAGGTCACAGGTCAGCGTCAAAGGAAAAATTAGACATTTTATATCTTTGACAAAGTTCATCGGATGTGATTGAAACTTTGTAGGATTATTCTTTACATCAAAGTATTTACATCTGTAGCCTTTTACGAACGTTATCAGAAAAACAAGGGAGATAACTAGCCTTTTCTGTTCGGCAACACACACCTTAACGTTGGACTTTTCTCGGAAACTATCAAAGCGATCGGGCTCATATTTTGTTTAGTCGTGACCTCCAATGACCTCTACACTTTAACGATGGTTTCGTTGACCTTTGACCTTTTTCAAGGTCACAGGTCAGCGTCAAAGGAAAAATTAGACATTTTATATCTTTGACAAAGTTCATCGGATGTGATTGAAACTTTGTAGGATTATTCTTTACATCAAAGTATTTACATCTGTAGCCTTTTACGAACGTTATCAGAAAAACAAGGGAGATAACTAGCCTTTTCTGTTCGGCAACACACAACTTAACGTTGGGCTTTTCTCGGAAACTATAAAAGTGACCGGGCTCAAATTTTATGTGAACGTGACTCATTGTGTTGTGAATAGCAATTTCTTCCTGTCCATCTGATGCCTCATATAATATTCAGAACTGCGAAAGTGACTCGATCGAGCGTTTGCTCTTCTTGTCTTTGATTGTGCCGATTCTCCTATCTCTCTGGCGTGTACTGGGTGCTTTGTGACCAGTTTATCCCCTAGACTGTATTGAAAAAATGCGTCCGTGTGAGCTGACCCCCACTTCTGACCAGTTGCAAAGAACAACTCATCTACATGCCAACTTGACGACCCTAATTTTTCTATTTAAAAAAAACACGGTCTGTGTCTGTGTCTGTGTGTGAGTGTGTGTGGAGGAGGAGGGGGGTAAGATGATGACAGCTTTAAATATAAAGTAAAGCCTACAGATCTGTACTCTACATGCTTTACATTTTAACTATGGCTTAAAAAAACACTAAATAAACAAGAGGCGAAGCCTTCAAGGCTCACGTAAGAAATCGACAAACAGTAACACAAACTCAATCACTTCGTCACACACACGGCACACACACACACACACGCACACACACACACACACAGTAAGCGGCATAGGTGACACTGTGCAAGAAAGCGAGACACTAGATCTAGATCTGAATGGCCGATTTCGAAGAAAAAACTAGTCTCGGCCCGCTCGGCAAAATAACAATGACCGAGACTTTCAGTAATTCCTTCGCGTGACGTCTAACCCTCTTACGTCATAATGTGACGTCTTCAAATGTTGTGACGTCTTCAAATGTTAAAGTTTCTACCACAGACATACATACATACATACATACGCACGCACGCACGCACGCACAGACAGACAAAAGTTAGCATCGCATAGGCTACACTTACGTGAGCCAAAAACCAATGCGTTTGAAAATATCAACAAACTCATAACTCAAGAGGCTGTACATCTCAAAATTAAATAAAATAGTAATGTCTTTGGCTGTTGTGAACGTATTTGTTAATTTAATTCGAGTTCATCTAAGTACTGAGAAAACTGCTTCACTACTTCTCAGTTAGTCAATGTGAAAGACTGATCCGAGATTTGTCCGATGTCGTTGGACGAGTTTTTCAATCATAAGAAAGATCTCAATTTCACCAAATCCGCACACTATAGTCAGTAAAATGGCTAACGCAGTTGTCTCTTAAACGCGAGCAGCTCCATGAGTGCTCGGAAAACAAGTTCAAGACATGTTACCAGCCAACCCAGAAAACTGACCTCGTGTCAGTATACACGTGGTGAGATTACTTCATCTTGTTCACGCATGCGCAGTGACCGGCATCGAAATATGACTGAGGCAGAAAACTGACCTCGTGTCAGTATACACGTGGTGAGATTACTTCATCTTGTTCACGCATGCGCAGTGACCGGTCATCTTAATGGCTAGCCGCTGCGTCAATTCTGCCTTCACCGGCTGTCATTGTGTCAAACTGATACAGAGGATATCCCATAGCTTATGTTCCAGATTGTTCTGTGTGTGTGTGCGTGTGTGTATGCCGTGTGCGTGTGTGTCACTCAGTGCCAGTGTCTGCGGCGTGCGCGCGTGTGGGTGTCAGTTGTGTGTGTGTGCGCCGTGTGTGTGTGTGTCAGTGTGCTGTCTCAGTGTCTGCCTGTCTAAAAAATAGAGACAATCAGACACCAGTAGAAAGAGACTCGGAGACTGAGAGAGAGAGAGAGAGAGAGAGAGAGAGATATATATATATATATGTCTTATTGAAGCATTTTGAGATCACTGTGACTGTGGAAAATGAAGGGAACCTTTAACATGGATTTCTCAAGTGGTTTTAATTAAAATACACGACCAGAATAATAAACGAAAGCAAGTGTTAGAATGGCAGTCAGGAGACACGTGTATGTAAATGAGAAATAGAAGCTGTGACCGGGGCAGTATGCGGCAGTTGGGTCCGGTCCTCAAAGTCGATAGCTCTGCTGGGGATGCTGGTTTGACGGTGTTTGTCTCAGGCTCAGCAGCAAAGCTCTCATCACTCATGTCCTCACTGCTGTCTGCGTGTGTCAGTATCTGGCTGTGTGTCTGTGTCGCTCATCTACACCTGCAATCACACACTCACACACGAATACACACACATAGGCCTACACGCACGCACGCACTCATTCCATCTATTCACTCAGTCCTATCAGCCCCCCCCCCCCCCCCCCTCCCCTACTGAATCCCACCATGCACCCACCTAAACCTTCACCTCCGTCCACTCACTAGACTGCGACACCTTATATATATGCGAAAACCTCAGTGTCCGTGCATAATCATATAACAAACGCGCACAGCTTGGTTGCGACTGACCAGACATAAACCAATTATACCCAGTGAAATCCGCTGATATGTTTCCTTTTGTCTCAGTTAATTAACGTTCCGTAAATTAACCTTTCTTGGCTTTTTTTATCCCCGAGTACGCAGTTGGAGGGTCCAGCAGACTTTAATTGTGTGTCTGTGTGTGTGTGTGTGTGTCTGCGCTGTCTGTCTCGACTTAACAGCTTATTGCTGGGAAACTACTGGGCGCAGTTCTTTCAAAAGTTGATACACTAACTTGATAATAGGTCCGATTGATCGTATTAAAACTTCATAATGTTACCTGGGACCTAAATGCGAAATATTCCACAAAAACGACTCTTAAACGGGGGGAGTTTTTGCGGTGGGAGGCTGGTCGCTTTGCGAATAGCCAGTCACTGAACTAAAGGGGAGACTTGGGCGGCCTCAGCCGAACACGTCACGCAGTGACGAGAAAAGCATGATTTGCAAGCCAGACAACGGGTGGGGATATGGTCTCGGCAAAGAAACTAAAATGCAGGGTTTGGTCTCGGTGAAAGAGAGACAGAGAGCACGAGAGAGTCTATGGCCAAAGTGATCCGGGATCGATTCCCGGCATGGGCGGTCTATATATTTTTTTTTTAAATTCTCGTTTACTATTGTTTATTATAAACGTTGTTTTATTTCACTCTAATCATTTTTTTAATTGTGTAAAATAAATATTTTTTTTTTTTTTTTTTTTTTTTTAAAATCCAAGTGATCCGGGTTCGATTCCCGGCATGGGCGGTCTATTTATTTATTTATTTATTTTTTAATTCTTGTTTACTATTGTTTATTATGAACGTTTTAATGTTTTATTTTACTCTAATAATTTTTTTAATTGTGTAAAATAAATAAAAAAAAATATATATTTTTTTTAATCCACGTGCACAAGACAAAAACTTTCATAGTGGGGGAGCGAGCCAGTCTGAAGAATACTCGGGTCCAGCGCGAGCGTTTTTTATTCTTGATTATTTTTTTTATTTTTTTTACTTGCTTAATGTTGACATGTTACTTTCAAGATTTTCTTATCACGCATATAGTATACAAGTAAGGTAATATTTTGTCATCACGGTGACTGTATCATTAGTATTGACAACTTTACGCTTTGCTCACGCCTGTTCGAATTATACTGTTAATTGCTTCTTTTATTCAGGTTTTTCGCTTTCTTTGTGTTTTGTGTTTTTGCTTTGTTTGAATGGTTATTTTTGTTCATCGTATTTGTTTGCTTTTTGTTTCTCCTTATTGCTCTGTTCTGCATGAACTGTAGCCTACTAGTCAATTTAATGTCGTAGTTCCGTTTAGCCGGGATAGACTGAAAGACTTAGACGTCAGCCCAAAATCTCTGTGCTTGTGTAATTTGGACCAAATCATCAGCCTTCGATGTTGCTAGTGGCTGTGGTAAGTCCTCAGTCCCGATATGATCACACTCTGACGTCGACGTACGCAGGGGTGTATTCTCTGACCAGCCCTGCTGACAAACCCTGCTGACGTGAGTACTGTCTCGAAATGTTGATAGGTCTAGGATATGCTCAGGGGTCTGGTCCTCTGAGCCAAATTCATAGACATAGTAATACATGTACTGATAATAAATAACTCTGCGCGAGTCCCAGCAATTGGCTCCAGGCGCTTTACAATTTCATTCTAAAAAAAACAAGCAATAATATAAGGATACAAAGCATACAAATAACTTAGAAAAAAAACACAAAACAAAAAACAAGCAAACTGGGCTTACAAGACAAATCACACACACACACACACACACACACACACCGTAACTCACAAAAGACCCCCCGGGAGGGAAGGAGGGGGGGTATACGGCAGATGTCCGGGCTGAAATACAGATCAGTGATTGAAACTCCTCACACAAAAAAGTATTAGCGGAAATAGGAGGACCAAAGTATTTGTAAGATTTATTTCGTTTTCGTGTCAGTTGGGCGAAAGACGCCGGGTTGACATCCTGATGCGTTTGGCTGAGTCATTTGTTTTTTGTCCACGAAACATTTTCACACAAAAAACATTCGGAGGATATGTAAATTAGCAGTCACGTGTAAGAGATGAATAACAACAACAGCAGCTACAACAAAAACAATGACAGCTGCAGCTATAAAGATAATTTAGCACGAATACAAAAGAACTAGCAATCGTGAGTTATGTTATGTCCGCATACGACTGTAAACATATATAGTCCAAAAGATGAAACTACAGGCTAGGTAAATAAATAAATACTAGTGGCGTGTGAATGACATAAAATGTCTTTAAATGCAAGCAAAAAAATGCGTTGCTTTATTAATGATTCATTAAAGCATGCGTACATAGAGGGAGCTCAACAGGCACAGTTTATATGAAAACTAAAATTGTTTTATTAACAAGATATATTGCTTTTGCTCGCAATATCTTCAAAATAACCAATCAAAAATATATTGATAACTTGTGACAAAAGGTGTTAATAATGAAGACATAATAACCGTAAAAAAAAACCCACATATGAAAGGAAACAGGTTGCAAATTATAGCTTTACATTCAGTATCAGACAAATACACAGACAGGCAGGCAGGCGGACGGACGGACGGACGGACGGACGGACGGACGGACGGACGGACGGACGGACGGACGGACAGAAGGACAAATGAATTGCCGGTATTTTACCAGGTGTGCTACTTTTTCCATCAGATCAATTTACTGTGTCTCGTTGTGTTCAAAACTGGTTACAGAAAGGGTGTTCAAACGTGGAACGCTTCAGTTAATTCAGTAAGAGTGTACCGCGCGCCCGCACGGGGTCATGGCGTGACGCAGAAAGTTTACCGGACAATCAATGCACCGGAAGAAAAGAAAAGCACACAAACATTGCGTGTTCCGTGAATTTAACACCGGCCGGTAATCCACCCTTCTGACCTCTGGCAAGGGTTTACTTTGGTGTGGTCCGACGTGTGACCGCTTTCATAAAAACAATTCGTTCTTGACTAACGTCACTCCCTCTCTGAACGGTGGCCCTAAGAGGCTAACACTGAGTGCAAGAAAACTGTAGCGTAACTCAATGGGATTAGCAACCTAGGCCTCCACACCTCACACACTCTGACACACACACACACACACACACACACACACATATATACACACCACTGACACTGACTGAAACAGTGACACGCCCACACCACACACCCACACCCACAATCACACACACACTGACACTGGCACACCGTGCACACACAAACACTTGCGCGCGCACACACACACGAACATACACACATACACACACACGCACGCACGCACGCACACTGGCACACACACACATACATTTGTGCGCACACACTGCACACACACACACACACAAAACCGGCAAACTTCCAACACCGGTGTACCTCAATAGGATTAGAAACCGACAAAAAACAATTAGACCCTTGAGAACTGCGCACGCTTTGCCTTCGTGTGCTGTGCAGCGCTTCAGAACAGTGCATTTCGCCATGGAGCCATACGGTACGAGTCAAAACCGGATTAACGTGACTTATGTAAGCCTCCCGTAAACCATCACTGAGCTCCCCGAGTCTCTACATACAGTGCAAGCATACTTCCATTTGATGAACGCTCGCCGAAGGGGAACATCCTGGCTGCTTTCTGTCGAGAGTGAGACATTTTCAAAGAATTTATTTTCGTGGACTACCCGAACGGACTATCAGGCGCCTCGTTTCGGATGAGACGAAAAACCGAGGTCCCTTCGTGTACACTACATTGGGGTGTGCAGGTTAAAGATCCCACGATTGACAAAAGGGTCTTTCCTGGCAAAATTGTATGGGCATAGATAAAAATGTCCACCAAAATACCCGTGTGACTTGGAATAATAGGCCGTGAAAAGTAGGATATGCGCCGAAATGGCTGCGATCTGCTGGCCGATGTGAATGCGTGATGTATTGTGTAAAAAAATTCCATCTCACACGGCATAAATAAATCCCTGCGCCTTGAATATGTGCGCGATATAAATTGCATAAAATAAAAATAAAATAAAAATAAAATAAATCCTTGCGCTTAGAACTGTACCCACGGAATACGCGCGATATAAGCCTCATATTGATTGATCGATTGATAGACCTAATTTTTAAAATCTAAATAATAAATTGACAGCTTGTTACACAAACATTCTTAAATCATAAAAGAAATCTTTTTATCATCAAGACAAGATCAGTACAATTCAAAGTTTTGAAAGTTTGAAAAAGAAAAGCCCGGAAACGTGTCCCGCATAACGTCTTTCTCGTAGCAGACGACAGTTCTGCATAGCGCAAGTTCCTCTGAACCGTCAACCGCCACCGCTCTAGTTCGTGTGACTTGCAGCCGTTTGTTGCGTTTTAGATTCAGATGTACACAATAACGTGCTATTGCAGAATAAGCTTACAGCGAGTCGCATTGAAATCACAAACTGACGACTACATTGTGGAAAAAAAGGAAACTGGATCACACGGGTTCACGATTTCTTTCTTTATTTGGTGTTTAACGTTTTCAACCACGAAGGGTTATATCGCGACGGCGGGTTCACGATGGCTCAGGGGTAAGATAAACCACGCAAAAATAAATTCTTTGAACATTGCTCGCTCTTTACGGAGGGCACCTAGGATGTTCTCAAGCGGTGAGTGTTTAAATGACAAATGTTTAAATGTTTGTACGGTGTGTAAAAGCCTGACAGTGCAGGTGATGGTTTACCGGAGGCTGACTGTGCCTTTAAGGGATGAACTCTTTTACATCAGTTGGTTCACCCACTTCTCCGGCCTCTCAGTCGCCCTAGCAACAAAACTCAGGCCATGATTTTTTATTACATTTAGTCAAGTTTTGACTAAATGTTCTAAATGTTTTAACATAGAGGGGGAATCGAGACGAGGGTCGTGGTGTATGTGTGTGTGTGTGTCTGTCTGTGCCTGTCTGTGCGTGTGTGTGTGTAGAGCGATTCAGACCAAACTACTGGACCGATCTTGGTTAAGACAACCGTGAATCTAATTTGCATAACATGAATTTTCTTTATTTTGGAACACATTTTCAATTCAAATACAACATAGATATTTTTGATTTAGGTAATAATAAGGAATCCCCTTTGAAATGTGTTATTGCAATTTAACATTTCACACATTTTTAATTAAGAAACTAGTCTCTTAATTTGTAAGATTCCAAGCTAAAAAGCAATCCCATTGTCCGAACCGGACAAGCATCCCCCACCCACCAACGTTGTTTCCCTCCAAACCAAATCATGTGCCTGTGTTTTAGAGGAGGATGTACGCAGTTTCCAGTTCATCAGCCTCTGCTTCAGCGCAAGCGATTATGGTGAAAAGGTCTGTTATTTCCATTGTCGTCACTGTCAGTTTTTCATACATTAAACATCCGCACCTGACTTGTGAAAGACATAACACACACTGTGTGTGTGTGTGTGTGTGTGTGTGTGTGTGTGTGTGTGTGTATCGGGAATGTGCGCGCGCGCGGGCGCGCGTGTGTGTGTATGGATGCAGTGTCCGTGTCAGCCTATCCCATACATATGTTTATGATCCGGTTCCCGGCTGTACGTGTATCTCGAACACTCACTGAAGTATGTAAGCTTTGTTGGTTCCTATACTTTGGTGAAGTTTAAGTGACAGACACTGTTCACTGGCCGGAACAGAGGGAACTGTTCACTGGCCGGAACGGAGGGAACTCTTACATTTCGCCGTTCATTTCCTGCAGTACACGTGTGGTACTTAGTTATCATTGTGAATAATAAGTGCTGTGCAAAATTAACTGCTTCGAACCAGTCCATACTAGCGAGTGTGGAATGACAGACACCACACACAAAAATCAAAAATCAAAATAAATCGCCACGAGAGCCGTATTCTATAATACATGTTTACTTGACGGTACAGTCATTCCAGTGAAAAAAGTTCGGCTAACAGTCTCAGGCTTTTACATGGAATAAGACCATCCCTCCACTTGATCACATACTAAAAACCAGCAGTCTGACTGCTTCCTGGGCGGAGTTGATATTTTTGTTAAGACATGATTTCACAGATTTCCACTAAACACGGGGGATAACCGGCTATACAGTGGTAAGCTGGTGTACGGTGAGTAACACTCGATTCGGCCTGCATTTTCCCGTTTTACCACAAAGTTGTTGATTTCTGTCTGGATTAAAGGTGACCTACTGCATCTGCGATGACTAACTTTGTTTCGAAATGCATAATATGTTGAAGAAGGATTTGCGTTTTCCCGTATTTAAATGTTAAAACGAGAAATCGTGGTGACGAAGCACCGGAAATGGCTGCTCGGTGGGTTTCAAATGTAGAAATGCGCTTCTTTTTACAAAACCAGCTCGTATTCAGCTTCGGGACGGGAGTCTTGGTGACAAAGGAATCATACTTGATGCAAAGGAGTGCTATTGTCGGGTTGGAATCATTCGTTAGAGCGTGCAGGCGAGAGGCGGTCAAATATGCGAGAGGATCGTCACCGGGTTGAAGACCGTCGCGAATGGGGCCGCAGACGCATAATCCGGTTTGATGCATAATTTTCTGTTAAACTAGACTTTTAGAACAAATTTCTCAGTCTCTGTCTGTCTCTGTCTCTCTCTCTTTCTCTGTCTCTTTCTCTGTCTCTCTCTCTGTCTCTCTCTCTGTCTCTCTCTGTCTCTCCTCTCTCTCTCTCTCTCTCTCTCTCTCTCTCTCTCTCTCTCTCTCAGCAGTCTCTCTCTGTACGTCACTGAATAGTCGTCGGTTGCTAAAATGCCCCCCCCCCCCCCCCCCCGTTTACCCCCTCCTCCCCCCCTCCCGACTAACCTTCAATACATGTATAATGCTGAATAGGAGTGGCTGTCATCTGTTAGCAGGTCAGCAATACTTTGAGGGGGAAAGGAGGCATATGGTTAGGAGGTAGTCGTCCTTAGCGGATTATGACTTTATTCAGTCAACGAAGTCATTCGGCGCTCAGTGTTTTCTGGGTAAAAAGAAGAATAAGTGTTTCCCAATAATGCCGCGGAAAAATATGTAAACATTTGCTTTAGAAAACCTTTGCTGCGGAAAAAAACTATGCTTCTGCGGATGATGACATTAATTCAAAAATGCTGCAGATAAACCGGTTTTTTTTTTACATCATTTCTGTGGGTTTTTTCGCAGGAAAACTGAAAAAGTGATAATATGTACGCTAAGGAAAATTACATCCTAATGGTTTGCCTAGTTTCCATCTGAAAGTAGTTTTTCCGCAACATAATGTTTACATGTTTTTCCGCGGATTTATTAGGAATACTTGTTTCTTCCGAATAACCTGTGACAGTTTGTTTTTTTTACCCAGAAAAACTAACGATCTTGTTAAGTAGCGTTTGTATCCGCCGCCGCCCCCCCCCCCCCCCCTCTCAGGATATAATAGCTTGCTCCACAGTGCCCCAATCAGAAGCGAGAATAATTTTTGAAGCAAATCGAAAACGAAGTGGACTACTGCGTCCGTCTATGCAAATTTGATAATGCTGCTGACAGGTAAGTGTGTTACCAGCGTAATTTTGCAACTTTGAACTTCCGACAACGAACTCATTCGGCGCTCCGAAAATTCTCGGTAATTTAGGACGAGTCCATATCTCTCAACAGAGAGACAACTCAAGTAATAATGAGCAAGTATAAAAGGCCGCGGAAACAGAGACTACATATCCATCTTTTTCGGATTATGACTTCATTCAGCTATTCTGCGGAAAAACAGAAATACAGCAGAAAAACGGCCCGGGTTTTCTGCAGCATTTCTGAATAATGTTATCATCCGCCGAAGCATCTTTTTCCGCAGCAAAATATTTTACTGCAGTAAAATTGAAATAAATAATGCTGCGGTAAAACGGTGCTGTCCTTTTATTGCAGAAAACCTTCTTACATTTTTTCCGCAGCATTTTGTACTAGCTCATGATAATATTGGATCACGTGAGTTCCCTCTATGTTGAGAGATGGACTCGTACAAAATTACCCGGAAAACACTAAGCGCCGAATGACTTCGTTGCCTGAAAAAAGTCATGATCCAGGACAACTACCTCCTAATCGTGTGCCTCCTTTCCCCCAAAGTACTGTGTATTGTTCTATGCTGGCTGGCTAACGGATGACAGCCACACCAATTCAACATTATATTGAAGGTAAAAGTGGGGGGGGGGGGATTAGCAACCGACGACTATTCAGTGACGAAACAGTGAGAGACTGCTGAGAGAGACAGAGACAGAAAGACAGACAGACAGACAGACAGACAGACAGGCAGAGACAGAAAGAGGAAGTGAGAGAGAGAGAGAGAGAGTGTTCGAATATCTAGTTTAACAGAAAATTATGCATCAAACCGGATTTTGGGTCTGAGGCCCCATTCGCGACGGTCTTCAACCCGGTGTACGATCATCTCGCATATTTGACCGCCTCTCGCCTACACGCTCTAACGAATGATTCCAACCCGACAATAGCACTCCTTTGCATCAAGTATGATTCCTTTGTCACCAAGACTCCCGTACCGAAGCTGAATACGAGCTGGTTTTGTAAAAACAAGCGTATTTCTACATTTGAAACCCACCGAGCAGCCATTTCCGGTGCTTCGTCACTACGATTTCTCGTTTTAACATTTAAATACGGGAAAACGCAAATCCTTCTTCGACATATTATGCATTTCGAAACAAAGTTAGTCATCGCAGATGCAGTAGGTCACCTTTTAAGTCTAGACAGAAATCAACAACTTTGTGGTAAAACGGGAAAATGCAGGCCGAATCGAGTGTTACTCACCGTACACCAGCTTACCACTGTATAGCCGGTTATCCCCCGTGTGGGTGGCCGAGTGGTAACGCACTTGCGCTCGGAAGCGAGAGGTTGCGAGTTCGACCCTGGGTCAGGGCGTTAGCAATTTTCTCCCCCCTTTCCTAACCTAGGTGGTGGGTTCAAGTGCTAGTCTTTCGGATGAGACGAAAAACCGAGGTCCCTTCGTGTACACTACATTGGGGTGTGCACGTTAAAGATCCCACGACTGACAAAAGGGTCTTTCCTGGCAAAATTGTATAGGCATAGATAAAAATGTCCACCAAAATTTTGTTTGTTTGCTTAACGCCCAGCCGACCACGATGTTTAGATGAATTAATTTCATAAACAGCCCCTAGTGTCCGTTAAAAAATCAATTCATCAAAATACCAGAAACCAGCCGGGCTGTTGTTGTTGGCTGTGTGTTCAAGCGGAAGGATTGATGTGTACACGGGAAGGATTGATGTGTACATGGGAAGGATAGATGTGTACACGGGAAGGAATGATGTGTACACGGGAAGGAATGATCTGTACACGGGAAGGAATGATCTGTACACGGGAAGGAATGATGTGTACACGGGAAGGAATGATGTGTACACGGGAAGGAATGATGTGTACACGGGAAGGAATGATGTGTACACGGGAAGGATTGATGTGTACACGGGAAGGAATGATGTGTACACGGGAAGGATTGATGTGTACACGGAAAGGATTGATGTGTACACGGGAAGGAATGATGTGTACACGGGAAGGATTGATGTGTACACGGGAAGGATTGATGTGTACACGGGAAGGATTGATGTGTACACGGGAAGGATTGATGTGTACACGGGAAGGATTGATGTGTACACGGGAAGGATTGATGTGTACACGGGAAGGAATGATGTGTACACGGGAAGGATTGATGTGTACACGGGAAGGATTGATGTGTACACGGGAAGGAATGATGTGTACACGGGAAGGAATGATGTGTACACGGGAAGGATTGATGTGTACACGGAAAGGAATGATGTGTACACGGGAAGGATTGATGTGTACACGGAAAGGAATGATGTGTACACGGGAAGGATTGATGTGTACACGGAAAGGAATGATGTGTACACGGGAAGGATTGATGTGTACACGGGAAGGAATGTGACTTTTCGGTTAAGACCCCGCATTATCTGGACTGCACCATAGACCGTCAAGCAAAATGCATTCACTACCAAGAAGGCGGTCTGCGTATCGATCATGACATCTTCCAACAGGATAACTTCAGCGTAATCTCAGAAGTATGACTTTGTAATCAGCAGTATGACCCTACTTAAGGATATTGGTTGCACTTCCAACATGAAGCCATCGGTCATTCCAGTCGTTTCCGTCTGGCTGGCCATTTGCAAATGAGATATAGTGCATTTCTCAAGAAGTGGACAGCACAATTCTGGATTTGTGTTCAAACTACCGTATGTACTGACTGTTGTAGGTAACGTGAGAGGATAAGTTAATGAGGAAGAGATGTGCTAATAGTTTGTGAAAATGCAATGATTGTTTTATTGATAAGTTCTTATAAACAAAAAGATGTATAAGCCCTCTCAACTTTATACACTCCTCGCACCTGCATTGAAATGAACAAGCGACATTCCTCTTCGATGTGTTTTATTTTGGCCTGCACAGTCGTGAAACCCTGCCCTGTCAGCGCACCAGTAACGTCATGACTATTGAATGAAGGTAACATGCTTTGTGATAAAGTACAGTATGTCAAAGGGGCCCCGTCGGGGTTGAGAAAAATCAATCAATCAATATATCAATATCAATATGAGGCTTATATCGCGCGTATTCCGTGGGTACAGTTCTAAGCGCAGGGATTTTCTTGGTTCGGAAAATGTTAGGTATATGCCAAACTAAAATGAACAACGCATGTAGGACGTGTATTTCAGTGGTATAGAAAGTTAGTACCAGACATTTTGGAGATAAAATCATCTTGCAATGGTTTAAACTCATCTTTGGTTTGGTGGTTAATCCAAAATGTCACTGCCCACTGCTAGGGAAATGCACTATACAAGAGGGCCAACGTATTGAGTGTCTTGACCAGGTAATGTAATAGCGGTCTTTCTCCAGACCTACTCTAGAATTTCACTGACTGTCCACTGCTTGAGACATGCACAGGAGGGCCAGGGCAAGAAGTATCTTGGCCACACACTGTCATAGAGATCATTTTTAGGACAACTTCAGAGTCTCGCTGTCTGCTGCTTCGGAAATGCACTATGATAGAGAGCCAACGTGTGGAGTGTGTCGGCCACGCACTATGATATTAATAGTGGTCTCTCCCCAGAACTGCTTTAGAATTTCACTTCCTACTGCTTGGGAAATGCACCATACAGTGGAACCCCTCTCTTAAAAACCTCCAAAAATCTGAGAAAATCAGGTCTGAAAAAGGGTGGAGTCTCAAAATGGGTGTAAGTTTACGGAGGTAATGAACAGAAAAGCTGTCCAATCAATTGCAAGGTCTTAAAAGAGGAGCCTGAGGGTCTTAAAAGGGGGTTCCACTGTTTTTCTAGAGAGCCAAAGAATGTTTGTCTTTGTTCTGCCACTTACTGCAATAGTGGTCTTTCTCCAGAGCTACAGTCACTCCATAATTTCACTGTCCACTGCTTGGCAAATGCACTATTCAAGAGATCTAAAAGGTCGGGTAGTCCAGACTGGTCAATTTAGCGGGGATTATTCCGCGTAGAATGAAGCATGACTGCGTGAGGTCCTGGAATGACTGAGTAATGGGGTTTTACGTCTGCGAAGATCCCTTTGGCTTACTGTTAGACCGGTGGGTTAATGCTGGAATGTGACCCTGAGCGAAATCTAGGTCTTTACTTCGTCTTTTCTTTCTTTCTGTCTTTTTTACTTTCTTTCTTTCTTTTACCCTTAATGATCCACCACTCAGAGTGAATCTTATTCAGTCCCATCTGACTCTGTTTCATAATTATACTGATATAGGCCACCCCACACACACACACACGCGCACATACACACACACACACACACACACACACCTACACCTACACACACACACCTACACACATCCACACATACACCTACACACACACACACACACACCTACACCTACACACACACACCTACACACATCCACACACACACACATACACCTAGACACACACACACAACACCTACACGCACCCACACACACCCACACACACACACACACACACAGACACAGAAACGACTGAGAAAGACAATCCGACAGACAGACAGACAGATCAAGACTGACGGGCGGGTGTGGGAGAGGAAGAGGGGGGGGGGGGGGGTGTAGGCAGCCAGACTGAGAGAGATAGATCTGACTAGTCCAGGTGGCTATCACTAAAAGATCTCATCTTACCTCTGTGAGGACAGGACCCTAAAGAGCAATCACTCAGACATCCGTCTCACAGTCACACTTTCACTATCATTCTAGCATGTAACAATTATACATGTCACGGTGTATGCATAATTATGTATGAACGTGTCATATCGTTACACGTAGAATATACCAGGGAGCATAATGTGTGGTCTCCAGTTACCATACATTGTGCAACGCTTTCTGTCATTTGTCATAAATATGTCATAATGCATGACCTTTTGTGTCCGTATAACCCAGTTTTAGCCAAAACTGACCTCAAAGGTATGCACGAATACATTCACGCTTCGTGGTGAGCAGAAAATATTACTTGTGAACACAATGACTCAGCAGACCTATTCTAAAATATTTAAATTATTTCAGGTGTTGCGTATTTTAAAGGCACAATGGAACCTGCCCTAGTGACCACCTCTCCATGACGACCACCTGCCCATTTCTACCACCCCAACCGACCCCGACGATTTTTTTTCTCAATATAATTCACCTTTCCGTAGCAACCACCTGTGTATAACGACCACTTTTGCTCGGTCCATTGCGTGGTCGTTATATATTAATAGGTTCGATACTGTACTGTCCTTCCCGTATAAGCTATCATGTAAACTACCCGCAGAAATGTTGACATGTCCTGACGTTTTACATGGAATAACACTGAGCATCCTTCCAAAAATCCACAGTTTGCCTGCTTTCTTTGCAGACCTGGAAGTTTTCGCTGAAGTAAGTTTTGCACACTGACTTGGTGTCACTTATGAATTAAACTAATTCCGAAAAAGAAAACAACAACCACTCTGCACATTTTGTCGCCAGGCTGTTGATTTTTGCTATGCACCCAAGTCGAAGGATGCTCTTGTTCCACATAAAAGTCTGGAACGATCTGTGGTGGCGTACATGATCGTGCACTGGAGAAGGAACTTAAGGTGTTTTGAAGGCACGTTCCCGCAAAAAAAACCCCAAAATACCAGTTTGGCTCACCTGGCCTGGCTTTGACGAGTGTAAGACTAAGATCATCCCTCCGCTTGGAGACATGCCAATAGTCAACAGCCTGGCTGATTCTGGTGCAGAGTGAGAATATGTTGATGAATTAATTTCATTAAAAAAACGCTTGTGTCTTTTGAGGAATTCACGCATAAAAAAAGTCCCACTCTGTACAGAGATCACTGAGACTGTTGATTTGTTTGGGTGTATGGGTTCAGGTGGAGGAATGGTCTTATCCCATGTAAAAGCTAGCCTAGCCAAGTCTAATATGGTGAGCCGAAGGATTGTGCCTTTACACACTTTCAGTATCTCGAACGAAACGAGCTGACGAACTAATAAACAGTGTTTTTGTGTGTGTTTTTTTCCAATGTGAAAGAAAAAAAAAGATTAAGTACTTCCGTCCTACCAGTCATTCCCTTTTTCTCTTTTTTTCGGGAGTGCAACAGTCATAATGGTGTGGAGATGGGGGGGGGGGAGAGATGGGGGCTGAGTATGCTAAAAGTAGTTGGCCTTCTTCACATAATGTGCCCAAAGACATGTCCACGTTTGTTTAAGAGAATTCCGTTCACAAGAGAAGGCGTGTAGCATTATTCATGACTTTCTTTACAACTTTCTGTCTACCAACACCTTGTGAAGGTCATGACCTAAGGTCCAGTGTCTGTCACCCAGTGAGCTCCCTTGTCACGGAAGACAAGTCTCTATAAATCACCGCTTGTCGCCCCTTACCTGTCACCCTACCTGACCCTGGATGATTAAAGAAGGTAACTATGCAAGTGATCCAGATTATAAAGGGGGTAACTGTAGAAGAAAATAATTGAGAGATAAATAAATGAAAAAATGAATAAGATGTGGTAAGATTCCGCAACAGTGTCCCAAATTACCTTACAAATTTAGTTTACGGATCGAATTGAATTTCAAAGTCAAAATTATCTGTTTTCACGAGGAATTTGTCTTAGTTTTAACACATTGCCAGGATTGGTTCGGTCAGTCTGCAGAGTTTGGCACCTCGTAAAAGCTTCTTGAATTTGGGACGCTCTTCTTAAAAAATTGCCATGTAACATTCAAATAAAGGTGATGTTCAAAAATAGTGGTCAAAAGTGATAGTTTTGACTTCAAAATTGGTTCAAACGCGAGTATAGTATTTTTGCTCTCTATTCAGTCTCTAAACTTAATCTGTATGGTCAAACAATGGACACGACTACGTTGCGGACGGAGAGACTTAATTTGAGACACTGTTCTTTCTTGAGGTTTTCTGAAAAATAAAATAAAGTTTTGTATTCAAAAGGTTGAAATGTTTTCTCGGGTCCTTTTCAAGAATCCTCTTCTTTTGCCATGTTTTCACATGGTCAACTGAGTTTTGAATCGTCACCTAACATCAAACGCTTTCCGTCAAATACACCAGCGTGAGATTAGTCAATTTTATCGTTCTTTTAAAAGGATGAAACTTCGGCTAGTTCAGAAATAAATATGTAAGGACTTCATTCGGAAGGGATGTAATATTGCGGCGTGGGGTCAACAATCATAAAACGTGATGGACAGTCGATATTCTACAAAGACAGTGAGTCATGGTGTGGGTTCATTTGGAAGCCGAGGGCTTGTTCATTATGCCGTTAACACGGGATGTCAATACTTTATGCCGTTTCAAATATTAACTTTTGTATGTGGGTGCTGCATATTTGGACTTTGATTAGTGCTGTGTAATTTCCTGACATTGTGTAACGTTTGAACTGATGAATTTTAATGTCCCCTGCATTTTGATCAGCGCTATGAGACTGCCGCGTTTGTCAGTCTTTATATACAGAAGGACATTTTTATTATTATTATTTTCATTACAATCATCATTGTTGATTTGTGACGGTATGCACGATGGTTTGCACGGAAGGGACTAGGTACAACCCCTGTTTTTAAGAGTGATTTCATTACACAATGAACTTCCTCCCTGGGTGCTCTCTATTCACTCGACGCTATCTGTTAAATCCTTGACATTTTGAATTCTAGTTTCATCATAAATGATGAAAGTCGCTTGTTCATTTGAAGTTGTAATTCTCTCAGGTGTTGCATTACCCTCACCAAATCACATTCTCTTATTGCTCATGTCGCGTACAAATATATTTAGAGCGCTTACGCCATTTGTTTCTTAAACGGTTTTACCATACACACATTTAATTCTCCCCTGAATGCATTTCGTCACATACGACTAAGACTTCTAGAAAAAATTCGTTGTGATATTATAAACGTGTATGTGAATGAGTATTAACATCAGTACTGTACGTGCGTTGCAGAACTCCTTTTCAGAGAACTAAAAGGCGGAATTAAGTACTTTTAAGCTAATTTTAGACAAATGTGTCTTCTGTTCCACAGAAGGAACTGACAGAAAGGGGTTGCTATTTATACGCACAAAGCACTAAAGAGTTAGCCTACCTCTGACATTTTAAGCTGCTTCCGTGTACAGTTGTATGTTGTCTATTTACTTTGCACACAGCTTTGTTTTCGTTCAAGCTGTACAGTGGAACCCTCCTTGTAAGTCCTCCCACAACTTGAGAAAGTCAGGTCTTAAAATGGAGGGAGTTCAAAATGGGAGTAAATGTACAGTTTTTGCACAGTAAATGTACAGGTTTTGCACAGTAAATGTACAGTGTTTTGCACAGAAAATGTACAGTTTTTGCACAGTAAATGTACAGTTTTTGCACAGTAAATGTACAGTTTTTGCACAGAAAATGTGAGAAAACGTGGTCTTAAAATGGAGGGATTCTAAATCGGGGGGTCTTAGGAGGAAGGTTCCACTGTACTCCGCACTGACCTCACTGTCACCGACTGTCGTCACATGTGTGCTCTCCGCACTGACCTCACTGTCACCGACTGTCGTCACATGTGTGCTCTCCGCACTGACCTCACTGTCACCGACTGTCGTCACATGTGTGCTCTCCGCACTGACCTCACTGTCACCGACTGTCGTCACATGTGTGCTCTCCGCACTGACCTCACTGTCACCGACTGGCGTCACATGTGTGCTCTCCGCACTGACCTCACTGTCACCGACTGTCGTCACATGTGTGCTCTCCGCACTGACCTCACTGTCACCGACTGTCGTCACATGTGTGCTCTCCGCACTGACCTCACTGTCACCGACTGTCGTCACATGTGTGCTCTCCGCACTGACCTCACTGTCACCGACTGTCGTCATATGTGTGCTCTCCGCACTGACCTCACTGTCACCGACTGTCGTCACATGTGTGCTCTCCGCACTGACCTCACTGTCACCGACTGTCGTCACATGTGTGCTCTCCGCACTGACCTCACTGTCACCGACTGTCGTCACATGTGTGCTCTCCGCACTGACCTCACTGTCACCGACTGTCGTCACATGTGTGCTCTCCGCACTGACCTCACTGTCACCGACTGTCGTCACATGTGTGCTCTCCGCACTGACCTCACTGTCACCGACTGTCGTCACATGTGTGCTCTCCGCACTGACCTCACTGTCACCGACTGTCGTCACATGTGTGCTCTCCGCACTGACCTCACTGTCACCGACTGTCGTCACATGTGTGCTCTCCGCACTGACCTCACTGTCACCGACTGTCGTCACATGTGTGCTCTCCGCACTGACCTCACTGTCACCGACTGTCGTCACATGTGTGCTCTCCGCACTGACCTCACTGTCACCGACTGTCGTCACATGTGTGCTCTCCGCACTGACCTCACTGTCACCGACTGTCGTCACATGTGTGCTCTCCGCACTGACCTCACTGTCACCGACTGTCGTCACATGTGTGCTCTCCGCACTGACCTCACTGTCACCGACTGTCGTCACATGTGTGCTCTCCGCACTGACCTCACTGTCACCGACTGTCGTCACATGTGTGCTCTCCGCACTGACCTCACTGTCACCGACTGTCGTCACATGTGTGCTCTCCGCACTGACCTCACTGTCACCGACTGTCGTCATATGTGTGCTCTCCGCACTGACCTCACTGTCACCGACTGTCGTCACATGTGTGCTCTCCGCACTGACCTCACTGTCACCGACTGTCGTCACATGTGTGCTCTCCGCACTGACCTCACTGTCACCGACTGTCGTCACATGTGTGCTCTCCGCACTGACCTCACTGTCACCGACTGTCGTCACATGTGTGCTCTCCGCACTGACCTCACTGTCACCGACTGTCGTCACATGTGTGCTCTCCGCACTGACCTCACTGTCACCGACTGTCGTCATATGTGTGCTCTCCGCACTGACCTCACTGTCACCGACTGTCGTCACATGTGTGCTCTCCGCACTGACCTCACTGTCACCGACTGTCGTCACATGTGTGCTCTCCGCACTGACCTCACTGTCACCGACTGTCGTCACATGTGTGCTCTCCGCACTGACCTCACTGTCACCGACTGTCGTCACATGTGTGCTCTCCGCACTGACCTCACTGTCACCGACTGTCGTCACATGTGTGCTCTTATGCCGCACTGACCTCACTGTCACCGACTGTCGTCACATGGGTGCTCTCCGCACTGACCTCACTGTCACCGACTGTCGTCACATGTGTGCTCTCCGAACTGACCTCACTGTCACCGACTGTCGTCACATGTGTGCTCTCCGCACTGACCTCACTGTCACCGACTGTCGTCACATGTGTGCTCTCCGCACTGACCTCACTGTCACCGACTGTCGTCACATGTGTGCTCTCCGCACTGACGTCACTGTCACCGACTGTCGTCACATGTGTGCTCTCACGTATCGTGAGGTCATCATTTAAAACTTTTAGTTTATCTACGGAAAAAGGCACAATCTTTCCCGGTTCATTATCTCAGATCACTGGGACATATATAAATATACCAAAAATTCAACATGCTGACTGCCTCGTGTACAAAATGAGATTTGGGGGGATAAACTAATTTCACATATTGCCTTCCGTTTAGAAATTATTTCACAGTCAAATTTACTCTGCACACGAAGCAGCCATTGTGTTGGTTTTGCCTTCTTGTTTTGTTTGTGTCCAAGCGGAGGGATGGTCTTACCCCATTTAAAAGCCTGGCTTAGTCTCAGATGGTCAGTCCATTTGTTTTCACTGGGAAAAGGCTGTGCCTTCCAGTTTTCACTGAGATTGACAACAGCAGTTTTATTTGCTTTCGTATTTTTTTAAATTTTTTTTTTTTAAACACATTCTTGTTCGGCCAGGTTGTGTTGCACGCTAATCTCACTGTCACCGTTGTTGAAGGAGTGTTCTCCTGCTTGGGTGATTGCTATTTCAAATAAGCGGTTAAAGGCACTGTCAGCCTCCCGTAAACCATCACCGACACTGTTAGGCTTTTGCACACAGTACAAACACTCTGTCATTTATACACTCACCGCTTGAGAACATCCTAGGTGCCCTCCGTAAAGAGCGAGCAATTTTCAAAGAATTTATTTTTGCGTGGTTTATCTTGCCCCTGAGCCATCGGGAACCCGTGTGATCCAGTTTCCTTTTTTTCACAATTTAGTCGTCAGTTTGTGATTTCAATGCGACTCGCTGTATATGTAAGCTTATCTGCAATAGCACGTCATTGTGTACCTCTGAATCTAAAACGCAACAAACGGCTGCAAGTCACACGAGAAAGACGTTTTGCGTGACACGTTTCTGGGCTTTTCTTTTTTCAAACTGTCAAAACTTCGAATTTGTTCTGATCTTGTCTTGATGAAAAAAGAATTCTCTTATGATTTAAGAATGTTTATGTTACAAGCTGTCAATTTATTATTTAGATTGTAAAAGTTAGGTCTAGTATCAAAACGAGGCGCCCGATAGTCCGTTCTGATAGTCCACAAAAATAAATTCTTTGAAAATGTCTCACTCTCGACAAAAAGCAGCCAGGATGTTCCCGTTCGGTGAGCGTTGAAATGGAAGTATGCTTGCACTGTATGTAGAGGCTCAGGGAGCTCAGTGAGCTCAGTGATGGTTTACGGGAGGCTTACTGTGCCTGTAATGTGCAGTAAACTAGTTCTGAATAAACAGGAAACACGCTATCCTGTGGTGATATACTTACTTGTATTCATACGCTTCTTTTTTTTTTTATCACGCGAAATTAGGTCAACGAAACTACGTGCAATAAATAATGAAGGGACGGGGGGGGGGGGGGGGGGGGGGGATGATGATATCTTATCATGCGTGTGTGTAATGAATACGTACACTGTTAACAAAAACACCTTTTAATACCTCGTCAGAAACAAGTTATTTTGCAAAAATGGTAACATAAACTAGAGAGCTTTTTGCACTTTGATACGGGAAAGCACACGGGTGGGTGGGTGGTGGGTTGGCAACAGTAATTTTTTTTCGGGTTAAAAAAAAGAAGATTGGTTATTGTCATATTTGTGGATAACATTGGCAGTTTTTATGGGTTTGCGATTTGCCGGTGGGAAAACTGATGCAAATAAAAGTAATGGTTGCGGAAATTCTATTTCCTAAGGACACTGAACCCTGCAAAGGGCATTCTAACACTGAGGATACTGATTCGTGCTAACTAGCACGAAGTTGTCGCGTGAAAGGTGACGGACTCTTTCATCTGGGGAGGAGGGGGGGGGGGGGAGGGCTGTATAATTCCGGACAAAGAGATGTGTAAATAAGATGCATCAGTAGAGTACAAAAAGATATGCAAATGAAATGCATCAGTAGAGTACAAATAGATATGCAAATGAGATGCATCAGTAAATTCAGTCACGAGCTGCGAACGTTGCGCACGTCGCTTACGTAACAAGCAGCTGGTGACGTCTTACGGTGAATGGCTTGACTCTAAAACCTGGGATTTTAAGTTCTTTGCGCAGACAAAAGAAAGAGTTTCAAGGCCCTTCTTGGGTCTTTGAAGGCTTTCTCCTTGTTTCAAACACAGACATGTTGACACTCACACTCCGTCAAACGCTTTGTATAGCACGATCACGGTCATTTTTGTGATTAAGTTACAAATAACGTGTTTTTTTTCACAGAGGACTCCGGACAGAGAGAGAGAGAGACAGACCTTAAAACAGACTATACTGACAAGATCAAGTGGACGCAACCAATGTGTGTTTGTTTTGCTTTAGAGAAGATAGACAGTTTCAATATATGTTGAGAAGCTTCTTCTTCTTCTTCTTCTGCGTTCGTGGGCTGAAACTCCCACGTACACTCGTGTTTTTTGTTCGAGTGGAATTTTACGTGTATGACCGTTTTTTACCCCGCCATTTAGGCAGCCATACGCCGTTTTCGGAGGAAGCATGCTGGGTATTTTTGTGTTTCTATAACCCACCGAACTCTGACATGGATTACAGGATCTTTTTCGTGCGCACTTGGTCTTGTGCTTGCGTGTACACACGGGGGTGTTCGGACACCGAAGAGAGTCTGCACACAAAGTTGACTCTGAGAAATAAATCTCTCGCCGAACGTGGGGACGAACTCACGCGGACAGCGGCCAACTGGATACAAATCCAGCGCGCTACCGACTGAGCTACATCCCCGCCCCGTTTGAGAAGCTAACATTTCAAGTGTTACTTTGGTCCTAAAAAGGAATCACATTGACAGTCATCATGCGTCAAACACTCCAGGAAACGGTCTCTGTTATTGCATTGCGGCGGAGACCTCGGCAGGTGCAGGACACGCAAACAGAATATTGTTTTCAGAGAGAACTGGTTCAAGGTTTTTCTTTCCAGTGCTCTCTGGTCAAATTTGTTCTCTCTCTACATGTGTGTGTTTGTGTGTGTGGATGTGTGTGTGGGTGTGTGTGTGCGTGTATGTTTAAGTGTGTGTGTGTATGTGTGTGTGTGTTTGTGTCTGTCAGTCAGTCTGTCTGTCTGTCTGTCTCTCTCTGTCTGTCTGTCTGTCTCTCTCTCTCTCTCTCGTTCTCTCTCTCTCTCTCTCTCTCTCTCTCTCTCTCTCTCTGTCTCTGTCTCTCAAAGCTTTAATAACACATTTACTCAGGCATGTGTATTCAGCATTGTTTTCACTACGTTACATATACGACGCTTTATATTTGTGTATAATATGTAATGTGTAAATATTCATATGTTGTTGTTTTTCTCTACCTTTTTTTCTACGTTAAATATCCGTGTAAATATGTGATTAGATTAGTCCCCTCTCTGGGCGAGGGCTGGTTGAAAAAAAGCTCGTTGTATTGCTTATGCCACAACCCTCGAAAAATAAAATTTGATTTGATTTGATTTGCGTCTCTCTTTCTGCCCCTCTCTCTCTCTGCCTCTCTCTCTCTCTCTGCCTCTCTCTCTCTCTCTCTCTCTCTCTCTCTCTCTCTCTCTCTCTCTTTATAATTGTTTCAGACACATCAAGCTGCTGGGTAGTGAACTGAGAGACCGCCGTAAACAAAGACTTCTCCGCGATAGAAGAAGAAATGAATCTTTTGATACTGTTGTATTTGAACAACATATTGGCACCCAGAGTTTGTACTGCAAAAGTGATGATGTTGTGCTCATGTATGATTTCAACACAGATCGTAAACGCTGGTTCTTCGATCAGTCAGACAGCATGACCAAGATTCAGAAACATGCCATGTCGTGTCTTCGGACATTGCCCCCGATCAGCAAAGATCAGTACGCTGAGCTGTACAAAGAAGAACTGGAAGAAGATCTGAGAATAGTGTCTCGCGTAGTCCGCTTTTACTTAGGATGAACAGTTTCAAACACCGTGATGTTTTCATTCTTGGAATGTCTAATGCTGAAAAGGGCCGTCACACAATATCTGTCACCACAGGGAAGAAAACAAAAGACTGAAGGACTGATCAAATCATGATGTTATGATGAATGGTATTGGCGTGAAGTGTGAGTCAAGGTATCCCTGACTCTGATAAATGCAGTGGACTCTCTATCGGACTTCCAATAGCGAGAACTTTGCGCGATCGTGCATGCTTCGGTATATAAATATAGAAAGCGCTTGTATTATGTGTCACCAGTCTTGTTGTGGGCCGGAGGCCTAACAAATAAATTTTCCGACTCCGACTCTCTCTCTCTCTCTCTCTCTCTCTCTCTCTCTCTCTCTCTCTCTCTCTCTCTCTCTCTCTCTCTTTCTCTCTCTCTCTCTCTCTCTCTCTGATTAATAAGGAATCATCTTGAGACACAGAGAGAGAGTATGTGTGTGTGCGTGCGTACGTGCGCGTATGTTTGTGTGTGTAAATGTCTGTGTACGTGTGTGTGTGTGAGTATGTGCGTGCCTGCGCGTGTGAGTGTGTGTTTGTATGTGACCAACATTTGGTGGCATTTAATTATGTCGCCTCTTCTTCAATAACAAAAACATAATGACTTTGTTTTTATATGTTTTGATAATGCAGCGTGTGTGATTGCATGTACTTTGCTTCTTTAAGAATGTATAGATCTAAATTGCATTCAAGCGAAAATAATACATTAGCAGAGCCATGAACGGACCAGAAAGTTTTAGTGTCTTGCTTTGATGAATAACTGGCATCCTCGAGTGCAGGCTCGTAATAAACTCCGTATGTAGATTGGTGTTGCTGGTATTACCTTGTTTAAACTGAGTCACGCTCCTTCCCGTGCAAACAATTCTGCGCACTATCTTTTTTTACATTTAGTCAAGTTTTGACTAAATGTTTTAACATAGAGGGGGGAATCGAGACGAGGGTCGTGGTGTATGTGTGTGTGTCTGTCTGTCTGTCTGTCTGTGTGTGTGTGTGTGTAGAGCGATTCAGACTAAACTACTGGACCGATCTTTATGAAATTTGACATGAGAGTTCCTGGGTATGATATCCTCAGACGTTTTTTTCATTTTTTTGATAAATGTCTTTGATGACGTCATATCCGGCTTTTCGTGAAAGTTGAGGCGGCACTGTCACGCTCTCATTTTTCAACCAAGTTGGTTGAAATTTTGGTCAAGTAATCTCCGACGAAGCCCGGACTTCGGTATTGCATTTCAGCTTGGTGGCTTAAAAATTAATTAATGACTTTGGTCATTAAAAATCTGAAAATTGTAAAAAAATTATTTTTTTTATAAAACGATCCAAATTTACGTTCATCTTATTCTCCATCATTTTCTGATTCCAAAAACATATAAATATGTTATATTTGGATTAAAAACAAGCTCTGAAAATTACAAATATAAAAATTATGATCAAAATTAAATTTTCCAAATCAATTTAAAAACACTTTCATCTTATTCCTTGTCGGTTCCTGATTCCAAAAACATATAGATATGATATGTTTGGATTGAAAACACGCTCAGAAAGTTAAAACAAGTCGCGTAAGGCGAAAATACAATATTTAGTCAAGTAGCTGTCGAACTCACAGAATGAAACTGAACGCAATGCCATTTTTCAGCAAGACCGTATACTCGTAGCATCGTCAGTCCACCGCTCATGGCAAAGGCAGTGAAATTGACAAGAAGAGCGGGGTAGTAGTTGCGCTAAGAAGGATAGCACGCTTTTCTGTACCTCTCTTTGTTTTAACTTTCTGAGCGTGTTTTTAATCCAAACATATCATATCTATATGTTTTTGGAATCAGGAACCGACAAGGAATAAGATGAAAGTATTTTTAAATTGATTTGGACAATTTAATTTTGATAATAATTTTTGTATATTTAATTTTCAGAGCTTGTTTTTAATCCGAATATAACATATTTATATGTTTTTGGAATCAGCAAATGATGGAGAATAAGATAAACGTAAATTTGGATCGTTTTATACATTTTTATTTTTTTTTACAATTTTCAGATTTTTAATGACCAAAGTCATTAATTAATTTTTAAGCCACCAAGCTGAAATGCAATACCGAAGTCCGGGCTTCGTCGAAGATTACTTGACCAAAATTTCAACCAATTTGGTTGAAAAATGAGGGCGTGACAGTGCCGCCTCAACTTTCACAAAAAGCCGGATATGACGTCATCAAAGACATTTATCAAAAAAATGAAAAAAACGTTCGGGGATTTCATACCCAGGAACTCTCATGTCAAATTTCATAAAGATCGGTCCAGTAGTTTAGTCTGAATCGCTCTACACACACACACAGACAGACAGACAGACAGACAGACAGACAGACACACGCACATACACCACGACCCTCGTTTCGATTCCCCCTCGATGTTAAAATATTTAGTCAAAACTTGACTAAATATAACGAAGAGAGGTACAGAAAAGCGTGCTATCCTTCTCAGCGCAACTACTACCCCGCTCTTCTTGTCAATTTCACTGCCTTTGCCATGAGCGGTGGACTGACGATGCTACGAGTATACGGTCTTGCTGCGTTGCATTGCGTTCAGTTTCATTCTGTGAGTTCGACAGCTACTTGACTAAATGTTGTATTTTCGCCTTACGCGACTTGTTTAATGTTTATTTTTATGAGAATGTCCGTGTCTCTCTCTGGGCGGGGACTGGTTGAAAAAAAGCTCGTTTGTAATGCTTATACCACAACTCTCGTAAAATAAAATTGAATTGATTTGATTTGAGATCTGGCCAGGCTTGTACAAGGTAACAGACCATCCCTCCACTTGGACACAACCAATCAAATTCATCAGTCTGGTGCTGGGTGCTTTCTGTTCAGAGTGGGAAGTTTGTTGATGGTTACATTTCTTATGTACACTACATTGGGGTGTGCACGTTAAAGATCCCACGATTGACAAAAGGGTCTTTCCTGGCAAAATTGTATAGGCATGGATAAAAATGTCCACCAAAATACCCGTGTGACTTGGAATAATAGGCCGTGAAAAGTAGGATATGCGCCGAAATGGCTGCGATCTGCTGGCCGATGTGAATGCGTGATGTATTGTGTAAAAAATTCCATCTCACACGGCATAAATAAATCCCTGCGCATTGAATATGTGCGCGCCATAAATTGCATAAAATAAAAAATAAAAATAAAAATAATAAATCCCTGCGCTTAGAACTGTACCCACGGAATACGCGCGATATAAGCCTCATATTGATTGATTGATTGATTTCTTAAACGGCCTCTTGTGTCAATCTGCAACATTTTATGCGAAAGAAATTCTTACTCTGCACAGGAAGCGATTAGGCTATTGATGTTTGATTGTTGGTATGTGTCCAAGTCAATCAGTGGAGAGATCGTTTCATCCCGTGTAAGTGTAGTGTTAGTCTGTATTCTAGTAATAAGACACCTTACATAGTTTCTGGTATTTGTACTTCCTGTACTGGACGACCATTTTTGAATACACCATGTGCCTCCACATAACTGACTCTTGCGTGTCTGAATGAATGTTTCCCTGTCACTCACAGTCACACAACCACCAGCAACCATCTAACACCACATATGTCAATCACAGTCACACAACCACTCGCAACCATCTAACACCACATGTCACTCACAGTCACACAACCACTCGCAACCATCTAACACCACATGTCACTCACAGTCACACAACCACTCGCAACCATCTAACACCACATGTCACTCACAGTCACACAACCACTCGCAACCATCTAACACCACATGTCACTCACAGTCACACAACCACTCGCAACCATCTAACACCACATGTCACTCACAGTCACACAACCACTCGCAACCATCTAACACCACATGTCACTCACAGTCACACAACCACCAGCAACCATCTAACACCACATGTCACTCACAGTCACACAACCACCAGCAACCATCTAACACCACATGTCACTCACGGTCACACAACCACCCGCAACCATCTAACACCACATGTCACTCACAGTCACACAACCACTCGCAACCATCTAACACCACATGTCACTCACAGTCACACAACCACTCGCAACCATCTAACACCACATGTCACTCACAGTCACACAACCACTCGCAACCATCTAACACCACATGTCACTCACAGTCACACAACCACTCGCAACCATCTAACACCACATGTCACTCACAGTCACACAACCACTCGCAACCATCTAACACCACATGTCACTCACAGTCACACAACCACTCGCAACCACCTAACACCACATGTCACTCACAGTCACACAACCACTCGCAACCACCTAACACCACATGTCACTCACAGTCACACAACCACTCGCAACCACTGATCTAACACCACATGTCACTCACAGTCACACAACCACTCGCAACCACCTAACACCACATGTCACTCACAGTCACACAACCACTCGCAACCATCTAACACCACATGTCACTCACAGTCACACAACCACTCGCAACCACCTAACACCATATGTCACTCACAGTCACACAACCACTCGCAACCATCTAACACCACATGTCACTCACAGTCACACAACCACTCGCAACCACTGATCTAACACCACATGTCACTCACAGTCACACAACCACTCGCAACCATCTAACACCACATGTCACTCACAGTCACACAACCACTCGCAACCATCTAACACCATGGTGTCAGAAGTGAACAAACAAGAGAAGTGAGTAGATAGTTATTTTGTGCATGAAGTTTAACCATCTAACACCATGGTGTCAGAAGTGAACAAACAAGAGAAGTGAGTAGATAGTTATTTTGTGCATGAAGTTTAACCATCTAACACCATGGTGTCAGAAGTGAACAAACAAGAGAAGTGAGTAGATAGTTATTTTGTGCATGAAGTTGAACCATGGTGTCAGAAGTGAACAAACAAGAGAAGTGAGTAGATAGTTATTTTAGGCATGAAGTTGAACCATCTAACACCATGGTGTCAGAAGTGAACAAACAAGAGAAGTGAGTGGATAGTTATTTTGTGCATGAAGGTGAACCATCTAACACCACAGTAAGTGTCTGGCCAAATCTGAAATAGCGAGCCGAACAGTTTCCACGGAAAGGACGGCGCCTTTAAAATGACTACCGGCGAGACACCCCTCCCTGGAAGAAAAAAACACCCACAGAAGACGAGAAAGAATTAAAAAAGAAAGAACAAATTTAAAAATGGGAACAAAACAGACAACAAAGATATTAAAGTTTTCGCAGAGAAAATATGACAATTGATGAGAGTAAGCCCCCCCCCCCCCCAACGATTTTTTCATTTTTAAACAAAAACAAGAAAAACACGAGAAAAACAGGAAGACAAACTAATCAAAGTTTTTGCAACAAACAAATCCCGTGCCATCCACTCAAACAAGTCAGACACGCACAAGAATGGCGCAGAAGACATACGACATTGACGTCATCACATTTGCTCTATTTGCCCCTCGCCCAGTCTCCAAACATGTCTGGCGATTATAGCTTTCTCTTATCCTATTTTATGTCGAGTTTAAAAACCTTTTACGCTTTTTATAGTGTTGATTTCGACGCTTGCACAGAGAGAGAGAGAGAGAGAGAGAGAGAGAGAAAGACTGAGAGACGAGTGGGTAAAAACTATTCTCTTGTGGGTTGGCTTTGGCAAAAGTATTTCACATTTGTTCATTTTCTAAGCCCTCTTCCAAAACAACAACAACAACAACAACAAGTCGAACAGATAAGGCGTAAACACAGAAAGACATTCAGATCAAGAGACACATACGCGTTTACACAAGCAAGCAAACACACACACACAAACTGGAGTGTATTTGAAGTTAAAGGTTGAATGTTAGGGAAGTTTCCGGTTGCAGTTTAATCATTTTGCTTACGTACCCGATTTTCTTTGACACCCTGGGTCGTGCTGGAAACTCAAAACTCTGAACTTGCTATCAAACCCACCTAAGAAGCTATTTCAGCGGTACACATGCATTCAAGAAGAGGGACGAATCGATAAAACAAAACGTGTATCTGTTTCTGGTCATGAGTGATGTTCGTGATAGTAGCTATTTTTTGCTGTGCGCATTGTATTGCATAATCTTTAAAAAAAAAAAATAATAAAAAAAAAATTAAATTTAAAAACCCATGAGGAATCTGTCCGCCCATCTGTTTGTTGATCCATTGATTTATTTTCGTATAAAAATAAATGTAAACTCTCTTTCTCTGCCTTTTTCTCTCTCTCGCTCTCTCTCTTCTCCCCCTCTCTCTCTCTCTCTCTCTCTCTCTCTCTCTCTCTCTCTCTCTCTCTCTCTCTCTCTCTCTCTCTCTCTCTCTCTCTCTCTCTACGTTACATATATTTGTGTATAATATGTAATATGTAAATATTCATATGTTGTTGTTTTTCTCTACCTTTTTTCTACGTGAATATCCGTGTAAATATGTGATTAGATTAGTCCCCTCTCTGGGCGAGGGCTGGTTGAAAAAAAGCTCGTTGTACTGCTTATGCCACAACCCTCGACAAATAAAATTTGATTTGATTTGATTTGATTTGATTTGATCTCTCTCTCTCTCTCTCTCTCTCTCTCTCTCTCTCTCTCTCTCTCTCTCTCTCTCTCTCTCTCTCTCTCTCTCTCTTTATAATTGTTTTGATAAAAAAAATTGGTAGTATGTTGGTTTCTTTGCTTTACTAGTAGATTATTTCTTAACATTCCTAATCATCATCGTCGTCGTCGTCGTCGTCGTCGTCGTCATCTCTGCCTTGAACAGCCTTGGTTTAACACTTGCACTACCATCCGTTCAGACCCCCTGCACGAGACCAGCAGCAGTGCGATGTTAGCCTGTAGCAGCACTTTTTCATGACTAGACAAGATCTGGTTTGCCATTTGCAAAGAGAGGCGTCATCAATAATGTACGCGGTATTGGATTGACTGTATCGCAATGTTTGCCCCGCTAGACGAAGAAGACTTACCTCGTCTAATCTCCCTTCTCAATTGTGGTTTTAACGTCTATTTCGCCCCTCCCCCCTATGTTTTTTTTTTTACCGTTTGGCAACAAGGTTGTTTCCTTTTCGCACCAGCAACGGTTTGATCACGGCTTTGCCGCAGCACTCGAAATTTGGCCACGTTCTACTACCCAGCAAGAGAAAGACAGAAGGGTCTTCTTCTTCTTCTTCTGCGTTCGTGGGCTGAAACTCCCACGTACACTCGTGTGCTTTTTTGCACGAGTGGAATTTTACGTGAATGACCGTTTTTTACCCCGCCATTTAGGCAGCCATACGCCGTTTTCGGAGGAAGCATGCTGGGTATTTTCGTGTTTCTATAACCCACCGAACTCTGACATGGATTACAGGACCTTTTTCGTGCGCACTTGGTCTTGTGCTTGCGTGTACACACGGGGGTGTTCGGACACCGAGGAGAGTCTGCACACAAATCTCTCGCCGAACGTGGGGACGAACTCACGCTGACAGCGGCCAACTGGATACAAATCGGCCAGCGCGCTACCGAACGGACTGAGCTACATCCCCGCCCACAGAAGGGTCTAAACATGGCGCGACCATATGGTGATTGTGATTGAACACGGGGCAGAAGAAGGCGAAACTGAACAAAGGACAATACGAACATCTGGCAAAGGGCAAAAACGGGCCGCAAGGTATTAGATGCCCACGAGTTGTGCATTCTAAATGCTGTTTAAATGGGACATGCGTGTCTTTCTTTATTTAATTTTTCTAATTTTTGGAGTTCTTCTTTGACACTTGCCACAGCCGCTAGCATTTTTGGACGTCTATTTCTGTGCAGGAGTATTTTCGAATCGCCTTTGAGTGTTGCTGGAATCCTTCAAATTTTGGAACAGCCCAGTCAACAGAGTATAATATTTCATTTGAAATATAACAATTTGAATAAAATACAACAACAAGAATAACCAGTATTCTGGTATTGATTTTAACTTTTGTGTGTGTGCGTTCAAGTTCTGTAAAAGGAACATAAACAAAATTAACACTGCGTAATAGAGGGAATATCGATCATTCGCCTAGATACGAGCACACGTATGCCGCGTTAATGATGTAAGATACACATGTAAATTAAAGGCACACTCCTTCGTTGTCTCTGGTCTTGCCAGGCTTCTACATGGGATAAGACTTGTACTGATTTTTGTCACATACCACCAATTAAACACCTTGGGTGCACTTTGTGCACAGTGGGCATTTTGAAAGAATTAATTCAGTCATTAATTAATTCCCACACAAACATTCCCACTCACCACAGCAAGCAGTCAGGATGATGATTTGTGTTTTGTGAACAAGTGGAGGGATGGTCTGATCCCATGTAAACGCCTGGCCACGAATGAGATGGTGCGTTTTTACGGGAAGGTGTGTGTCTTTAAAGATGTTGGATGAATTCACAGCTTCTCTCTGATGATATTGCTCATATAATCAGTTTTGTGGGACCAGTCATAATTGTGAAAAAATATACATTACTTTGCAGTATCACTATCAGCCAGGCGGGTTGCAGTTAATACCTGTGTGAAAATATGTCATGAACACAATTCGGCAGAGCAAAATGCTAAATACCACGCACTTTATGTTTATAACTACGTTTTTGTATTATTATTGTGAAATTAAAAAAATGCCAACATTTTGTGTGTCCATGTAAGAGCACTCTTTTGTGTGTTTTACTTTTTATGATTCTTTTAATACAGTTTTTGGTATTGGACATTTCTGAATAAATTCTTACTTAGACTACACACACAAAATTGCTGACCTTTTAACAAGTGTAAGCTTTTAAGATGCAGTTTTCTCACAGTGAACAGTTTCCTTGCTTGTCTTCTGGCTGATTTTCTTGGACAAATTATTATATTCGGTGATTATTTGTTCGAAGTGTTTTGTTTGACGCCTTTGCAGTCATGATTTAAGAAGCCTAGCTGTAGGAGCATATTCACTGATATAATACTTATGATTAGGCCCAGATGTACATGTGCTTCGTGTGATTTTTGTTAAAATACGATTGTGTGTGTGTATGAGTGTGTGTTTGTGTGTGTGACGTTTAAGTTTGACATTGAACTTGACCTTTTTTGGGGTCGTTAGTTCTTGAAATGTCCATGGCTGGTGCCACTGCCTTCATAACTGGCTTCCTTCCAGCGGCACCGCATTATACGGCGCCATTAACTTGTCACTCACGCTATCACTACCGCCACATACATGCGTGTTCGAATATTGAATGTTGTTCCTACGTGCACACCGGGACACTGACCTACCTGAATGGCTTTTGTGGCGTATTGCGTATTAAACTTTTGTCAGTCTTCTAGTGCGTCTTCTGTGAACAGAAACCCCACTGGGCGACGTGCCAGGCGACGTCTGTGCCGCGAGGTTAGATTGGTAAATATCGACCAGGTCCTAAAAATACAGCAAAATAACATCCCCCACCCTCTAACCCCCCCCCCCCCCCCTCCTCCTCCGATTTCCCGGTCATCACGCGTCTCGAACTCTTCCCTCTAAAAACACTATTCACCCTCCCCTTATTAACACCCCTCTTACTCACCGAACACAAACTGAAACCCCATGAGTTTTTAGATAAACATTGCACCCTTCAATGGAAGCCAGCATACTCTCTCAATACATAAGGCTGAAATAGGACATCTGTTTTGAAAACTTCATCCCCTCTCCTCCTTCCCACCCCTCAACCCTCTCTCCCACCGTGTGTGTGTATGGTTATGCATGATTCGCAAAGCTGGCATCAGCGAGAATTAATTGCCATTTCCCCCCCCCCTCACTCATCCTTTGCCTTTCCACGCACTATCCCCCTCTATTTTTTATGATCAGCTTTGATGATGATGATTGATGATGATGATGATGATTGATGATGATTGATGATGATTGATGATGATGATGATGACGATGAAGACGAACGCAAATGTTTGTTTTGTCGGTCTCATCGGTGTGCATGATTTACAAAACTGACTTGCAAATTGCAATTCCCCCCCCCCCCCCCCTCCCGCTTTCCGGCTTTAATACTCACTGTTTATCTTCCGCGAGCTGGCCGATGACAGATGGGCACGGTGAACACCATTTGTTTAGTGGGTATATAGTGATACATGATTTGTTTAGTGGGTATATAGTGATACATGATTTGTTTAGTGGGTATATAGTGATACATGATTTGTTTAGTGGGTATATAGTGATACATGATTTGTTTAGTGGGTATATAGTGATACATGATTTGTTTAGTGGGTATATAGTGATACATGATTTGTTTAGTGGGTATATAGTGATACATGATTTGTTTAGTGGGTATATAGTGATACATGATTTGTTTAGTGGGTATATAGTGATACATGATTTGTTTAGTGGGTATATAGTGATACATGATTTGTTTAGTGGGTATATAGTGATACATGATTTGTTTAGTGGGTATATAGTGATACATGATTTGTTTAGTGGGTATATAGTGATACATGATTTGTTTAGTGGGTATATAGTGATACATGATTTGTTTAGTGGGTATATAGTGATACATGATTTGTTTAGTGGGTATATAGTGATACATGATTTGTTTAGTGGGTATATAGTGATACATGATTTGTTTAGTGGGTATATAGTGATACATGATTTGTTTAGTGGGTATATAGTGATACATGATTTGTTTAGTGGGTATATAGTGATACATGATTTGTTTAGTGGGTATATAGTGATACATGATTTGTTTAGTGGGTATATAGTGATACATGATTTGTTTAGTGGGTATATAGTGATACATGATTTGTTTAGTGGGTATATAGTGATACATGATTTGTTTAGTGGGTATATAGTGATACATGATTTGTTTAGTGGGTATATAGTGATACATGATTTGTTTAGTGGGTATATAGTGATACATGATTTGTTTAGTGGGTATATAGTGATACATGATTTGTTTAGTGGGTATATAGTGATACATGATTTGTTTAGTGGGTATATAGTGATACATGATTTGTTTAGTGGGTATATAGTGATACATGATTTGTTTAGTGGGTATATAGTGATACATGATTTGTTTAGTGGGTATATAGTGATACATGATTTGTTTAGTGGGTATATAGTGATACATGATTTGTTTAGTGGGTATATAGTGATACATGATTTGTTTAGTGGGTATATAGTGATACATGATTTGTTTAGTGGGTATATAGTGATACATGATTTGTTTAGTGGGTATATAGTGATACATGATTTGTTTAGTGGGTATATAGTGATACATGATTTGTTTAGTGGGTATATAGTGATACATGATTTGTTTAGTGGGTATATAGTGATACATGATTTGTTTAGTGGGTATATAGTGATACATGATTTGTTTAGTGGGTATATAGTGATACATGATTTGTTTAGTGGGTATATAGTGATACATGATTTGTTTAGTGGGTATATAGTGATACATGATTTGTTTAGTGGGTATATAGTGATACATGATTTGTTTAGTGGGTATATAGTGATACATGATTTGTTTAGTGGGTATATAGTGATACATGATTTGTTTAGTGGGTATATAGTGATACATGATTTGTTTAGTGGGTATATAGTGATACATGATTTGTTTAGTGGGTATATAGTGATACATGATTTGTTTAGTGGGTATACAGTGATACATGATTTGTTTAGTGGGTATATAGTGATACATGATTTGTTTAGTGGGTATGACAGTGATACATGATTTGTTTAGTGGGTATATAGTGATACATGATTTGTTTAGTGGGTATATAGTGATACATGATTTGTTTAGTGGGTATATAGTGATACATGATTTGTTTAGTGGGTATATAGTGATACATGATTTGTTTAGTGGGTATATAGTGATACATGATTTGTTTAGTGGGTATATAGTGATACATGATTTGTTTAGTGGGTATATAGTGATACATGATTTGTTTAGTGGGTATATAGTGATACATGATTTGTTTAGTGGGTATACAGTGATACATGATTTGTTTAGTGGGTATATAGTGATACATGATTTGTTTAGTGGGTATATAGTGATACATGATTTGTTTAGTGGGTATATAGTGATACATGATTTGTTTAGTGGGTATATAGTGATACATGATTTGTTTAGTGGGTATATAGTGATACATGATTTGTTTAGTGGGTATATAGTGATACATGATTTGTTTAGTGGGTATATAGTGATACATGATTTGTTTAGTGGGTATATAGTGATACATGATTTGTTTAGTGGGTATATAGTGATACATGATTTGTTTAGTGGGTATATAGTGCAGTGATACATGATTTGTTTAGTGGGTATATAGTGATACATGATTTGTTTAGTGGGTATATAGTGATACATCATTTGTTTAGTGGGTATATAGTGATACATGATTTGCACAACTTGCAGTAGCGAGGATTAATTACTATTTTTCTCTTTCTTCTCGCCCTGTTTGCGCATAACCCCCCCCCCCCCCTCACTTTTTATCTTCACTGAGTTAAAACGCCGATCGAAGATTCGAGACGGCCGAAAGTGTTTGCTTTGCGTGTGTATATTTAACTATATTATATTGATGGTTATGTATGATTAGCGGCATAGCACATAGCCAGAATCGATTACGCCGCTGCTAACCATCCGCCCCCCCCCCCCCTCTCTCTCTCTTTGCTCACAACGCTTTTATCTATTCACAAAATACCCAGAGTCCTGGAAAGTAGCCACAATAAAGCCAGGATCTATTGTCCCCCCCCCCCCCCCCCCACCCTCTTCCTCAATCACACCCCGTCGCCGAACTTTTCCGCAATGCGCGATGGATCGATTCCCTCTGACGTCGCAAGTTTTATTTTCGGCTCTGGTCGATGGAGGTCTGATGCAAAGTGCTTGTTTTGAGCGTTGAATGGAATATGTATGCGGCCTTTAAAACTGTTACTGAAACCCCTGCATGCTTTAAACACGCGTGCACTAGCGATTAACTCCCGAATAGCTTGTATATTTGTCACGTGTACCAGGGACCTATATTGTACAGACAGTCTTGTCAATTTGTATTTTTTTTTGTATTTTTTTGCAGGGGGGGGGGGGGGGGGTTTGAGCTGTTCTGGTGTTGTTGTTTTTTAAGTTACACTTAAGTTAAATGTGCCATTAAAATGTCTGTTTCATTCTCAGCTTGACCTGCATAGACTGATCTCTTCAAAATGCAACGTTCTGGAATTACAATCATTAACATGTGGCCAAAGTTTAACAATCTCAGACTGTCGCGTGACATTAGTGATCTGAGCTGTGAAATTGTTCCGAAATAAACAACTCGTTACCGCATCGTCTGAGTCAATGCGTTTTGGAGGGAGGAGGAGGAGGGGGGGGGGATGGTGCAGGTACGTTTTCTGTCTCTCTAACTGCATGTGGTGTTACACAATTGACACCATGCGCTGTGCCTTTGAGCTCTAGAAAATGTTAATAAACTTCAATTTAATTAAACAATTCATTGACGCACCGCCACCGACCGGCCGGGGAGGGATGGTGGCCGTGTTTAAGGACGGGATATGCTTTGTGGTCGGCTACAAGGAAGGGATGGGGGGGGGGGGGGGTGGAAGACGAAGGAAGGTGTCAGACGTGAACTCAATCAACCTTGCCCAAGTCGCGGCGGTCAGACAGCCGGCCGCACAGGGTGGAGGATATGACCTCAGTGGAAATGTCTGTGGAGATATGTCAGTGCCCTCGGCATCCTGTCACACGAAGACGGAAAACCAGACAGAGAGACACATGGGGAGACAGCGAGGAAACACGTACACAACCGGAAACATTGGTCAACATCCACACTGACATGATTGGCGCATGCACAAATGCACTTGAGCGTGCGGCGCTTGCAAACACACACAGACTGCGGCAAACACATAAACATACAACAACACACGGACAAATACATAAACACATAAACACACAACAACACACGGACAAACACATAAACACACACGTACAAACCGGATAAGCACATAGACGTACTGACAAACCCACAGACAAACCAACACAAACACGAACACACACACACACACAGGGTCCCGGAGTACTTGGCTCGTGCTACACCATGCTTGATGCGCGGTCACGCCGCAGTCTTTGTGTACACGTGATTGTTGTGACAAAACGCTCATTAGTGTTGTTTTTCATGGCGATATGAAGAGGCGCATGGCGATGATGGATGTGTGTGTGTGCAGGGCCGGACCCAAGGGGGGAGGGGGTGGGGTCCTCAGTGTTGACCGGCCGAACCACAACCCCTACCACAATTGGGACCCCCACCCCCCTCACCCTACGTAGGTCCGGCCCTGCCAGTGGTGTGTGTCACAGTGTGTGTGTGTGTGACGGTGTGCGCGCGTGTGTGTGTGTTTGTGTATGTAAGGTTTTGTGTGTATGTACGTGTGTGTTTGTGTGTGTGTGTGTGCCCGCGCGCGTGTGCGTGTGTCACGGTGTATGTGCGCGCGCGCGTGTGTGTATGTGTGTGTGTGTGGGTGTATGTGTGTGTGTGTGGGTGTGTTGTATTTTTGGCGGTAGAGAGGGAGACTCTTGCGGTCTTTTTTCATTTTCTTTCTTTACATGGATCTTTTTCTCATTTCTGTTCTTTTGGTCGGAGCTGAGGGGAGTTGGGAGATACCGTTCTACTTTTTCACTTACCCTCTTTCTCTTGTGACTTTTCTTTCTCCGCCCTGTTCGTCACAGAGATACACACTATGTCAAGTCAACGATGTCATGCATTTCAAGTGAAGTTTTATTAGGTCAACTCCTTGAAAGCTCATGTGAAGAGAGAGCGCGCTGAAATTACCCTTGATACTGATGTCATAGCGGCCTAGTCATAAGTGATGATAAGCGCGGCATTTTCAGCTCATGCCCACTCAATTCTTAGCCTATCGCACAGTAGCGCACTCACATGGAACCTCTCTTCACATGCTCTACCCTCTGCTCGCGTAAGGAGTTGTGACATGTCAATTGGTTTAAACAAATGTTATTCAAAATACATGATGACAAGTTATAATGAGCAGTCTACAGCGAGGACACGAACTCAAGCAAACAAGCTTATATTACGTGACCAAAACATGGAAATAATACACAAACCTACATGTCAATTAGAATGAGCCTTATGACAGGTTTGGTAGGTGCTATTGCACATAGTTTCGTTGCCTTTTTGAATTTCCAACTTAAAACAGTCTACATTGGCGGCAGAGGCGGATCCCCGGGGGGGGGGGGGGGGGTTCTGAGGTTTCTGACCCCCCCCCCCCCCCCAAGCCTAAAAAAAATAAAAAAAATTGTAAACAAACAAACAAACGATGGCTCATTTTTCTTGTTTTTATGAAAATGTTCCGGTGGGGCATGCCCCCGGACCCCCAACGAGCCGGCAGTTGTAAAAATTACGGTTTTTTGAAGGTAGTCGGGTAATTTGTTGGCTCAGGTCAATTTTCCTTGTTTTGATCCAAATTTTTCTTCTGAAATTAACTTTTGGAAGGTGTATTACGGGACGTTTTTTTATCAACATTTTCGTGGGAGGGGGGGGGGGGAATATGCTTCGCGTCGTCGATCTGTCTCTAAAAGAAATCTGGACCCCCTCCCCCCCCTAAAAAAATCATGCGATCCGCCCCTGTGGATGCACTGCACTGATAAACTGAGTGGGGGTGGGGTGGGGGTTAGGGGGAAGGGAGGGGTAGTAGTATTTATTGTTTGCGTGTGACTCGTGGCTGACTTGAAGAGATATTGTGGTGTTAAGAAATTATGTGTTTACAAAATGTTAAACACTCTTGATCTGTTTGTGTTAAATGTATTACTCTGCGGATTTTCATATGGAGGTGTAATAACCTTTCCTCGTTTTGTTTTTTACCAATTGAATGATTGATTCATGTTGTGGTTGATAATGTAAAGATAGTAATATGGTACAATGGATGTGTATCATTTTGTTACGGATCTCACAACAGTTCAACCCCCTTTTTGAAAGGTGTTAGGAATGAACGGGGTATGAATCGGTGTTGCACTAGGCAAATCTGTCCGAAGCGGTTGCACCCGTAATTTTCAGTCCGAAGGGAGACACGCGACGTAAGTTTCTGCACAAAATCACCTGTAATTCCTCACAAATGACATATCATCACAAAACTACCGTTTGTACTTTGGCCTAAGCATCACATCATCGATTTGTTTCATTGCTTCAATGTGTTTGTGAACGTTGGCCTTCAAGTATTTACACATTTCAAGCGCATTATGTGCAAATTTTGACTTTCCGCAGTTACTAGGGAAATTCAAGCACATGAGAAAGGCTACACGCGATTGTGATGTGATGTATGGTCATTTCTTGACATCTGGGTAAGATGGTATGATTTAAAGTGGTGCAGGAGCGTCATATTTCATGAATCTGTGAAGATATTCAAAGATTTGTCGGTTGCGCATCTCCGAAGTCTCTCTGTTTTTCTGGTTGCACACCCCCGAAGCAATCGGTTGCACACCGCCGAAGATATTTCAAAGAAATAAACAGAAATCTATTTGTGTCCGCCTCTGGGTATGTTCCAAATTGGTATGGAAAATCATATATCTGTTTGTCTGCGCCGATTTGGTGTACACAATATATATCAGGCATGGGAATTGAAAATTGTAAAAAAGGCGGAAAATTTATAACTGAAGACGCGAAGCGTCAAGTCGACGGCGCGAAGCGCCTAGCCTTACTAGGGGGGTCCGGAAAAAATTTTTCTCCAAAGAACCCAGATGGTGCAATCTGGTGTCATCTGAGCTCCAAGTTTGCCATTAAATTCTGTTTTTAGAATCAGAGTTTTTAGTACAAAAATGTACCAATTTTTGCTTTTTTGAAGAAAAAAAATATATACATGTATTATATGGTTTAAATTTGTGAAAAAAAATTGATCTGTTGAGACAAACAGGAAAATGTAACGTGTAACACAATCTGTGCAATCTGGTTTACTTTCAAACATAAAAGTTCAATAACTGAGGCGGGCGGTAGCAGTGCGTGAACAAAGTACGGAAAGTTTTCGCGGGCTTTTGCGCAAAGGCCAAAGTAACCGGTGCTTTTTTTGTGTGCCTCCCCCCTTTATTTTTTCGGCGGACACTTTTGCATTTTCGGCGGAACAAAAAAAAAATTCGGCGGAAATCCGCCGTCCCATGCCTGATATATATCTCTCTCTATATATATCTCTCTCTCTCTCTGTCTCTCTCTACAGGAGTCGGTACATCGAGAAATACATATGGGATACAAATCATACAGCTTCATGACTGCAAGCTATTCAATGCTTTAACTGATTGGGCTACCCGCCAGGAGCTTATGTGTGTGTGTGTGTGTGCGTGCGTGTGTGTGTTAACCTCTTGTTCCTGGCTTGTTTTGGATTTGTAACCATTTTATGATTTTTTTTTCTAATTTCAGGTAATGGAGTTCAAGTGCTATTACTGTCTGGACCTTTTTTCAAGTTTGTTTGTTTGTTTGCTTAACGCCCAGCCGACCACGAAGGGCCACATCAGGGCGGTGCTGCTTTGACATATAACGTGCGCCACACACAAGACAGAAGTCGCAGCACAGGCTTCATGTCTCACCCAGTCACATTATTCTGACACCGGACCAACAAGTCCTAGCACTAACCCCATAATGCCAGACGCCAGGCGGAGCAGCCACTAGATTGCCAATTTTAAAGTCTTAGGTATGACCCGGCCGGGGTTCGAACCCACGACCTCCCGATCACGGGGCGGACGCCTTACCACTAGGCCAACCGGGCCGGTCCTTTTTTCAAGACTAGCACAAGTAGTACAACATATTACAGAGCAACATAGTGGTAATTCATTAAAATTTCGACAGTTGGTGATCGATGAAGCAACAGGGCAGGCTCAGGTAAATTGACGTTTTGCTAACAATAAGTTATGAAGCTAAATCTGTTAAAAGAAAACCACACAAGCCCGTTATCCTTAAAAATCCTGTTTGGTCAAGCCTCAAAACACACTTTTTCCTCTAAGACGCATAACAAATTGTCCACGGTTAACCGTAGCAAGTTTTGTTGCATTTTGTGGTTGTATGACAATTGCTCACAGGACAAATGCTCACACGGACAAATGCACACACACACACACACACACAACACACACACACACACACACACACACACACACACGCACGCGCACACACAACATCAAAGTTGCACTGAATTCATGTGCATGCCTTGTCAGATGCGAAAATGTCACTTTGGAGCATGAACATCACACACACAAAAATATTTAAAAAATCCTCCGGACGGCCCCAAAAAGTGGGGCGGGCGCTGACGATCAACATTATTAATTTTATTTAGCATTAATGTAGGCAAAATAGAAAAGAAATGCTTCGGCGGTGCGCAACCAAAACAAAGCTAAAACTTCGGAGATGCCCAACCAGCCACTTCGGAGATACGCAACCGACAAATCTTTGAATGTCTTCACAGATTCATGAAATATGACGCTCCTGCACCACTTTAAATCATACCATCTGACCCAGATGTCAAGAAATGACCATAGATCACATTACAATCGCGTGTAGCCTTTCTCGTGTGCTTGAATTTCCTTAGTAACTGCGGAAAGTCAAAATGTGCACATAATGCGCTTGAAATGTGTAAATTATACTTGAAGGCCAACGTTCACAAACACATTGAAGCAATGAAACAAATCGATGATATGATGCTATGACACCTTAGGCCAAAGTACAAACGGTAGTTTTGTGATATGTCATTTGTGAGGAATTACAGGTGATGTTGTGCAGAAACTTACGTCGCGTGTCTCCCTTCGGACAGAAACATACGGGTGCAACCCCTTCGCGGGACAGATTTGTCTAGTGCAACCACGCAGGGCCGGACTAGGCTAAGAGGAGGGGGGAGGTTGCCAGTGGTGGTCCAGGAGGATGTTCCCCCTGGCGGGGTCAAGGGGCAGAGCCCCTTGTGGGGGTCAGGGGGAAAAGCCCCCTGTAGGTCATATTCTGAAAATGGTCGCTCCTTGCATGAAACGGCATAAAATAAACAATAATAAAAAATGTTTTAAATAAGTGAGGTACATGTTTGGGCTAGGGGGGGGCGGATTGCGCAACCCCCATAACCCCCCCCCCCCCCCCCGGCGTGTGAATGTGCGTAGTCAGAGTACGCTTGATACGAGAGATTCGGAATGCGCGTGAATTAGTGTATAGTCGTGGTAGAATGGTTTGCGAATGGTGTGTGTGTTAGCTGTGTATGAATCAGTGCACGCTGGGACGGCGAACAGTGTGGTCGTGCAGTGGTACTGGTAGAATACTTAAATTGGGCTAACACTTATAACTTGATTTTCTTATTTTGCCTTCTTTCCTTTTATTGTGTTAGTTATTTCTTTTGGTAGGCTCTTCTCTCTTATGTTAGGTTAAAGGCACAGTAAGCCTCCCGTAAACCATCACAGAGCTCCCCGAGCGTCTAAATACAGTACAAACATACTTCCATTTGAACGCTCACCGAACGGGAACATCCTGGCTGCTTTCTGTCGAGCGTGAGACATTTTCCAAGAATTTATTTTCGTGGACTTGCTCCTCTACAACAATGGCGCCTCGTTTTTGCGCTAGACCTAACTTTTAAAATCTAAACTAATAAATTGACAGCTTGTTACACAAACATTCTTTAATCATAAAAGAATTCGTTTTTCATCAAGACAAGATCAGAACAATTTGAAGTTGTGAAAGTTTAAAAAAAGAAAAGCCCGGAAGCAGGGTCACGCAAGGGTCGTAGCAGACGACGGCCCGGTTTATCAGTGCAAATCGCCGTTCCTCTCAACAGTCAAAAGCCATCGCTAGAGTTCTTGTGAACCACAGCCGTTGTTTCGTGCATAAAAAACGTGCTATTGTAGATGTGCTCACGTCGAGTCGCATTCAAATGACTAACTATGACGACTGCATTGTGAAAAGGGGGAAAACTGGATCACACGGGTTCACGATGGCTCAGGGGTAAGATAAACCACGCAAAAATAAATTCTTTGAAAATTGTTCGCTCTTTACGGAGGGCACCTAGGATGTTCTCAATTGGTGAGTGTTTAAATGAAAGGGTGTTTGTACTGTGTGTAAAAGCCTGACCGTATCTGTGATGGTTTACGGGAGGCTTACTCTGCCTTTAAGATAGGTTTTTTTTTATCTGTAATTTGTAAAGAAAGTCTTGTCTAACGTTTATTCATTCTCGTTTGTTATTTTTCATTCTTCGTAGTTTTGTTTGTTGTCTGTGTCTCACGCCGTTCGCCACGCACCTCACTTCTCCTTCGGGATTGTGACGACTTTACACAGTCTTCTTATCTAAGTGTCGCGCTAGTATAAAGTAAACAGTAAACCGTGGAACTTTACACCGACAGCGGACTCTCGCTTTGTGTGCAATGTGCCTTTGGAATTTTTTTGTTTCAAATTCAAAACAAAAGTTAAAGGTCCATTCCTCCAAATGTAAGCAATCGTGTCCACAACGGCAACACACTGCAATAGCTGATTTTGGGACTCGACAAGTCAGTTGGGTCAAACCATGTTCATACCGTTGCAGTGACTGCGCACGCGACAAATCGCCTAGGTTTTGCAACAAACACTGCTTTGTGACCAGCCCGAAAGAGAGAAAGAGAGGGGGAGAAGGAAAGAGAGAGAGAGAGAGAGAGAGAGAGAGAGAGAGAGAGAGAGAGAGAGAGAGAGAGAGAGAGAGAGAGAGAGAGAGTTTTCGGCTTGGTTTGGCTTTAAATTTTGTAATGAAAGCACTCGGTGCATGGCCGGAAAGAGAGAGAGAGAGAGAGAGAGAGAGAGAGAGAGAGAGAGAGAGAGAGAGAGAGAGAGAGAGAGAGAGAGAGAGAGAGAGAGAGAGAGAGCTGAACTTTATTTTACAAGGATACATATTTAAGGCTTGACCTTTTCTTACAATCTGTCCTTAAACTGACACACACACACACACACACACACCGCCCAGAGAGAGAGAGAGATAGAGAGACAGAAAGAGAGAGAGAGATGTACACTTCAATATCTTACAGATCCTGTTTTTGTTGTTCACTCTTTGAGGGATGCAAGAGTAATCTACATACCTACCCACCCCCACATCCATACTTTGTCAGTTTCCATAGTTTTTCGGCGAACCAAGTCTGGGGGTAAAGTTTTGGGGGAGAGGCCGCTCCTCGGTTTCAAAAAGTTAAAAGGCGGCCTTGTCCTCCGCAAGCCAAGCGATCAGGTTGCAAACTTTGCCAGTTGATTAAAATGTTAAGGTCCTTCATTCATCTCGGTTTAGAACATTTTGTGTGGGTGTGGCTAGACGAAGAACGAACAAGACAACGAATGATCTTCCTCAATTTCACTGAAAGTCAGAAACCCAGTGACCGTGACTGACAAACAAGCCACACGAATCAGCAATCGCTATTGGAGAAAAAAAGAAATTCTTAAACAAACGAACACATAATAAAAAAAAACACTACTTAAAACACATGCTATAAAAATGTCGAATTAAAATGCTATTAAAATACATGCTATATAATGTCACACTCACACGCTGTATATTGAAATACTGCCTTTCTTGGCGCAAATGATTAAATTTACAAACTCAAAAAAGTGTTGCTGTCCAAACCATCTGACAGTAAGCACACACACACACACCGTGGCTGACGCGCGCGCAAAACTTGACACAAAAAACAACCACCAAAACTGACACACACTCACACACAAACACACAGTACACACATGCACAAACACAAACACTGACGCGCGTGCAAAACTTGACACACAAAAAACAACCAACAAAACAGACACACACATACACACACACACCTTTCATACTCTCAAAACGCAATAAAATATAAACTTGGATTGAAACAACCATTTTCTAAGTAAAGCAAATGACCAAACAAATAAACAAACAGAACTTCAAACGGACTAGATTAGCCGTTTGCATTATATTGTCGCGTAGGCGCAACTGATAGCTGAGCGGCCTAAAAAAAAAATGGAGGAAATGAGAATGAAATGCGCACTTAAATTTTCACGTACGTTCAGATCATGACATTTAGTCAGTTAAAAGGGGCGGAGCCTACCAAAAGGCCATCATTTTTGACACAGCGACGGTGACTTGATCCGTTTTGATCCGTCCTGGTTGCCCCGGTCAGACAATTAAGGCACAGTTCAATAACCGTTAGTGTTGAGTTTTGTCACAACTGAGTTTTCTCCAAATAATGCCTTTCAACATTAAACATAAGTTAGGAATTGCATGTTCGCAAATTTCGCTTTAAGAGCTTTAAAAATTAAATAATACCCAACACTATAGTATTAGTTCATATCACACAAAACTCTAAACGTACAAAACTTTATGGGAATACTTCAAATTTTGTCCAATTTAATTTTTGTATAGTATACGTTTCTGTGCGGTTCTCTTGTGTTGAATATGGGAACATAGTCAACATTTTATTGGATAGAACCCAAAACTCTTGTTTTTAATCGGATATAATTGCACGAGTGCGCGTACGCCAATCCCAGTGTCTGTCAATACATGCTTTAATCTGCTCAGCAGTGACTGGTGGGGAAAGTGCAATGACAATGTAGTGAACACTGGAACTGGCGGAAAGTGGTTTGTAGGAGCCCTCCTCTCGTCATTGAAATACACTTAATAACTTGTATACATGTGACAGCCTTGATATAACTTTGAATTAGGCGCGCAGTTACTGAATTAACAAGTCTTGTCATATCACATCAGTTAACCTGTGGATAGACAAAACAGACCTTTTGGACTAAATACAGATGCAGATCATAAAAACAAACTTTGCGAAATGAAGTTTTTTAATTAAAATTTTTCTGACAAATCACCTACGGGATACTGATTTGCAATAAAATAACGTGACTAACAAAAATCAACCGTCTGGAATATTTGAATACATGTACTGAGATAAGGAAACAGAAACACATCATTACTAAAAAAAAACCTTAGATTTTAAACTCGAAACTGTTGACACTGATACAGGGTAAAAGCATTCAGTGACTTACAGTGTCAATAATATTAATGTCATCATCACACCCCATGTCGTATAGAGAGAACTTTAACTTTTGTTTCTTTAGTAAGAATAAAGATTTAACATCACCACATTTCCTTAAAACTGAAACTGTCTTTAAAACTAGAAGTACAAAATCATGACAGTAAAGAGGGTGAGCTCAATGATTCATCTTCGAGTTAACTACTAGTAGTCAGTCACAGCCAAATCATCACTGGGAGTCACTCAGTGTCTTTTATCTAATCAAAGATGATACCAAACATGAACACTGCCACCTGGAGGCCGGGGTAAAAGATAGCAGACACGCTTTTGGGAAAAAACACTGACTGCCCGAGGTTTACTGAAATGAATACTCAAATTACTAAGACACAACAACAACAAAAACAACAACAACAGCGCTGAAGCCGACTGCAGAATCACGAAGTCACTATACAGAAAAAATGCTGACTGATGTTCATAAGTTCGGCCGGGAGACTGACTGGCGGCACAACTAACAAGTCGCGTAAGGCGAAAATACAATATTTAGTCAAGTAGCTGCCATTTTTCAGCAAGACCGTATACTCGTAGCATCGTCAGTCCACCGCTCATGGCAAAGGCAGTGAAATTGACAAGAAGAGCGGGGTAGTAGTTGCGCTAAGAAGGATAGCACGCTTTTCTGTAGCTCTCTTTGTTTTAACTTTCTGAGCGTGTTTTTAATCCAAACATATCATATCTATATATTTTTGGAATCAGGAACCGACAAGGAATAAGATGAAAGTGTTTTTAAATTGATTTGGAACATTTAATTTTGATAATAATTTTTATATATTTAATTTTCAGAGCTTGTTTTTAATCCGAATATAACATATTTATATGTTTTTGAAATCAGCAAATGATGGAGAATAAGATAAACGTAAATTTGGATCGTTTTATAAATTTTTATTTTTTTTTACAATTTTCCGATTTTTAATGACCAAAGTCATTAATTAATTTTTAAGCCACCAAGCTGAAATGCAATACCGAACCCCGGGCTTCGTCGAAGAATACTTGACCAAAATTTGAACCAATTTGGTTGAAAAATGAGGGCGTGACAGTGCCGCCTCAACTTTCACGAAAAGCCGGATATGACGTCATCAAAGACATTTATCGAAAAAAGGAGAAAAACGTTCGGGGATATCAATCCCAGGAACTCTCATGTAAAATTTCATAAAGATCGGCCCAGTAGTTTGGTCTGAATCGCTCTACACGCACGCACGCACGCACACACACACACACACACACATACACCACGACCCTCGTTTCGATTCCCCCTCGATGTTAATATATTTAGTCAAAACTTGACTAAATATAAAAACGCGGAAAAAAGCCGGATCTCTTTCAGTCTTTGTGTAGACGGGCGCGAAGAAAATATTGCGGCTCAAGCAGGGATCGGTCTAATAATCAGGATTTGATTTGAGTCTGGCGCCAAAATCGATGTGGATGATGTGGGTCGACATCTTGCATCGGCTTTTACCCTTCTCTGACTGGAGCGCCCCTGTCGAGTCTGAAATCAGTGATGTCAGTGATGTCATGTGTATTTTTAGCTCTCTACTTTACTAATTTATTTGAATGGAAAAAACGCACCGAACCACTGCACTTGGCAGCGAAAGAAAGTTTACCGACTTCGTTGAGATATTTTAACATTACCTACTCTGTAACAAAGCATGTTTTTAGGCTTTTATTCGCTACAGTAAACAAGACAACCGTTGTATTGCGCGCGACACAGGCTCAGTGTGTGTGTGTGTGTGTGAGTGTGTGAAGGGGAATATGAATGATTTAAATAGTAACCAATGAAAACGGAGAACTGGTGACGTAGACTGGCCTGAATTTTTTGGGCCAACCAGCAGCGGTAAACGTGAATAGCACGAAGGAAAACATGAGTGAAGCAGTAATCAATATTATAGAGTGACTGGCTGGCTGTACATTTGCATTTAGCCGGTAGCAAGCAGACGACACGTAACCGAGTTCTCTGTGCTCTTCTTTCTCTCTTGAGAAAATCCGCTGCCAGTCACACAATGGCTACTTCTCATGGCAGAGATGAAAACGGAAAGTGCCAGAGAGGCAGTGAAGTGGATCGGACAGAGGTCTCCGTGTCCGTTGAAGACAGGAGGCCAGCGGACATCAACCGTGATGTTAATGAGGCTGACGACAATGTGGCCTTCCCAGGGCACGTGGCATCGTTTTGCGATCTGGACAAAGAGGAGTTCTTACAGCAACAAATCGACGAAGGATGTGTGATCGACATGGATGAGGTAAGTAGATGGGGAGTTTCTTTGATTAAATTCCTTTTTCGTGTGTGTGGGTGGTTTGGCCGAAATTACTGGCCTATACCAACCCATGAGTGGCGCAATTTGTCGGCTGACCTAAGTTTTTGCCTACCAGGCGGCCCAGACCTATGGGCAGTATCCCCTGACTGAGGACACCCTACCTCCAGCCACCAAAATGGGATTCATCAATGAGGGCCTTCCTGATGATTCTGGGTTTTCCTCCCGTATGTCTGAAGACTCAGCCTCCCTGCGCAAAGTGCCAGTGAAGATGTCTGAACTGAAAAAGGCAGTGGTGGTTGCGGATCTCGACGATAAAGATAATGGTGCGTAAGTCACTGGTATGGTTTGCGCCTTTTTTTGAGTGTTGGTCAGTTTGCCTGCCTGCCACCCAGTGCGTCGAGTGTAGTTATTTATTACACCACTAAACTCAGTACTCGACTCGTTGTTCTGTGTCCATATGTAGAATACGCAGACCTTTTTTGTTTCGTGTCTGTTAAACCCCGACAGTAGCCAGTTTAAAAAAAAAAGTCTTTCTTGATTTGCTAAATAGATTGTCTTTCACGTGCTAGATTTGGTGTAAGCTTATCCGCAAAGCACAAGCCGTCTCTAGGCATGCTAAGCCCCTCGTGTGTTGCGGTGATGCAATGGCCGACTTCCTGACTGAACGGCAAACCATTCCTTGTGCGTCAGTATTGACCTATTTCAGTAAGCTTAGCAAAAGATCAATGCAGAGACGTTTGTACTAGACTAGTTTTGGTTTTGTAAGTAGCTACGGTCGACCTCAACCCCTTAGGACACACGGCATGCGAAAGCCACCGAAGCGTAACTAAGCCTACCGGGTTACGTCCTCACGTCAGAAAACTTGACCTAGTAAGGACAATCGCCTTGACCGCATGCCCGTCGGGTGAGCGGAAAACAGCGAGCGGAGGAGGTGGGGATATATTATTTAAACGTACTTATCATATTTTTGGGTAGTGTTGGTCAAGTCTTCTCTCATGCCATTCATCATAACGACGCAAATTGTTTCCTTAGCGCCAAGCCCCCAGTCGTATAATACACTGTTTGACCTAACACCAGTTCTCGCCGGTTCTGGCTAGCGACGATTCGAGTACAGGCGCGCAAAGCTCGCGCGCGCTGCAAGACTAGTAGCTGTTACTGGCGGCGCGCCAATGGCGGTGTCCTTTGTAGTACACACACATGGAAGGATCGTGCTGTTTGTTTTGACCTTCAAGACCGGTCTTGAGGTTAACAACGCAGACACTCTCAGAAATTGCATAAGAAAAATAAAATATGGAAGATGTAACCGATGCATGAAAATTATTGAAAATTAAATAAGAGTGTTAGACAATCTGCTAAATGTGTCTTTTTTTTGTAACACCACATACCCCTTTGCCAGTATCTTTTTTTGCGCTGGGGGAGCTGTCATTTTTTCCCATTCAGTTTGTTTCTCTGGGGGAGGGGGGAATTTTTTTTCCTTGAACTTTTGAAGTTATCTGTGGCTTTATTAGAGATACTAAAAAGCAAAATGTTATTCAAACTGCAGAAGCATATTTGTCAGTTGCGGTTTTTAAGTACACTGCACACTTTCAACTGAAAGGTTATTTTTTTGTCTTTTCAACAATAGTTTCGTAAAGAACCTTCCCCATTTCCTATTGTGCAGTAAAAGTTTGTTAGAGGAAGATGCTATTTTAAAAATAAAAAAATCCTTTGTGCAGTAAAAGTTTGTTAGAGGAAGATGCTATTTAAAAAAAAAAATCCTTATCTATAAAAATGCAACTGTTCATGTCTATCCTTTAGTTTTTTTGTTATTTGCTTGTGTGTTTGTTTTTTAAGTTGTAAGTATGGAATGTTTGTACCTAAGTGGATATCCTCACCATCCAAATTAGGCTAGTATTATAGTCATCAGTTCTCCAAGATTTTTAGTATAGAGCCACGAAGTAGTGTTTCTGTGTGTAGTCACTTTATTTTATTTCTGTTGTGCAAAGCTTTGATTTTTTCTCTCAGTCTTGTGATCAAATTAGCAGAGTTCACAGGTCAGTTTATCAGACATTTGTTTCATGCATGTTCTGTATGATAATGTTACAACAGGGGAGAGCTGCAAGGTGAGCAAAGTGCTGCGAGGTGTGGTCAAGTTTCTGGGCGTCCTTCTGCTCCTCTATGTCTTCATCTGTAGCCTTGACCTTCTCAGCAATGCCTTCCGCCTCCTTGGGGGCAAGACTGCTGGTAAGTGGCTTTGTTTTGTGTATGAAGCTTTTTGGTGTCGAATTTTTTTTTTTTTCCAACTTTTTTTACTCTTTACATTACTTGAGATTAACTTTTATTTTAAATAAGTAATATCTTCATGTAATTATTCACTTTTGCTGATAGTGCTGCTGCAGATAAATTATTGTTTTTATTCTATGATACAGAGGAACCCCTATTTTAAGACCTCCAAAAATCTGAGAAAATCGTGTCTTTTTAAAGGAGGGAGTCTGAAAATGGGGTCAATTTTTACAGAGGTTATGAAGAGAAAATCGTGTCTTTTTAAAGGAGGGAGTCTGAAAATGGGGTCAATTTACAGAGGTTATGAAGAGAAAAGCTAAGAAAATCGTGTCTTTTTAAAGGAGGGAGTCTGAAAATGGGGTCAATTTACAGAGGTTTTGAAGAGAAAAGCTGAGAAAATCGTGTCTTTTTAAAGGAGGGAGTCTGAAAATGGGGTCAATTTACAAAGGTTATGAAGAGAAAAGCTGAGAAAATCGTGTCTTTTTAAAGGAGGGAGTCTGAAAATGGGGTCAATTTACAGAGGTTATGAAGAGAAAAGCTGAGAAAATCGTGTCTTTTTAAAGGAGGGAGTCTGAAAATGGGGTCAATTTTTACAGAGGTTATGAAGAGAAAATCGTGTCTTTTTAAAGGAGGGAGTCTGAAAATGGGGTCAATTTACAGAGGTTATGAAGAGAAAAGCTGAGAAAATCGTGTCTTTTTAAAGGAGGGAGTCTGAAAATGGGGTCAATTTACAAAGGTTATGAAGAGAAAAGCTGAGAAAATCGTGTCTTTTTAAAGGAGGGAGTCTGAAAATGGGGTCAATTTACAGAGGTTATGAAGAGAAAAGCTGAGAAAATCGTGTCTTTTTAAAGGAGGGAGTCTGAAAATGGGGTCAATTTACAAAGGTTATGAAGAGAAAAGCTGAGAAAATCGTGTCTTTTTAAAGGAGGGAGTCTGAAAATGGGGTCAATTTACAGAGGTTATGAAGAGAAAAGCTGAGAAAATCGTGTCTTTTTAAAGGAGGGAGTCTGAAAATGGGGTCAATTTTTACAGAGGTTATGAAGAGAAAATCGTGTCTTTTTAAAGGAGGGAGTCTGAAAATGGGGTCAATTTACAGAGGTTATGAAGAGAAAATCGTGTCTTTTTAAAGGAGGGAGTCTGAAAATGGGGTCAATTTACAGAGGTTATGAAGAGAAAAGCTAAGAAAATCGTGTCTTAAAAGGGAGGGATCTTGAAAGGGGGTTCCGCTGTATTTTCTATTTGTGATTGTTGGAAGCACATTTTATAATTCTTGAAAAGTTTATGTCCCCCTGCGGTTTAAGGGGATGAATTTACCCGATGCTCCCCAGCATGTCGTAAGAGGCGACTAACGGATTCTGTTTCTCCTTTTACCCTTGTTAAGTGTTTCTTGTATAGAATATAGTCAATTTTTGTAAAGATTTTAGTCAAGCAGTATGTAAGAAATGTTAAGTCCTTTGTACTGGAAACTTGCATTCTCCCAGTAAGGTAATATATTGTACTACGTTGCAAGCCCCTGGAGCAAATTTTTGATTGGTGCTTTTGTGAACAAGAATTGAAGAAACAATTGACATGTGGCTCTATCCCATCTCCCCCCTTTCCCCGTCGCGATATAAGTATAACCTTCGTGGTTGAAAACGACGTTAAACACCAAATAAAGAAAGAGAAAAGTTTTTGGTACACATGTCTGTTTTCAACTTGGGTGTGCATCTCAAAGAGTCCACATTTTCTCTTCTGCAACTGTCTTGATAAAAAAAAATCATTCTCTCGATATTTTTTACTGGGCTTTCTGACCATAATTGTATCATTGCTGCTATGATATTGTATTATTTATTTATTGTTTTGTGCAACTCGCAGCCACTGTCGTATTTTCACGCAGTATGTTTCACATTTACAGTGCTCATTTACATACTTTTTTTTTTTTAAAGTTAAAACTGTCAGTGTGTAGTGACGCGTGTTGCTCAGTGTGTGTACTGTTTGTGTTGCAGGGAGTGTGTTCCAAGACAACGCGTTGCTGGAGAACCCCATCACAGGCCTGATGATTGGTGTCCTAGCAACAGTCATCCTCCAGAGCTCCTCCACCTCCTCCTCCATCGTCATCACCATGGTGTCCTCTGGCAGTGAGTACTCAACTTTATAGATGAACAATTATATAGCCTGAACCACAGAATACTGCTGTGCTCTCCGCAATTCATAATACATGTATCAAGCTTTCTTTTTCTTGACTTAATTAGTTTGGAATTTTCACTACAATTTTAATATACTCTCTTGGATGGAGAACAAGTTTGGGTCTGTTGGGGGGGAAAACTAGGGTAGGTTGGGTTAAAACCAGACAATTTACTCTATATTCAATGCAGAGCTGTGTGATGATAATTAATTCATTTATTGCTCTTGTTATGACTTGCGTGAGCACTGTCTTTGTTTTCCCTCTTGATGTACTTGATTATGAATTTTCAATAGACTTTGTGCTCTTTTGGGTGGAGAGAATCATCTTCATTTCATTTATATCTGGACAGTGTCTGTTTTTGTTCCGCAGCAAGATATTCTTCTGTCTGTGAATTTGTTTTAAGTTCTGTCCAAAATTAAGTATCAACACAATGTAACCGCACACAGAAATCTGAATGTGAGAGCTGTTTAAGTTGGGATATTAGAAGTATAAAGATACGTTCATTGTTTAGTTTAATGTAAACAGTAAATGCTGTAAGAATTGAGGTACATAACCTAGTGAAAATCAGAAAAAAATGTAGAATATTTAGACCATACAGTATTAGGCCCCCCCAAAAAATAGGTGTGGTTACGGTAACATAGCCAAAAAAAATAGGGTAGGAAGGTAGGCAATCACTTTTTTTTTTTTAAACTTTTTTTTCTAATGTGTACAAATTAAACCTACTTGACAGGGAAATAAGTGTGCGACTCGGGCGCGCTTTAGCTTTCATTGCGTTTTCTGCACTCGTTGTTTTTTTTTTTGACAAATGTAAAAAAAAGTTATAGGGTCGGCCCCTAAAAATAGGGTAGGTTGGGTTACCGTAACCACACCTATTTTTTTTTTAGGCCTTAGCATAATTTAATTTTAACAACTGTTTACCTTTATGCTGTAAGGAAGGCATTATTAAGATCACCTGTATATCTTTTTCAGTCTTGGACGTGCGCCCAGCCATCCCTATCATCATGGGTGCCAACATCGGAACGACCGTGACAAACACGCTGGTCTCCCTTGCCCACGCCATGGACCCCAAGGAATTCCGCCGTGCGTTCAGTGGCGCCACCGTGCACGATGTGTTCAACTGGCTGACGGTGCTCATCTTGCTGCCCTTGGAACATTTCACGGGTGAGTTGCGTCACGGACATCTTGTCAATTGTACAGCACAACCCCACTTTTGAGACCAACATATCTCAGAAATAAAATCAGTTCACACACTGTATTCATTATATCGTGATCAGTCTGTTGTTCCTTGACATGTACTCGTGTTTTTGTGTCTTCATCTTTGGTTGGAATTGGTAACTGCTTTCAGCTGGCAGTAGCTAGATTTAGAGACAAGAAAAAGCCCACCACTTTCTCTTCACCACCTCATTTTCTTTTGCCCGCTGGGATGCGCGCGCACAACGAAACTCAACAGTGCATGTTAAAAAGTATCGCGGTTTAGACTGACGCCAGCAGAGAAGTTCTGTTCGCAGAAGAAGCGCGATGTGTGTTATGTGCGATTAATTTGCAACCCGAAGCTCTACTCATACAATTTATAACTGTTCAAAGTGAGACAGTTCACAAATTAAGGTCTGCCCTATAATATAAGTATTCTATTTATATTGGAGAAGAAATAGAACTCGTGATGCGGCAACCAGCTCCGGGCCGCCATCTTTGATTTTCCCAAGCGCAACCTAGGCAAATGTATGCTACAGAAATGCAGTGAAAGATCGACTTTAGCGTCCACTTCAGACCTCAAAGTAGGAAGATATGAACAGTTAAAATAACGATCAGGTAACCTTTTTCCAATAGATTAAAGGTTTCCATACAGAAATAACCAAAACATGATGACAAAGTCAACGAAAGTAGAATCACTCAAATCAACGAAAGTCGTTTGTGTTTTTGGTGTGAACTTCGTTTCACCGCCAACCGGAAATGACGTGTACGCAACATTTGTGATGTAGCACTTCCTTATATGGCACAAAACGAATGTGGTTGGTTGAAAAAAGCCTGTACTAAATAAGCCTAGTATGAATCCTTTCTTTTTTTTCTTTTTCCTTTTTTATAAAAAGAGTTGCTTGCACAGCTTTAAAGTGTATGAGCTTTCTTTTGGTGATCAAGTACATGTAATAATGTTCTTGTCTTTTAGTTTTAGAGATTTTTAAAGCATACAGCTATATAGTAGAGTATTTTTTTATGAACATTAACATGAAATTGAAGTTAATTGTTCTGACCCGTTGCAGGTTACCTGTACCACCTGACGCTGGTCATTGTGGACAGTCTCAACATGGAGGAACTGCGCACCAAGAAACAGGACCTGTTGAAACAACTGACCAAGCCACTCACCAAGCGAATCGTGCAGGTTAGTGTTGACTCTTTTGTTCTGGAAGTGGGAATGCACTCTTTTTGTTGTTCTTACAATCTTCTGAACAACTAGGTTACACCCATGAAGTTTTTAAAGTTGATGCTGTCGGGCACTTCTTTTCTCAGTATTTATATGAAGAAGAAAAATACAAGATAAAAATGTATTTTAAAAAGTGTGACAATAAGCTTTGTATAAGGCACAACAACAACAAAAATCTGTTTATGGTATCCCGACCGACCCTATTTTTCGCGCGACCCTAGACTTTTTTTTTGCATTTGGGGAAGAAGAAGAAAAAAAAGTAAATAAAAAAAATTGAAAAAGTCTTTTTTGGCAAAATAACTTAAAAATATGTGTGTTTTTAAAAATATGTGTGTTTTTTAAGGGGAAAAAAATCCCGACCTACCGACCCTATTTTTGTTTGCCTATGTTACCGTAAACATTTTTTTTAAATTTTTTTTTTACCTAATGTATATATAATAGTAGCAGTAATGATAATAATTAGACATTTTGTACTTTTTATTTATTTATTTGCGGACTGGTGGTTTAGGTTTCAAAACCAAAAGAAAACAACAGCAACCAGTTTCGGTAAATTCTTCATCAAATTTGCGTCGGACAGTCGCTGACTTCATCAGGATGGTAAGAATAAGTTAGTTAGATAAGGATGGTTAAGGTGTATGATATCATTGAAAAGTTGATAGAAAGAAGTTAAGGAGCAACATGCAGGTGTATAAAGGAAATTGTGTTTGCTTGCAGGTTGACAAAAAGGTTATTACTCACATTGCTGAGGGTAAAGCTGATCCTGAGGCAAGACTGCTCAAGGTAAATGACTGCTTGCACTTTGTGACTTTAAATTTTATTATACTGTTCATTATTTATTATCTTTACCTGTGTGTGATTGTCTTGCACCCTGAATGCAGTCCATTCTTGTACTTCGTGTCTGAATATAAAGAATACTACATGCTTGCTGTGTCGTACCAGATTTACACGAGTTGTTTTTTTAAAAATATTGAACTGCGAGCAAAAGCGAGCTGTTCACTATTTGAAAAAGCAACGAGTCCGGGGTTTACCTGAATATGCCCACCAAATTTGAAGCAGATCCATCGAGAACTTTGGCCGTGCATCGCGAATACACAGACAGACACACACAAGCCGTATATAGATATAGATAATTTACTTTATGTACTGTTTTAAAAACATGTTGGGATTGTCTTGCAGACCATATTTGCATTGCTTGATAGGTGACATAGGTATATATTTGTTGCTTGTTTGTTGAGATGGTCTTTTGTTAGTTTGCATTTTTCTCATGTTTTATTGTCTTGTGCAGTTGTTCTGCGTGTTCAACGAGACGGAGACAGTGGTGGAGGTGAACAAGACCCTTAAAGATGGAAACATCACCCTCGTCAATGAAACATTCACTTCAAAAATCGGAGTAGGGGAATGTAAGTGCTGTGCTTTTTGTGTGTGCTGTTTTTCCCCCAGAGCTGCTTGTTTTTCTCCTTTCTTTCTGGCTTTAATACTCACAAGTATAGGAATGTAAGGATCTTGCTAAATTAGAGCAGCAAGCCATTTGCCTGGAGGTGCTGTGTTCTTAAAGATTGAGTTGTTTTTACACTTTAAGTTTGTGATATATGCAGTGCTTGTTTGATGAGCAAAAATGTGTCTTTTATTTCCAGTCTGTAAGAGAGAACTTTTATAACCCCCATCACACCACCCTTGGTCTCTGTCATTGGAACATGTTCTGTTGTTTAAATCTCTGAAGCAATGACATCACACCACCCTTGGTCTCTGTCATTGGAGCATGTTCTGTTGTTTAAATCTCTGAAGCAATGACATATTAAAGAATATTTTTGCTGTTTATGTGTGTACAGGCGAATCGCTGCTGTCCGTGCTGGGTTTGAGCGACATGACGTCAGGCATCCTGCTGTTCGTGTTCTCCCTGGTCCTGCTGTCAGGCTGCCTCTACCTCATGGTCAAGCTGCTGCACTCCATGTTGGGGTCACAGGTGGCCCGCATGGCCAAGAAGACCATCAACGCCAACTTCCCCGGCCGAGCCGCCTGTCTCACTGACTACTTCGCTCTGGTGGTGGGCGCCGGCATGACCATCCTGGTCCAGAGCTCTTCCGTGTTCACGTCCGCACTGACACCGCTGGTGGGGGTCGGGTGTTTGAAGTTGGAGCGCATGTACCCCCTGACCCTGGGGTCAAACATCGGAACCACAGCGACGGGAATCCTGGCAGCCTTGGCGTCGTCGTCAGCCACGATGAAGTTCGCCCTACAGCTTGCCATGTGTCACCTGTTCTTTAACATTACCGGCATCCTCCTCTTTTTCCCTATCCCCATCACGCGGCGTTTTCCTCTGCGAGTCGCTCGCTTTTTGGGTCGCACCACCGCCAGGTACCGCTGGTTTGCCGTCTTCTACCTTCTCATGATGTTCCTGGTCTTCCCTGGTTTCTTCCTCACCCTGTCTTTCCTCGGCAACATCATCTTCATCACCGTTCTTACTCTGGTTGCCGCGGTAACACTGGCCATAGTGGTGATCAGCACTATTCAACGCAGTCGCTTCGTAAAGTGTCTACCATCAGTTCTACGCACATGGAAATGGCTGCCCCTGTGTCTTCGCTCTCTGCAGCCATTGGACAATTTGTTCCGTGCCGTGGCGTCAAAGATCTGCTGCCAACCGTGCCTGGACAAGTGCAAGTGTCTGGGAAGCGGTGCCATAGAGGACAGTAGCGACAGCGAAGACAGCGACTCTGACAGCAGTGTGGGCGTTGAAGTTGCAGACTCTGAATCGTCCTGTCTTTGCTGCTGTCGGCCGCGTGGCGTGCAGAAAGTACAACAGTCGGAGCAGGCTGCCGACATGGCAGAAGCTGCCACCTCCCACCACCTGTTTGTGTGGAGCAAAAGAACTCATTCTCCCATCTACAAGCCTTCCCTCAAGGCTCATCAACCCTCCCCCTCCCCTTCCACCGTGCCACTTATTACCATTCCTGAGAGCGTTGTGTAACCATCCCTAGACACACCACCACCCCACCATCGGTGCTCTCAGCTTGCATCAACCGTATCATTTTAAATCGTTACCATACCTCCCATGTCATCCTCATTATTATTCAAAGCAGGATTCAGATCTCAAGTTCAACTTTTCCACTGATATCAGTTGTGAAATAAATTGTAATGGGACATTCTGAGAATAAAAAGGTTCACATCATTTGAGATTTTGTGTCAAAAGTATGTTTTTGTAACCTCTAGTCAAACTCGTCCCCTAACGCGAAGAATCTCCCAAGTTTGCATATTTATTTATTTTGTAAATGAAATTATGCCCTAGTATTACTTTACACTGGTGTAATGAAAATATGTCGAGGTAGTGTAATTCAAACTGGTTTTTGATTCAATACTCTGTTAACTGATAATCGACTGAATGAGAAAATGACGAGAAAAAAAGGGAAGATGCTGAGATAGTGGCTGTATACATATCAGAATTTCGACATGTGGAATCATTACATTTATCATCACTCAAGAATCTCGATATTTTAATTTATTAGATGGTAGTCATTCCAACCATTGCCAAGAACGGGTTATTTCTGCTGCTAGTGTAAATACAGAGCGAGTGATAGGTCGTATGAATGCTTGTTTATAAGGACTTCTGGTGTAAATAGATGGCGTGCTAGTTTATATGACTGCTATTTGAGAGAATAAGTGTGGGAGTGACTAAACACTTAAGTGTATAAAAATTGTATGTTTGTTTACAAGGCTCAACACTTGTATAAAGATAGTGTGCTAGATTGTATGAATGTTTGTTTATAAGGAGAATAAACGGTAAAGTGGCTCAATGCTAGATTGTATAAATGCTTCTTTTAAAGGATAATGAATGAGGTACTGCTGGTGGTTATGATGTACACATATGGCATGCTAGGTTGTAACGCTGAATGCTAATAAATGTTACTGTTGTGGCTGGCTAGTTTGTATGCATGGCCTTATATTGAGACGAACTGATTGTAAATGCTAATTATTGTTGGATCATGGTATAATACATGTAGTACATTGTGATTAAAAATGTGTTCAGGTAGCTGATACTCCTTTTACATATTTTATCAGGGAAATGGAGAGAAAAAATGTTGACTTGGAGACAATCCTCATTTTTTCAGTCACAAAACTACACAGATGCCACTTCATGCACGCACACCCGTTATGAAAACTACTGACACTCCTACAAGAAACTACATGTGTGTGGATGCACACCCACACATAACTACACACCCAAGCAAAAGTACATGCATGCACACTAGACACCAACATACAAAACTAGACACCAGTAAACACAAAACTACACTGACACCTTTGCATTTATTTTAAGTACAGGACACACTGGTAGTCATTCACTAAACTTGAGACACCTCCACATACATTTACACTCGGATCCACACAAGCATGCATTCACACCTTTTACAAAGATAGCGTTAACTCTCAGTGTTCTTACACACAGGCCAAAGAACTTAAAAGGTTCAAATCGGAGAGCTTCTCTTGGTATTTCTAACTGCAAGCTAAAACCTGTTCATGCTGTGTGTAACATGACTGAATGAACAAAAGTATGGGTGCATTTCTTCATAGTTGTGTGCATATTTTGATATTAAAGTATTTATTATTTTTGGGATACAGTTGGGTTTTTTTAAACTGTATACATCCGCACCGTCTGTGAAGTATTAGTGATAGCATGATGCAATTTTTTTTTTCGGGAACAATATTTTGATATGTATTAACAACAAAGAAGTGAAAGATTACATCATTTTACCAAAAGTAGACAATGTACATCTAACTCCAGAATGCATTTACATGTTATTTTGTTGGTTGAAATAAACAAAACAAAACTTTTGTGCACGTTTTTGTTTCTTTTTTGTTTTGTTCTTGTTTTGTCTGTGTTGTGTGCTTGTCGTATTGAATTTCGAACAAACAAGCTCGCACATGTCACAAGATTCCAGACACATAAGACTTCTGCTACAAAAAAGAACAACAATTTTTAACCCTTACACTGGTGCAATTATGTAACACATGTTACATAGCCACTGGTGAATTAACGGAGAGAGAGAAAAAAAAAACACCGGTCATATAGGTTTTCGCATCCATGGGAGGTAATCGGAACCGACCAAAGAGACTGAGCCAGCAGCGCGACATATGTCGTGACAACCAGGTGACAGTATACGTAAATTTAAGTAGCGCGACATATGTCGCGACAACCTGCCTAAGGGTTAAATAACTAAGTTTACAAAACTGCACATGAACATTATTATGTGATCTCGGACAACTTTCAGCATGGACGGAATAAAATTGCAATATTGTTGCCATACACACTATCTGCAAGTATTTTCAACACATATTTAGCTGACAACTGCTACTTAACTTTGTAGCTAACAGAGCTTCCAAGGTGGATCATACACTTTCATGCACAGATATCCCAACTTAACCAATTCAAAGCATTCCCAAGTTTCATATATTTCAAGAGGCCCTGAAGCATTGAAAATGGCTGTATATGTGCTTACTCCACGTAACCCTCATTCCAAATATCTTCTTGAACTATTGATTTGTCTGCTCTCATCGTTGGTGGTCATATTAATTCTAGAAGACCCCAGTTCAAAATTTGAATTGAAAACATGATCTACTCTGCACTGATATTCTAAGTGGTCACATTGCTTTTTAAGATTAAAGGTCCTTCATACAATGATTTTGAAGAACATATGGCATCTTCTCTGCACTGAAGCTTTCATGTCCACTGAAATGCTGAGGATATGTACAGGCATGAAAACTGAAAAAACAAAAAATACTGAAAAAAAAATTCGAAGGCGCGTAGCGCCAAGTTTCGCAGGCGCGTGGCGCCAAGTTTTTTTTTTTTCAAGGGTGCAATTTGGTGCAATCTGGGGCTATCTGAGCCTTAAAATTGGATTCAAACATGGCCCCATAACTATTTTACTATAACTATGACTAGGAAAAAATTAAATAAATAAATAAAAATTAAAAAAAAAAGGAAAAATACGGAAAATAAAAAAAAATACGGTTTATTTTTTTCAAAAATACGGAAAATGCGGAGAATTTTCATGCCTGTATGTAGCAACGCAGATGACTCGCTGGAATACTGTTTTTAGGGCTCCCCAATCTGTGCATCCCTGCAAGAAGCAAAATAGGAGCACAAAAAATTCTTTGAGGGGGTCCCACAGTGCACTAAAATTGAAAAGATGAGGTCCCCGGGCGCACTAAATTGAAAAGATGAGGTCCCCGGGCGCACTAAATTGAAAAGATGAGGTCCCCGGGCGCACTAAATTGAAAAGATGCGGTCCCCGGGCGCCCTAAATTGAAAAGATGAGGTCCCCGGGCGCACTAAATTGAAAAGATGAGGTCCCCGGGTGCACTAAATTTGTGTTGTCATACGTACCGTCGATACTGAAATACTCCGTAGCTAGTTTCCAGACAGAATGAACAAGAAAGTAAACTTGGCTGGATTTGAAGATGAGAAACTGTTTGCCGGATCTGTACCGATGCAGGTAAATCTAGCCAATATGTCAAACAATGTTTGTGCGGTCTCACAGAAACTTCAAAAAGTCCTCCTAGATTTGGGACCCTCTTAAGTTCCACTGAGAGGTCCTTAGACACTCTATAAATGACGGGCGCAGTGGCGTGGTGGTAAGACGTCGGCCTCCTAATCGGGAGGTCGTGAGTTCGAATAACGGTCGCTGCCGCCTGGTGGGTTAAGAGTGGAGATTTGTCCGATCTCCCAGGTCAACTTATGTGCAGACCTGCTAGTGACTTAACCCCCTTCGTGTGTACACGGAAGCACAAGACCAAGCGCGCACGGAAAAGATCCTGTAATCCATGTCAGAGTTCGGTGGGTTATAGAAACACGAAAATACCCAGCATGCTTCCTCCGAAAGCGGCGTATGGCTGCCTAAAGGGCGGGGTAAAAACGGTCATACACGTAAAAATCCACTCGTGCTAAAAACATGAGTGAACGTGGGAGTCTAAGCCCATGAACGAAGAAGAAGACTCTATAAATGGAAAATTTCCTAAATAAATTATCATTTAATTAATATACTTACCCGAATCACATTAGCATTGAGTCACCTGAGATGCTTATCACTGAAAAACGCTTACCCGGCTAAAGAATTTAAAGGGAAGCAACCCCATCACCAAAACGAAAGTGAAAGTAGCTTTGGTAATGGGCCAGTACACCGGGAGTTACCTCCCATACGGGTGTATGCCACGTCACTTCCTCTAGGAACACGTGCCTATTATCATACGGCTTTAAAAAATCTTAAAACCATAAGCGGGGCAGGTGGGAGGGAATACAGTATGTGATTCGGGTAAGTATATTAATTAAATGATAATTTATTTAGGAAATTTTCCATTTAATATCATATTCTTACTCCGAATCACATTAGCAGATAACATCAACAAGGCGGTGGGCTAGAAATGAATCAAAACTCACCATCAAGTTCTGGACAGGAACTGGCCTGCTGCTATGAGCGCTGGAAGGCCTCTGGAGCCATCCTGTCGAAGAGCTGTGACGTCCCGAAGATAAAAGTTTATGAAAACATCTTCGGAACGCCAATACGCAGTTGTCAGCACCTCCTCTAGACGTCTGGAGCGCAGAACTGCCAGAGAGGATGCCCACGCCCTCGTCTCATGGGCTCGGGCCGAGTCAAGTGGCAAGGAGGGCATAACCCCCCCCCTCTTTGTGCGCCTCCACTCATAAGCCTGCTTGATGAGCGAGGACACCCACCGGGCCAACGTTACCTTCGACAAATCTTTCTCGCGCCTAGTAAGGAGAGAGATAAACAACAACTTCTGAGAACTAGACCGAATCGGCTGAGTCCGGGCTAAGTACAGACGAAGTGCCCTCACAGGGCAATTGACCGAATCGGGGTCACCCGGGGCCAACGCGCTGGTCAGAGCCTTAACTCTAACCAGCGGAGAGGCCTGCCCCGGAGACTGATTCTTGGCCAGGAAATCAGGCCGGAAACGCAAAGATGCGGAACCGTCCGGCTCAAAGGAGATATCTCCAGGCTGACCCGACAGGGCGTGGACCTCGCTACCCCGTCGGGCCGTAGCCAACAAAAGGAGAAACAGCGCTTTGCGAGTGACATTGAACAGACTGGCCTCGCTTAAAGGCTCAAAATCCGCAGAACGAAGGAATTCCAGGATTAAAAACAAGTCCCACTTGGGAGCGGGCAAACGAGCTTTAGCTTCCTTAAGAGCAGCCCCTTTAATGACTGCAGCTATAACGCCCCCGACTCGAACAGAACGACCAATCTGCTGAAGAGTCGCCGAGATAGCGGAGCGCCGGACCCTCAACGAGGAGACTGAGGCGCCCTGTGAAGACATGAAAGAGAGGTGGTTAGCGACCTGAATAGAGCGCGGAGCCACCGAACTCACCCCTCTAGCTGAACACCAGGCAGTCCATGCCTTCCAGTGGGAAGCATAAACTGAAGAGGTGGACGCTCTATGCGAGCGAGCCACCAAGTCCAGAGTCAAAGACGACGCCCCAGAGCGCTTCAGCGAGTCCCGAACAACTTCCACACGTGAAGCTTCAGAAGACTGGGCTCCTCGTGTGGAATGCCTGTTCGGGGCTGCACTAGTTCCCCTCGCACGAGTGCGAGAGGAATGGGGGGCCCTTGGGCAAGCCGAAGAAGATCTGGAAACCAGACCTGCAACGGCCACAGAGGAGCGACCAGAAGAAGAAGGGCCGGCTCCTCCATCTCCGCTTTCCGGATTACTCGGCTGAGTAACGGAAAGGGAGGAGTCTGAAGATCTGTATGTGCCCCCCAACCCTCCCTGGACGCATCTGTAAAGAGGTCCAGGTCGGGGAGGGGCACGACGATCGGAACACCTCTGCAGACCCACTCCGTGTGCAACCACGGAAGGGTCGCAGACCGGAACCATCCCTGCAAAGGGATGAGGGCGTCCCAGTCCACCAGAGGAGAGTCCACAAACGGCTTCAGCGCGAACTGAAGCGGACATTTGTGGACCCGGCCCAGTGAAACCAGAAGAGCCATAGACTCCATCTGCCCCAAGATGGAGGCGAGCGAGCGGATGGAAGCCATCAGGAGAGGTAAAGTGGAGCGAATCTGAGCTTGGAGCTTGTCCACCCTTCTCTGAGAAGGCTGGACAGTCCAAGCGACCGTGTCGAAAGACATCCCCAGATAAGTGAATGTCTGTGACGGGGTCAGCTCCGACTTTACCCGGTTGATCGAGAACCCCAACCAGTTGGATTCTCGAAGAACCGTCAGGGTATCCTGCGAACAGCCGCTCTGGGACTGGTTCATGATGAGCCAGTCGTCCAGATAAGCCCGCAGACGGATACCCTGGGACCTCACCAGTGCACAGACCTGTCTCACCACCATGGTGAAAATCCACGGTGCGAGAGACAGCCCGAAAGGGAGTGCGCGAAACTGGTAGATCTGATCTCCCCACCGGAAACGAAGCCATTTCCGGTCGGTCGGATGCATAAGAATGTGAAAGTATGCGTCCGTGAGATCGATCGAGGTCACCCAGTCTCCTGGGCGGAGAGAGTCTCGGACAGAGGCTGGCGTCTCCATCTTGAATTTTATCTCCCTCAAGAAAGTATTGAGGAGAGATAAATCCAACACGGGACGCCATCCTCCTGATGCTTTGGGAACAGCGACCAGACGCCCGTAAAATCCCAGGGAGCTGTGGACCCGAACTCTCTCCACCGCGCCCTTCTGCTCCAGGGAGGCAATTTCCGACTGCAAGACGGAACGTGCTTCCTGCGAGCAGGGGGGCTTGAACCGCGGAGGCACTCGGGTAAGAGGCGCCTTTTCCTCCCGCCAGAGTAGACGGAAGCCCGAACTCACCACTCCCACAATCCATTGGCTGTCTACTACCGACATCCAACGAGAAAGTGCCCGGGAGGGGCCTCCCGCCATCACCAAGGTGGAGGGCGGGAGGGAGGTGAGATCGGGAGCGCTTCATTGGGGGTGTGGCTTACTTCCAGAGCCGCCACGCCCCCTCCCCGATGCCGTCCTCTTCTTCCCACCACGAGCGGCCGGCGAAGCCTGCCGCTTCTGAGCTGGCTTGGGGTTAGACGATGTCTGAGCCTGCTTCTGTTTAGAAGGCTGAGACTGTTTCACCCCCTTCAGAGTGTAGTCAAGGAACTGACTGTCCTTGTTTGACTGAATCTCCTTCTGTCTGGCATCCAGTGCCAGCGGACAGAAGAGAGACTCCTCTGAGACCGGGGAGACTCTCAAGGTCTCCCTAGTAGCCAGCTCCGTGAATTGGGACTGCGAGAGGAAGAGATCCCTCCTGCAGAGTACCGCTTGGGTGTACTGCAGGGAGGAAAGACGCAATTGTTCCTCATTGACCTTGGCCAATGCGGTCAAAAGCGCAGAGACATCGTCCGCATTCTGTTCTTCACTGAGAGTGAAAGGAACTAGCGAATCGGTCAATGCCCGAGACAGAGCCCGAACGAGAGTCTCCGCAATGGAGGACAGTTCGATCTGCCGACGTCCAACCTCCTCAGCAGAGAGGAGGGAAGCCTCGGAAACCGGCAAAACCGAATCACGCTTGATCGGTTTAGTCAGAAGAGGCAGCAATTCCCGGGAAACCGGAAGGGTAGCCCTAGGGAGTGCAAAAGACGCCAGCCAATTCTGGCTCTGATTGGGCATGCCAAGCTTCCTATTGGCCGTAGGCACGAAGGAAGAGGCTTGGGCAGCTGAAGCCACCCACTGCTGAGCTGATTCCGGAACTGGACCAAAAGGAAGCAGTAACGGAACAGGCACTGGCCGAATACCACTCCCCGCATGTGCTGGACGAACCAGTGAATGCGAAAGTTGGTAAGCCACTGACGGAGACTCGGCGAACCGGAAGGAAGAAACATCCTCCTGTGCCGGCCGGAAGTCCGCCATGGCAGAAGGAACGAATGATGCGGAAGAGTCCGCAGCCACCACCCCTTCAGGAAAATAACGAGACGTTACTTCCGCCGCGACGTCAAGAACAGACTTGAGCTTCGACGGAAACACGCCCCGCGACTCCTCGCTGACCACTGATGGAGCATCAGAATAGTCACACGTGGAACCATGACCGAAGTCACCAGTTCCGGAAGCAGAAGCATGCCCTGGCAAACCGGAAACCGGAAAAGCCTGAGCACTAACGTCATCCTGCCGCCCAAAACCCTGTGAAGGTAAAGGGTAAGCAGGACGACCATCCGCAAAAACCGGAGCTGGAAGAGCTGACGTCACTCCCCCGACTGAGTGGAGTGATGCCTGCTCAAGCCTAGGCGCTTGAAAGCCGGAAGGCGCACGCTGTAATCCACTATCTGGTATCCGGAAGGAACCACCAGAAGAGGAAGAAGCGTTTCCGGCCGAAACCGGAAGTGTAGTCAACGGAACCGCAAAATGCGGAAGTGAAGACTGCACTGGTTGACTTCGCGATCCGGAAGGACCGGAAGTCAGTGAATACTCCATCCTGCCGCGACCGCCGTAGCGTGCCGGAGCGGACGGATCATCACTTCCGGCAAGTGCCGGAAATGCGGCAGTCGAAACCGACTGCCGCCGCTGTTCGAACAAGTCCGGGGCCTCGTAGGTTATCGCCGGAAATGAAAGATCAGCAAGGTATCGGTCGTGACCCGATGCGAAAGAGCTGTCCCCCGAAGGAGAACGTCCAGGCGCCTCACGAGGGCTATCGGACCAGCTCTGCTTACCAACCGACGCTGAAGAGGGAGGACGCTGCTCCAAGCCGGAAGTGGAGGACAAAGACACGGAAGCCAATGCCCGGACGTCACTGCCAGATGCCGGAAACGCCGAACTGCTGGCGACGGAACGCTGAAATTCTGCCTGCACCAAGCTGCGGATTTCTGGAACCAGTGACTTTAACAGAGAGGAAACCAACGCACCTTGTCCAGGTGCTAACAAAGAAGACGAAGTCTCCGATGTAGAGACAGGTGCAGAAGTAACAGTAGCGCTAGGCGCCGCAAAAGAAGCAGAAGTAGTAACAGCGCTAGGCGCCGAAATTGGTACAGCCAACAAAGTGTTACGCTCTTGGTCTGTAACAAGTAACGTTGCTTTGGAAGAGGAAGACTTAGCCTTAATTTTCCCCTTGGGGTCCGACTTGCCACGGCGCTTGTCTGAATCAGACATGTTGACAACAACACGTGGCAACGCGAAAAAAAATTTACTGAAACATAAGTCTAAACGACTGGAAAATTCAGTAAACACACGCACTAATGCGTTAACAAAATACTATAGCTAAACTTGCCCCACAAGCAGAGGCACGGAGAGCTACAAACAAAGTCACACGAGCTAGAAAACTAACTCACACAACAAAATGGCGACACGCAAGACACTGACACAAACGTCAACAACACGTGGCAAAGTAAAAAGATTTACTGAAACGTAAGTCAAAACGACTGAAAACACAGTAAACACACACGCTTACGCGTCAACAAAATACTAAAGCTACACTTGCCCAAACAGAAAGAGGGCACGCAGAGCTACTAGCAAAGTCACACGAGTTAGCTAACTAACTCACACAACAAAATGGCGAAACACGCAAGTCACTGACACACAAGTCCGTAAAAAACGGACAACGTACAGTAACGAAACAGCGCAAACAACCAACAACAAACGGGAACGAGCTCACCAAACTGTAGGCAAGGCGAGCAGACAAGCTGGGTAACGTGGCCGGCGGGTGTCACTCAAACACACAAGGTCAGCCACAGAGCGTCAAAAAGTGAACCGTCCTCTCCGAGGTGAAAAAGACGTATGATAATAGGCACGTGTTCCTAGAGGAAGTGACGTGGCATACACCCGTATGGGAGGTAACTCCCGGTGTACTGGCCCATTACCAAAGCTACTTTCACTTTCGTTTTGGTGATGGGGTTGCTTCCCTTTAAATTCTTTAGCCGGGTAAGCGTTTTTCAGTGATAAGCATCTCAGGTGACTCAATGCTAATGTGATTCGGAGTAAGAATATGATATTAAATTATAATTCAGGGTCTCGGGATCCTCTGGATGGAGTATCTGTGGGGAGCCCTGTGTTCTTTTCTCACAACAGCAGCTGTAATTCTGACTCCATTCTTTCTCGTTCATCTTCATCCATCTCTGGTTCGTCGTCTTCCTGCCATTTCTGGCGCCACCACGGTCGCTGTAGTCGCGTCAACACGGCCGTGTGCTGCTGCTTGGCCTTGGTTGCCACCGGCAACGAGCGACTGGAGTACATCTCCACGTCCTTTTCTGTCACATCCTTCAGTGGAGGAGCCACTGGGGGAAGGAAGGTAGAGATATCAAAAACAGAGGTAAGTATCAGTTGATGTATGAACTGTTTCTGTGTTATATTGAGAGAGTGTGAAAGACAGAGAAAGAGTGTGTGTGTGTGTGTGTGTGTTCATGCACCAGTGTTAATGTGTCTGCCTGAGTGTGTGCAAGTCTGCATGCATAAATTGTCTAATGATAAATCCGACTCCACCATTTGGTCCTACCAGTCACTGTTGGCCAACTTCAAACCCAGACCTTTCACTTGGAAGAAAGAACCAAAAACACTGAGCTGACATCTGTGTCTGCCAATACAGTGTATCATCATACACACAAGTTCTGAGACTGTGTAAAGGTGAGCAAGATGGTTTTCCCACCAATACGGTTTCTTGTAACAGTCAGGCAGGCAAACAGACAGACAAGTAGTCAGACGAACAGACAGGCAAAAAGACAAACAGACCAACACAATCTACCTTTTTCTTGCTCTCTCTTAAAGAAGTGTGCAGCTGAAGTTGATCAAACCTGCTAACACTGACCAAAGACTGGCAGAGCACTACAAATAAGTGGACACAATAAAAGCCTACTCACAGACAAGGAGTTCCGAGTCGGTGTCGAGGCGAGCAAGCAGGTTCTCCCACTGGTACTGTTTCTTGCGGTAGTGGTGGATGTGAGCGTAGTGTCGAGTCAGCATCTGGAACGCCTGCTTGTGAATCTCCTCCACCTCTTCCCGCGTCTGTCTCCCCGTCTGAAAACATTATAAAATTTCATTTCTTCTTCTGCTTCCTTAATGGGCTGAAACTCCCACGTTCACTCTAGTTTTTGCATGTGCAGGTTTTTACGTGTATGACCATCTTTACACTGCCATTTAGGTAGCCATACGCCGATTTTGGAGGATGCATGCTGGGTATTTTTGTGTTTCTATAACCCACTGAACTCTTCTTCTGCTTGTCGATCACACATCTATATTGTTAGACCGGACGGCGACACAAATGAAACTGTCTTCTCCAGGTCCTCCTTTCCTCTGTACTGCTGGCAGAGGGAGGGGGACTGCAGTTGGCCATACGGATTTCCTTTGGCTTTCTAAGATGGAGCATCTGACACCACTGAACTCTGACATGGATTACAGGATCTTTTCCGTGCGTACTTGGTCTTGTGCTTGCGTGTACACATGAAGGGTGATAAGGCACTAGCAGGTCCGCACATAAGTTGACCTGAGAGATCGGAAAAATCTCCACCCTTAACCCAGCACGTGCGGCCAGGATTGAACACTCAACCTTAAACTCAGGAGGCAGGTGCCTTATCCACTAGAACATCGGGCCTGTCCACAATTTCATTAAAAAAATTATGAGAAAATGAGGTCTTGAAAAGGACGTATAGTCTCAAAATGAAGGTACATTTAAAGAGGTTATATATACACAAAAATCGGCAATCACACACACCAGCTTGGAAATCTGCTTACCAGAGAGTTAGAGGGAAACATCTTAATAGGAAAGCAGTTAAAGTGAAAAGCTTGGACAGATCTGTGCCGTTGAGCGTGACCCTGTACACCAGAAGGACGCTACTTTTCAATGCTTACTGGCAGGACAAAAATGGTTCAGGTACGGAATGCATGCATGGACAGATCTGTGCCGTTGAACGTGACCCTGTACACCAGAAGGACGCTACTTTTCAATGCTTACTGGCAGGACAAAAATGGTTCAGGTAAGGAATGCATGCATGAAGTGATGTTTTTTGACATCTTTTTATCCAAGCGGAGCGCGGGCGAAGCCCGCGCGTAGCGAGGTAGTTTTTTTTTTCATCTCCCAGCACTGAAAATTTTTTGGCCAAGTGGTGTCTGTCTGGACATTGTTCTAGAATTCATCTTTTAGCACAATATTAGCGACACTGTTTGGACAATTCTATTAAAATTAGGCGTACAAACTGATTTTGTTTCGGGGAATCCTCTCAGAGGATCAGAATTTTCATACAATATCATCGGAAGCTGTTACAACGGGAAAATGTGAAACTTTTGTCACTTTTTAACATGGAATTTCATCTTTGAGCGTTTCAAGCGGACTTTAATAAAATAGTTATTTGCGAATTAAGCAGCGGAAGACACTCACCGGTTCAACATGTGTATGGTCATTAAACCTCAAAACATTTCAGTAAGTGGTTTAGACAAACACCTCCGCCATGTGAGGGTGACTGGTTTGTAGCTGAAGAGTTTTTTTCTAAAGTGTGTTCTAAATACAAATGACGTACTGGTAATGATGTAATGAGTTGTTCTAATCTTGTTCTTGGAACTCTTGCTGTTCCAAGCTTGTTCTTAGCAAGTCTTGGTGACGAGAACAAAGACTATCAATGAAATCTTTAGAAATAACCTCTGACAACGACGACGATGACGACGACGACGACGATAACAACAACAACAACAAATGACATCGACGACGACGACGACAACAACAACAACAACAACAACAACAACAACAACAACAACAACAACAACAACAACAACAACACGAGAACAACAACAATCACGACAACGAACATGACAACAACAACACCAACAACTACGACGACAACTACAACGACTGGGTTATGATGACATCACCAATGATTTAAAGGCCGTTAAAAAATCGTTAAATCCTATTTCTTCACTGATTCTTATGAAATTTTAAAGGTAGGTTTGTTGTCCCCAACTTATTTTCACTCCATACTTTTCCAGAAGAAAAACATAATTTTGGCAGTTAAAAACCGTTAAATTTCAATTCTTCACCGATATTTATGAAATTTTGTGGGTAGGTTCGTTGTCCCCAACTGATTTTCACTCTATACTTTTCCAGAAGAAAGACATAATTTTGGCAGTTAAAAAACGTTAAATTTCAATTCTTCACCTATCTTTATGAAATTTAGTGGGTGGGTCCGTTGTCCCAAACTGAATTTTAAGACATACTTTTCCAGACAAAAAACCTTATTTTTGGCAGTTAAAAACCGTTAAATCTCAATTCTTCATCGATATTTATGAAATTTTGTGGGTAGGTTCGTTGTCCCCAACTGATTTTCACTCCATACTTTTCCAGAAGAAAAACATAATTTTGGCAGTTAAAAACCGTTACATTTAAATTTTCACCTATCTTTATGAAATTTAGTGGGTGGGTCCGTTGTCCCAAACTGAATTTCAAGACAAACTATTCCAGTCAAAAAAACTTATTTTTGGCAGTTAAAAACCGTTAAGTCTCAATTCTACACCGATATTTATGACATTTTGTGGGTAGGTTTGTTGTCAGATTTGACATGATGGCAGAATTGAAAGTGTGAGATATCCTGATGTTTCACAATTTATGCTGCATAATTCAGCCCCATAGGCGCTTGAATTTTAGGTGGAGTTGGGTTTTTTTTCAGCCCAAACCAGTAACCCCCACATGGTTTTCATGTCCCTTTCTGAGAGACTTCAAGAAGTTTCAATTTGACGTCATGATTAGCCTGCCGCATTAGCAAGTATGAAAACACGTCATCGATGACACATTTTAAGACAGAGAGAGAGAGAGAGAGAGAGAGAGAGAGAGAGAGAGAGAGAGAGAGAGAGAGAGAGAGAGAGAGAGAGAGAGAGAGAGAGAGAGAGAGAATCATGTACACACAGATGGACGACTTCGCTTGGGGTATGTACTGCCCGGCAGTACACATCTACTTAATTTTTATTGTTTTTAATTATCCAAGCGGAGCGCGGGCAAAGCCCGCGCGTAGCGAGGTAGTTTTTTTTTTCATCTCCCAGCACTGAAAATTTTTTGGCCAAGTGGTGTCTGTCTGGACATTGTTCTAGAATTTATCTTTTAGCACAATATTAGCGACACTGTTTGGACAATTCTATTAAAATTAGGCGTACAAACTGATTTTGTTTCGGGGAATCCTCTCAGAGGATCAGAATTTTCATACAATATCATCGGAAGCTGTTACAACGGGAAAATGTGAAACTTTTGTCACTTTTTAACATGGAATTTCATCTTTGAGCGTTTCAAGCGGACTTTAATAAAATAGTTATTTGCGAATTAAGCAGCGGAAGACACTCACCGGTTCAACATGTGTATGGTCATTAAACCTCAAAACATTTCAGTAAGTGGTTTAGACAAACACCTCCGCCATGTGAGGGTGACTGGTTTGTAGCTGAAGAGTTTTTTTCTAAAGTGTGTTCTAAATACAAATGACGTACTGGTAATGATGTAATGAGTTGTTCTAATCTTGTTCTTGGAACTCTTGCTGTTCCAAGCTTGTTCTTAGCAAGTCTTGGTGACGAGAACAAAGACTATCAATGAAATCTTTAGAAATAACCTCTGACAACGACGACGATGACGACGACGATAACAACAACAACAACAAATGACATCGACGACGACGACGACGACGACAACAACAACAACAACAACAACAACAACAACAACAACAACAACAACAACAACAACAACAACAACAACAACAACAAAAAAAACAACACGAGAACAACAACAATCACGACAACGAACATGACAACAACAACACCAACAACTACGACGACAACTACAACGACTGGGTTATGATGACATCACCAATGATTTAAAGGCCGTTAAAAAATCGTTAAATCCTATTTCTTCACTGATTCTTATGAAATTTTAAAGGTAGGTTTGTTGTCCCCAACTTATTTTCACTCCATACTTTTCCAGAAGAAAAACATAATTTTGGCAGTTAAAAACCGTTAAAATTCAATTCTTCACCGATATTTATGAAATTTTGTGGGTAGGTTCGTTGTCCCCAACTGATTTTCACTCTATACTTTTCCAGAAGAAAGACATAATTTTGGCAGTTAAAAAACGGTAAATTTCAATTCTTCACCTATCTTTATGAAATTTAGTGGGTGGGTCCGTTGTCCCAAACTGAATTTTAAGACATACTTTTCCAGACAAAAAACCTTATTTTTGGCAGTTAAAAACCGTTAAATCTCAATTCTTCATCGATATTTATGAAATTTTGTGGGTAGGTTCGTTGTCCCCAACTGATTTTCACTCCATACTTTTCCAGAAGAAAAACATAATTTTGGCAGTTGAAAACCGTTACATTTAAATTTTCACCTATCTTTTTGAAATTTAGTGGGTGGGTCCGTTGTCCCAAACTGAATTTCAAGACAAACTATTCCAGTCAAAAAAACTTATTTTTGGCAGTTAAAAACCGTTAAGTCTCAATTCTACACCGATATTTATGACATTTTGTGGGTAGGTTTGTTGTCAGATTTGACATGATGGCAGAATTGAAAGTGTGAGATATCCTGATGTTTCACAATTTATGCTGCATAATTCAGCCCCATAGGCGCTTGAATTTTAGGTGGAGTTGGGTTTTTTTTCAGCCCAAACCAGTAACCCCCACATGGTTTTCATGTCCCTTTCTGAGAGACTTCAAGAAGTTTCAATTTGACGTCATGATTAGCCTGCCGCATTAGCAAGTATGAAAACACGTCATCGATGACACATTTTAAGACAGAGAGAGAGAGAGAGAGAGAGAGAGAGAGAGAGAATCATGTACACACAGATGGACGACTTCGCTTGGGGTATGTACTGCCCGGCAGTACACATCTACTTAATTATTAATTTTTGTTGTTGTTGTTGTAAGGCACATATAACTATGTTAGGATTTGCACCATATGAATACCCTTATTATCCAAGCAGAGCGCGGGCGGAGCCCGCGCGTAGCGAGGTAGTTTTTTTTTTCATCTCCCAGCACTGAAAATTTTTTGGCCAAGTGGTGTCTGTCTGTGAACATTGTTCTAGAATTCATCTTTTAGCACAATATTAGCGACACTGTTTGGACAATTCTATTAAAATTAGGCGTACAAACTGATTTTGTTTCGGGGAATCCTCTCAGAGGATCAGAATTTTCATATAATATCATCGGAAGCTGTTACAACGGGAAAATGTGAAACTTTTGTCACTTTTTAACATGGAATTTCATCTTTGAGTGTTTCAAGCGGACTTTAATAAAATAGTTATTTGCGAATTAAGCAGCGGAAGACACTCACCGGTTCAACATGTGTATGGTCATTAAACCTCAAAACATTTCAGTAAGTGGTTTAGACAAACACCTCGGAAATGTGAGGGTGACTGGTTTGTAGCTGAAGAGTTTTTTTCTAAAGTGTGTTCTAAATACAAATGATGTACTGGTAATGATGTAATGAGTTGTTCTAATCTTGTTCTTGGAACTCTTGCTGTTCCAAGCTTGTTCTTAGCAAGTCTTGGTGACGAGAACAAAGACTATCAATGAAATCTTTAGAAATAACCTCTGACAACGACGACGATGACGACGACGATAACAACAACAACAACAAATGACATCGACGACGACGACAACAACAACAACAACAACAACAACAACAACAACAACAACAACAACAACAACAACAACAACAACAACAACAACAACAACAACAACAACAACACGAGAACAACAACAATCACGACAACGAACATGACAACAACAACACCAACAACTACGACGACAACTACAACGACTGGGTTATGATGACATCACCAATGATTTATCAAATGTTCAGTGTCAAGGCTGTTAAAAAATCGTTAAATCCTATTTCTTCACTGATTCTTATGAAATTTTAAAGGTAGGTTTGTTGTCCCCAACTTATTTTCACTCCATACTTTTCCAGAAGAAAAACATAATTTTGGCAGTTAAAAACCGTTAAATTTCAATTCTTCACCGATATTTATGAAATTTTGTGGGTAGGTTCGTTGTCCCCAACTGCCCCCCCTGTAGTTTTCCACTGACCAATTATCTAATTATATTTTTTTTTTATTTTTTTTTTTTACATTGGATGGGTCGGACAGTGGATAAACTCATATTTAAGACACACTTTATGACTGAAACAAGCTGGGTTTTTGTTATAACTTAGTTATAGAAATGCATTATCAGGCACAAAAAAAATAAAAGTCTGTTAACGGTAACATAGGCCAAAAAAATAAGGTCGGTAGGTCGGGACTTTTTTTTTAATTTTTTTTTATTTCCCCCAAAACATATTTTTAAGTTATTTTGCCAAAAAACAAAGCCCCCCCTTTTTTTTTTTTGAAATTTTTTTTTTTTGAAATTTTTTTTTTCAAATTTTTTTTTTCAAATTTTTTTTTTTTTTTTTTTTTTTACCAAATGCCAAACAAAAGTCTAGGGTCGCGCGAAAAAATAGGGTCAGTCAGGATACCGTAAACAGAATATTTTTTTTGGGGGGGCCTTAGGCATGAAACGTCCAACTTTGAAATTTGGGTGGGGGTATTCAGGTGACAATAACTTTTTTGTTTATCAGCAAAACTCTATAAAACTTTGCTATGTTATGTAAAATGAATGCCCAAACAGACTAGTTAGCAGCATATCTAAAATAAACTGAACACAAAAAAATTTTCTTCTTTGTGTTTGTCACGTGTTCCAAAAAATGGGCGTACAAATTTCAAAAAAAATCATGTTGTCACCCCCATAAAATTGTTACCTTTAAAGATAGCACAATTCTCTTTGCAAATATGAAAAGCTTATTCATTTTCCTTTCATTTGATATATAACTTTCTATATTTCATTTGGAATATGACCCCAGATAGCCACTCGGCAAGTAGGCACCAACAGCACTGTAAAATATGCCCTAAAACCCCCGAACTGGTAAGAGTTAAAAAACGTTAAATTTCAATTCTTCACCTATCTTTATGAAATTTAGTGGGTGGGTCCGTTGTCCCAAACTGAATTTTAAGACATACTTTTCCAGACAAAAAACCTTATTTTTGGCAGTTAAAAACCGTTAAATCTCAATTCTTCATCGATATTTATGAAATTTTGTGGGTAGGTTCGTTGTCCCCAACTGATTTTCACTCTATACTTTTCCAGAAGAAAAACATAATTTTGGCAGTTAAAAACCGTTACATTTAAATTTTCACCTATCTTTATGAAATTTAGTGGGTGGGTCCGTTGTCCCAAACTGAATTTCAAGACAAACTATTCCAGTCAAAAAAACTTATTTTTGGCAGTTAAAAACCGTTAAGTCTCAATTCTACACCGATATCTATGACATTTTGTGGGTAGGTTTGTTGTCAGATTTGACATGATGGCAGAATTGAAAGTGTGAGATATCCTGATGTTTCACAATTTATGCTGCATAATTCAGCCCCATAGGCGCTTGAATTTTAGGTGGAGTTGGGGTTTTTTTCAGCCCAAACCAGTAACCCCCACATGGTTTTCATGTCCCTTTCTGAGAGACTTCAAGAAGTTTCAATTTGACGTCATGATTAGCCTGCCGCATTAGCAAGTATGAAAACACGTCATCGATGACACATTTTAAGACAGAGAGAGAGAGAGAGAGAGAGAGAGAGAGAGAGAGAGAGAGAGAGAGAGAGAGAGAGAATCATGTACACACAGATGGACGACTTCGCTTGGGGTATGTACTGCCCGGCAGTACACATCTACTTTATTATTATTACTATTACAGTGGTCGCCGGTTAATATGACCGCTGTTAATATGACCAGCCGCGTATTATGACCAATTTTACCCGGTCCGGAATTGTCCTTCTTTGTTATGTATTAGAAAAAGCCGCTTAATATGACCACAACGCCGCTTAATATGGCCACATTGTTTCGCGAAAATGGCAACAAGTTCACATCTTTTTCAGTTTGAAATCACTCGGGGGGAAAAAAATACATACGATTTTTTGAAAAAGGCAAAAAGGCGTGCGATATTTTTTTTTCTTTTTCGTGAATGAAACTAAAGTTTACACTAAGGGAACGGGTGACAACCCAGACGATCAAAAACTGTTGGAGGAAAGGAAGGTTTTGTGAAAGAGAAAACGAAGAAGAAGATGTGGATGACGATGTTGAAACAGCACTCCCTATTGACATGGCACAAGAGGAATTTGATCGTTGGGTGGGGGTTGACGACGGCGCATCTATCGTCGAGCCCACAGATGAGAACAATGAAACCATAATGCAGAACATTGTGACGTCATTGCGCCCAGTGACATCATTGGATGAAACCGAGACCGAGACAGAACCTGAAAGTGATGACGAAGAGGAACCCCCACCCCCACCCCCAACAGCTCCTGAAACTGAGGTCTGGACTTCAAAGTCGCGGCTACAACATGGAGAAGTTTGGAGCCTTTGACAATGAAGTGAAGGATCTCCTCTGGTCTAGCACCAACACACAGACCAACATCCGTGATTTTTTCCAGGCCCCTAAGTGAACATTTGGACGTATATATGCCGTTTCTTCCATTTACTTTTCATTCCATTTCAATTTCTTTTCAACGGACGTCATCGATAATGGCTACAATGTACAGTGCACATATTTAATTTTGTGTTTGTTGCCAACAAGTTACATTTTCTTACAATTATTAATTACAAAAAAAAATGTTTCGTTTTGCGATTCTTTTTAAGTCGTTTTCTCTAACATCGGTTAATATGACCAGCCGCTTATTATGACCATTTTATCCCGGTCCCAAAGTGGTCATATTAACCGGCGACCACTGTATTATTGTTATTATTATTATGCAATGCAAGACTATGTGCAAACTACAAATAGTTACTCACTGGTTGCTCCTGTCTTCGTCGGTTGATGATCTCCTGTATTTGTACACGACGTTCATCTGTCAGACCGGACGGCTTCAAGTGTGTAGGAATCTTCTGCTGCTGTCGCTCTGTTCTGTCTAGCCACAGACGCACCTGTACACCGCAACAGAGATAAATAGTACAACACACCCATCGTTTGTCAGTCAATCTGATCTAATTGGAAAGAAGAAACGCAAAATGCACAGCTTAATAGCAGAAACAAGTTTTGGTGATGCATTTTTTCCCCATGGTCACTTGAAAGTTTACAACATCTGTCCAAAACAACAAATACAACAAATACATGTGCAGTGTTACCTGTGACAAAAGGACACCTGTGACAAAAGGACACCTGTGACAAAAGGACACCTGTGGGACCAGCCAAAAGTGTCCCTACATGATGGCGGCCTTTCCCAACAGGTATTTTTTTGGTCAAGGTAATGGACAAAGGGACAATATTGGGAGGTGTCCTCTTGTCAGAGGAAGCTCACATCATAAATACCACTGTAAAACAAATCCACAATCACCAGTTCTGACTAAACATTATTATCATTTCTGTTTATCTGGAGTTACCTTTCTCCTGCTTGTTAATTTCATGTGTACCTGATTTTTAATATTTTTTTTAATAAGGATAAATAAATATTTGGATAAATATTTGGCCGACAGACATGCACGACAGGTACTTACCCCTCGCTGTATCTTAATGGCGGCTCTGACTTGGCGTGCAATCTCCTGCCGTCGAGCCAGTTGACTACGTTCACGATGCCCTCGCCACAAGGTCTGGATTTTCACCACCGCTGTCGACTTCTCCTTCATTAGGTACCGCTCTATCTGGTCTGTGTGATAGCACCAGTACGAGTTATGAAGATTATCTTCTTTCACATGTTAAATTCTGCACTCAAAATGTACAAAAGGAAAACAGGAATGGTTGATGAGCAGCAAATACAGTCTCCCCCCCCCCTTCCCCCCCCTTTTTTTCATTTTAAGACCTGTCATAAAAGTATGTGATGCTTCCTTCCTCTGTGGCTAATTTTACTTTACAAAGACTATATGTACAGCCATTATTTTCTCAAAGTGGTGCCTTGCCTTGCCTCCCAAGAAGTTTGTTGAAAATCAACAGCCAATTCATGGAAAAAAAGGCTTTTCTGCAGCCGTACTTATAAGCAAAGCTTGTTTACAAAAGTTATGAATGGTCCTGACTGAGTTAAGGCAGGAGGGAGACCGTCCTACGCTATTATTCCAAGCATTGATCACAACACTTAACTGTTCCAAGAATTAATCTTTATCTTTGAAGGCATATTCCAGATATATAACCCTGTGAATGTGACAACACTTAAAGAGAAACTTTTGAGATTCATTTGGACGAAGCTCACACGGGGCTTAAATCTGGTGTCTCTTTGAGTTCATGAGCTGTATAAGCATACTTTACTCAGCTAGCTTACCTGCAGGCAAGATTTCCAGCATTTGCAGGTGTTTCTCCTTGAGGTGTATCATCATCTTCTGCCTCTTGGCCAGCATGCGGCGCTGGAGTTCCGTCTGCACCTTGGTCTCCAGCAGCGTGTGCTCCTCTTTCGCCTTCTTCAGTCTGAAAAAAACGACCATGCAATGTTTATTTTCTGAATGTGTACTAGCAAAGTTCTATTCAATGAAAAACAGGATGGACAAATACACAGACATATACAGTGGAACTTCCCCTTAAAGACCTAAAAAAAATCAGAGAAAACAGGGTCTTAAAATGGAGGTAAATTTAAAGAGGTTATGAACAGAAAGTATAACAAGTCGCGTAAGGCGAAAATACAACATTTAGTCAAGCTGTCGAACTCACAAAATGAAACTGAACGCACTGTAATTTTTCAGCAAGACGGTATACTCGTAGCATCGTCAGTCCACTGCTCGTTGCAAAGGCAGTGAAATTGACAAGAAGAGCGGGGTAATAGTTGCACTGAGAAGGATAGCACGCTTTTCTGTACCTCTCTTCGTTTTAACTTTCTGAGCGTGTTTTTAATCCAAACATATCATATCTATATGTTTTTGGAATCAGGAACCGACAAGGAATAAGATGAAAGTGTTTTTAAATTGATTTCGAAAATTTAATTTTGATAATAATTTTTATATTTTTAATTTTCAGAGCTTGTTTTTAATCCAAATATAACATATTTATATGTTTTTGGAATCAGAAAATGATGAAGAATAAGATGAACGTAAATTTGGATCGTTTTATAAAAAATTTTTTTTTTTACAATTTTCAGATTTTTAATGACCAAAGTCATTAATTAATTTTTAAGCCACCAAGCTGAAATGCAATACCGAAGTCCGGCCTTCGTCGAAGATTGCTTTGCCAAAATTTCAATCAATTTGATTGAAAAATGAGGGTGTGACAGTGCCACCTCAACTTTTACAAAAAGCCGGATATGACGTCATCAAAGACATTTATCGAAAAAATGAAAAAAACGTCCGGGGATATCATTCCTAGGAACTCTCATGTAAAATTTCATAAAGATCGGTCCAGTAGTTTAGTCTGAATCGCTCTACACACACACACGCACAGACAGACAGACAGACACACACACACACATACACCACGACCCTCGTCTCGATTCCCCCTCTATGTTAAAACATTTAGTCAAAACTTGACTAAATGTAAAAAAACAGGGTCTTAAAAGGAGGTTCCACTGTATACCCACCCAGACACATGAGTGGACACACATAACAAACACACATACATATTGGGCAACCACACACATACATTCTGTACTGACAAACACAAGGACCTCAACGCTCACAGAGTTTGTGTTTGGGGCTGGGATATAGCTCAGTTGGTAGCGCGCTGGATTTGTATTCAATTGGCCGCTGTCAGCGTGAGTTCGATCCCAGGTTCGGCGGAAATTTATTTCAGAGTCAACTTTGTGTGCAGACTCTCTTCGGTGTCCGAACTCCCCCCCCCCGTGTACACTACATTGGGTGTGCACGTTAAAGATCCCACGATTGACAAAAGGGTCTTTCCTGGCAAAATTGCTTTGGCATAGTTAATAATTGTCTACCTATACCCGTGTGACTTGGAATAATAGGCCGTGAAAGGTAAATATGCGCCGAAATGGCTGCAATTACTGGCCGTATAAAATTTCATCTCACACGGCATCACTGCTGAGTGCCTAGAACTGTACCCATGGAATATGCGCGATATAAGCCTCATTGATTGATTGAGTGTAACATGCAACTGACTATAACATTGAACTGTAACACACATGAACAGACATATGGGTGCACACACCAACAAACACAAACACACACACACATACACACCTACGTTTGCCAAAACACACACACACACACACACTAACACACACACACTGACAGGCAAAACTGACAGAATTTGAGTACAAGGAAGGAAAGTACATATAACTGACATGTAAAAATAACAATCACTTACCGATATGAACGGTGGAATTTGGCAAAAACTGTGTTGGCCTTCAGCAAACGACGTCGGGTCAACACTCCTTTCCATATCGCCTGGATGTAGCTGGCTGCCTCAGTCTTCATCTAAAACATGACAAAAGTACAACAGTTATAGTGGCACATCAGAAATATATCACAATCAGAATATTTATTGAAATTTAAAAAAAAAGGTTTCATTTTCTCTCTGTCTCTTTTAAAGTATGAATTAAATCTTTCTCTCTCTGCATGCGTGCTTGTGTGTGTGTGTAAGTGGTTGTGTACGTGTGTGTAAGAATGAATCATGCCATCTTTCTTTCAACAGAATGTTCTAACTTACACAGTATGTCCACTGATAAAAACAGGGTGTGTACTTAACATGAAAGCTGTTCTGGCTCTAA
>NC_090258.1:37394998-37649998 GCF_037325665.1 Littorina saxatilis
GAGCTGTATAAGCATACTTTACTCAGCTAGCTTACCTGCAGGCAAGATTTCCAACATTTGCAGGTGTTTCTCCTTGAGGTGTATCATCATCTTCTGCCTCTTGGCCAGCATGCGGCGCTGGAGTTCCGTCTGCACCTTGGTCTCCAGCAGCGTGTGCTCCTCTTTTGCCTTCTTCAGTCTGAAAAAAACGACCATGCAATGTTTATTTTCTGAATGTGTTCTAGCAAAGTTCTATTCAATGAAAAACAGGATGGACAAATACACAGACATATACAGTGGAACTTCCCCTTAAAGACCTATAAAAAATCAGAGAAAACAGGGTCTTAAAATGGAGGTAAATTTAAAGAGGTTATGAACAGAAAGTATAACAAGTCGCGTAAGGCGAAAATACAACATTTAGTCAAGCTGTCGAACTCACAGAATGAAACTGAACGCACTGTAATTTTTCAGCAAGACCGTATACTCGTAGCATCGTCAGTCCACCGCTCGATGCAAAGGCAGTGAAATTGACAAGAAGAGCGGGGTAATAGTTGCGCTGAGAAGGATAGCACGCTTTTCTGTACCTCTCTTCGTTTTAACTTTCTGAGCGTGTTTTTAATCCAAACATATCATATCTATATGTTTTTGGAATCAGGAACCGACAAGGAATAAGATGAAAGTGTTTTTAAATTGATTTCGAAAATTTAATTTTGATAATAATTTTTATATTTTTAATTTTCAGAGCTTGTTTTTAATCCAAATATAACATATTTATATGTTTTTGGAATCAGAAAATGATGAAGAATAAGATGAACGTAAATTTGGATCGTTTTATAAAAATATTTTTTTTTTACAATTTTCAGATTTTTAATGACCAAAGTCATTAATTAATTTTTAAGCCACCAAGCTGAAATGCAATACCGAAGTCCGGCCTTCGTCGAAGATTGCTTTGCCAAAATTTCAATCAATTTGATTGAAAAATGAGGGCGTGACAGTGCCACTTCAACTTTTACAAAAAGCCGGATATGACGTCATCAAAGACATTTATCGAAAAAATGAAAAAAACGTCCGGGGATATCATTCCTAGGAACTCTCATGTAAAATTTCATAAAGATCGGTCCAGTAGTTTAGTCTGAATCGCTCTACACACACACATACACCACGACCCTCGTCTCGATTCCCCCTCTATGTTAAAACATTTAGTCAAAACTTGACTAAATGTAAAAAAACAGGGTCTTAAAAGGAGGTTCCACTGTATACCCACCCAGACACATGAGTGGACACACCAACAAACACACATACATATTGGGCAACCACACACATACATTCTGTACTGACAAACACAAGGACCTCAACGCTCACAGAGTTTGTGTTTGGGGCGGGGATATAGCTCAGTTGGTAGCGCGCTGGATTTGTATTCAATTGGCCGCTGTCAGCGTGAGTTCGATCCCAGGTTCGGCGGAAATTTATTTCAGAGTCAACTTTGTGTGCAGACTCTCTTCGGTGTCCGAACTCCCCCCCCCCCCCCCCCCCCCGTGTACACTACATTGGGTGTGCACGTTAAAGATCCCACGATTGACAAAAGGGTCTTTCCTGGCAAAATTGCTTTGGCATAGTTAATAATTGTCTACCTATACCCGTGTGACTTGGAATAATAGGCCGTGAAAGGTAAATATGCGCCGAAATGGCTGCAATTACTGGCCGTATAAAATTTCATCTCACATGGCATCACTGCTGAGCGCCTAGAACTGTACCCATGGAATATGCGCGATATAAGCCTCATTGATTGATTGAGTGTAACATGCAACTGACTATAACATTGAACTGTAACACACATGAACAGACATATGGGTGCACACACCAACAAACACAAACACACACACACACCTACGTTTGCCAAAACACACACACACACACACACTAACACACACACACTGACAGGCACCAGAACCTCAAAACTAACAGAATTCGAGTACAAGGAAGGAAAGTACATATAACTGACATATAAAAATAACAATCACTTACCGATATGAACGGTGGAATTTGGCAAAAACTGTGTTGGCCTTCAACAAACGACGTCGGGTCAACACTCCTTTCCATATCGCCTGGATGTAGCTGGCTGCCTCAGTCTTCATCTAAAACATGACAAAAGTACAACAGTTATAGTGGCACATCAGAAATATATCACAATCAGAATATTTATTGAAATTAAAAAAAAAAGGTTTTATTTTTGTAATGTTTGATGGTGTGTGTGTTATGAAGGATTCGCTCGGATTGTGGACTCAGGAGACAGAGGTAAAATACATGTGTGTTTATTCAGTCTCTGTCTCTTTTAAAGTATGAATTAAATCTTTCTCTCTCTGCATGCGTGCTTGTGTGTGTGTGTAAGTGGTTGTGTACGTGTGTGTAAGAATGAATCATGCCATCTTTCTTTCAACAGAATGTTCTAACTTACACAGTATGTCCACTGATAAAAACAGGGTGTGTACTTAACATGAAAGCTGTTCTGGCTCTAATTTTTTTCAGTTAATTACGAATGCCAAAAATGACATCAGCAAGTGTTTGATGACGAACCTGCATCTGTGCTCTAATGGCCGAGCCAGAGTCCAGAAGTGTGTAGAGTTGTTTGAGGTCCCTTTCAAACCCTCGCCCTTCCCACCGTCTCAGCAGTGGTCGCAGCCCCCTACAAAACAAACAGTATTGTTGATTCACATGGAAAACAGCCAGAAAAGCGGGAGGTGCACGGAACAGCCACTGTCGCTGTGTTTTCACTATTCCAATCAGCTGCTAAGCTATGACTGTGCTCTAAAAAGTCACAAGGCTACAACATCTGTGTGTGAGGCGAGATCAAAGGCAGGTCCATTGTGATAGCTGGGTGGCCTTGTTTATAGACATTGACCTTCTTCCCAGGGGTCATTGACCCAGTTTTAGCTGTGAGAGGTGGTTCCCCTTTCATATGAGAGAGGAAACACTTCCTGCCCCCGGGTCAGTGACCGAGTTTAACCTATGGGAAGTTTAACCTATGGGGCGGTCTCTTTGATGTCTTGAGAGGAAACTTGGCCAGGGTAGTACATGCACCAGAACTGGTGGACACCATGAAATCGGAGATTGATCAGAATGTACATGTACATGCTTTTACACGACTTTTCAAATTTTACTTCTAAAATTGTGACAGTAAAGTGAACATTTGAACTATGCCTCTATGGATTATATCATGAAGCTGTTGAAAACATGCAGAGATTGTACTCTCCAAGGAAAGATCGATGGGACGATCATTTGAAGGTGAGTGGGAAAACTTGTCTTAAGGCCATTTAGGGTTGAAAACTCTACAGCGAATTACTGATATAACGAACTAAAATGTATCTCCCTTGAGATTCGTTGTACCCGGACTCCACTGTACAGTATTGGTGAAGTTAATGCAGGGGAACCCCCCTTTTAAGACCCTCCAATTCAAGACATCCCCCCTTGCTTGTTCACATCTTCTCTTCATAACCTCTGCAAACTTGCCCTCATTTTAAGATTCCCTCCTTTTTAAGACCGGATTTTTTCAGATTTTGTAAAGTCTTAAAAGGGGGGTTCCACTGTAGACACAGGAACAAGAGGTGTCCTCCCAGAGGATGGGCCTCACATCGCAGGTACCGCTGTTTCCACATTGCTTCAAATATCTGCTTGGTCTTGCTTGCATGACAAAGTTTTAATTGTAACTCAGGGAATATTTCCTTGGAAATCATAAGCACTGCAAAAATGTAGCTGAAGGAACTGCTCTACTAACTCACTTATTACATGGTGAAATTTATGACAAAACAGACGAGTTTTGAGAAGAAAGGGTTTGATTCAAGCGAGCCAAATGCGTGTTAGTGATAGTGACTGCTGCTATCGGGAAATCTATTTTGAATAAAACATTTATGAAATTTCTTCAGGGTCTAACCCTGACGTGACCACCTGGACCGATGAGAGAAAGCACACTTGAGAGGCAGAACAAGATACAGCCCACATCCTACAGGATTGCAAGAGCCTCCAGCCCCTGAGGAGTGAGACTTGGCCCAGGCCGACGCCTCTCCAAGACAAGCTGCACATACACGTGGAGGCTCTACAGAAGACCACCAGCTTCATCTCTGGAGCTGGAATCCGAGTGTTAAAAGTGATTGACAAGAAGAAGAAGAGAAACCACACTTACTTGTATCGTGAGAAGAGAATCTCCACCAGTGGTTTGTGTTGTTCACAGAAACGCAGAAGACATCTCGTTGCACTCCTGGTAAACACAAGAACCATGATGCAAAAAATTATGTTTACCTGTTCTCAGTATCCAACCACTGCTACCTGTGTGATGAGAACTACAAAATTTGTTACACCATCTGTGCAAAGTATATTTTCTGGATAAGCATCACTTCTCTCCTACATTGTTTCACAAAAGCAAAACATTTGGTTTAACTTTCACGCAATTGGTTTCTTTACCTTTGTTTATTTTTTCCTAAAACTGCTGAACATTTTCAACAAGAACATGAGACCTTGAAATATCAATAACCTTGTCTGGTTTTGGATTTTGTTTGTTTACTTAAAGTCTCAGTTCTCAGACACAAAAAATCCAGTTATGAACAAGTGTCTATTTCTACAAGACCATGACAACTGTGCAAGGGTGATGTACAGAACAGGTTTCAGGGACATACGCTGCAATGGAGATGTCGGCGTTAACGGACAGCTTGTAGATAAGTTCATCCATGAGGTTGAGCACATCCTCCTCCTTCACTTTGGACAACACTTTCCTGAAATCAGACAAACCAAATATCAAACCAACATTGAAAACAACAGTGTTTTATGACCACGAAAAATCTTCAAAAAAATTAGGTCCTTGAAGGGAGGGAATCTTGAAACCGGGGTGAATTCATAGAGGTATTCAATATGAGGCTTATATCGCGCGTATTCCGTGGGTACAGTTCTAAGCGCAGGGATTTATTTATTTTTTTAATTTTATGCAATTTATATTGCGCACATATTCAAGGCACAGGGATTAATTTATGCCGTGTGACATGGAATTTTTTTTACACAATTCATCACGCATTCACATCGGCCAGCAGATCGCAGCCATTTCGGCGCATATCCTACTTTTCACGGCCTATTATTCCAAGTCACACGGTGGGCATTTTTATCTATGCCTATACAATTTTGCCAGGAAAGGCTTTTTTGTCAATCGTGGGATCTTTAACGTGCACACCCCAATGTAGTGTACACGAAGGGACCTCGGTTTTTCGTCTCATCCGAAAGACTAGCACTTGAACCACCACCTAGGTTAGGAAAGGGGGGAGAAAATTGCTAACGCCCTGACCCAGGGTCGAACTCGCAACCTCTCGCTTCCGAACGCAAGTGCGTTACCACTCGGCCACCCAGTCCATGGAGAGGAATCTGTGAAAGCAAAGTGGGAAGTAACAAAAGGCGGAGAAGGAGGGGGGGGGGGGGGTATTTAAAGGGGGTGCTACTGTAAATTGGTTTGATACATTTTAAGCATATTTTGGTTCAAATAAGATTATCAGTGAAAATTATGTTATGTCCTACATAATTGACAACATATGCAAAACATTCAGTGTTAATACAAACAAGTTTTAAAGGAGAGGGGGGGGGGGGGGGGGGGGGTCACTGTATATCAGAGAAGCAAAATTCATAGTTACCCATCACATCTGAGCATCTTCTCCATCAGAGCCATCACCATGTTCACTGTCTTGGCCTCGTCAGTCACCAGCAGTTGCAGTAGCCATGGACTCTTCATCCCTATATATGAAAAATATTGTTTTTAAAATATAAATCACACACACAATACACTATTGTAACAAAATCTGTTTACCATCTCTGAAAATCTAAGAAAACCAGGTTTTACACCAAGGACAAGTTGTTTGGTACTACTGTGTATGAACTTAAACCTCTGGGACATGAACCCACGTGCAAGACAATGCAAATAGTCTGGAGACTCGTGGCAAGAAAACACCACAAAACTTCAAATTCTTGAACAAATTGCAGACGGCTACCTTGCTCAAACACAGATCCAAATACTTCTCATGATCATGACATGCAGATTGCTCAGGTCAGTCAACAAAGCATACATTCCTAAAAGTGAGCTGACCTTCTTCGCACAGCAAGTAGTATGCAGAAATCAAACGTGTGATGGAATCCAGGACGTCTCTGAAGTTGACGACCAGGACTGTCCGCTCCTTTGCAGTTTCCTGTGCAAGAAGAAACCATGCATGTAAAAATACATTATTGCCTGAAGACAAAATAGATAAGACTGTGCATAAGTATGCATGTACAATGGTACCCTCCATGACAGGCTACCTGCAATGTAGGGTAATTTTTGGCTGTTCCCAAGAGTGTCCTTTTATTACAGGTACCAGTGTATGTGTTGTAACTTTGTATGAATCAACAAAGCTGCTACATCTGATATACAGGGTTCATACAGACACCTGACAGTGAAATTCAAGGAGTATTCAAGGAGTTTTCAAGGAGTATTTCCGGTATCCCAGCTCCACCATGGCAGGCTCCAGAGAATCAATCAGGGTGGTTGCATAAGCATGTCCAAGAAATTTGGAAGCGTAGTATTCCGTTTGGACTTGCTGCCCGTTCCAGCAACGAACAAAAATGTCAAGTTGCTTCATTTTGATGTGCTTGTTCAACGTTTCGTCGAACAGAAGAACGTATCCGGATTCCTCCTTCACTCGTTTTTTCAGCAGCGAATGAAAATATGGCGCAAGGCCGAAAGTACTTAGATACCTGGTCTTCCCCTCGCCACATTGATATCCCTTCGCTACTTGGCTGTCGGGGAACATTGCCTGGAACAGTTTGGAGTTGTTCTCACACGACTTGAAACTGTAGTGCGAGTTCACAGCGTTCATTGTCCACATGACTTCCGATTTTAAAACAGCGGTCTTGGTGCAAAATGATGAAAGAGTCCGAGAGGACGTTGGCATCGCGGGACCCGGGGTTGCAGTTACAGAAGCAGACTGAGAGCTTTGCGATGACGTTACAGAAAAGAAGTTTGCAATCGGGACTACAGGTGCAGACGCTTTTAAATTATTTGTGTGTTTCTTTCCTTTTGCGTGGCTAACCAGGGCTGACTCGCCCATCACTGAAATATCCACACGTGCTTTGCAGCATTTGCAAAAAGCCTTGTATTTGTCGCAATCCCGCTGGATCCAATCCTTGTATTCCTTTTCCTCCAGCCATCGTGGGTTAAAAAAGCACTTTCCACCCGGCATGACTACGACTTTCGACCGGCGATGGCTTGAAACGTTGTCACAATGAATCGACACCCTGCTTCTTCAGAAATGGCGCTAAAAGCTACCCGGATGAAGGGGAAGTAATCGGTTTCAACTTCCCTTCGCACGATGGCAGACGACACACGACTTGCACACAACACGCACACAATCGATATAAATTGCTGAAAAACTTTAATATTAACATTTTTTTTTTTTGTCTGCACTTCAGAATTCAAGGAGGTTCAAGGAGGTTAAACACAAGAATGACCATTTTCTCCAAATTCAAGGAGATTCAAGGTCCTTGAAAAGGGGGTTGAAAATTCCAGGAGATTCAAGGAGATTCAAGGAGCGTACGAACCCTGGATATATGTAAAAGAGAATGAAGGTATTATCTTTGGTAGCTAAGACCTCGTTATCTTCACATTTCTAGAAATTTCCAAAGTCAACCAGTCAAATCCTGGACATTTGCGGCAAACGCTGTCTCTTGTCTGAGCAACATTTACCTGTGCATGAGGGAGGTTGGTGATCTGTTGCTGGATGTGTTTAGCCAGAAGGAACAGATGTTCTGTGGCTTTCGGCAGCTGTACGTCATGAAATTCTTTTCTGTCGGGTCCCACCAGCTCCATCCCACAGCTCGCTTGGCTGCAAATGATCATTTTGCACATTAAATAAAAACTGACAGTGGATAAAAGTTGAAATTCAAAACAAGAGTATTTTTCATATTTCACATGACAGGTTTTCAAATTCACAAAAACTAAAAGTCAGTTTACGAATCAGCTCTCAAGTCTGTTCATTACTGCTGTAGGTCTTCTGTTTCTAGCTCTAATCTGTCCTCTACTCTGTCTTTGGGAACAGAAATGGTAACACTAACAGTCAGAAGAGTTAGTGCTACAAATCAACATTCTATTTCCCAAACATACCCCCCCCTCCATCCCCCGGAAAAAAAGTTTAGTGGATCTGAAAACAGAAAGTAATTTTTATTGATCACCTTGCAATAAGCAGTGTGCTTCCATTCTGAATTACCACCTGGAGTGTGAAATTTAGTCTGACACTTTCAATATTACCTGATGAGCATGGCCAGTTTTGCAGCAGATCTCCATTCTCCTGGCAAGATGGAGAAGTCTTGGCGAATAATGATGATGAGCATGTGCAGGATGTTGTATTCCCATACATCCCTTCGGGCTGCCGTTCCTTCTGGGGTACCTGCTGGGGCACTGTCTAGTATGTCTGAAAATAAAGTACAAGCAATTAAGAATCATTATAAATTGTTCACTCCGTAACATAATTTGGTTATTTACATGCAAGGAAACCGGCTAGTTCGTCCTGTTTGCATAGACCTTTTCGGTATCTGAGCAGCTCTTGCAAGATATATATCCACAAGATACGTTCTCTGTTATGCCTTGAATGTCGCGAGAACTTCAAACCTCTGCTTTTGCAGCTCAGGCGAGATCGCTGTACCACGTGCTTTGCTATGCTCTGAAGTTTGCGAGAGTTTACGAGAGCTTGGAATACCGATAGGGTCTATTGTTTTGTCGGGACCTTGTTGCTGCGCTAGGTAGCACGTTATAGAGCCCCATGCACAGCCCCCCGATCATATTCTCTCTCTCTGTCTTTCTCAGTTTATCTGGGTTGTTCTTTTTTCCCACACACACACGCACATTACAGAGGTTAAACTCTTTATTTCTGTCGTTTATGCCATTTCAAATAGATCAGTTTCAAATTGTCTCCATTTTGAGTGTAAATATAAAATAGACCATGACGCGCACATCTGCCCAAGTAAAAAAGTACCACACTTTGTACTATAGTATACTATAGTAAAAGTACTATGAAATACTATAGTTTACTACAGTAAAAGTACTATGGTACATTGAATTGTACTACAGTATACTATAGTTTACTATAGTACAAGTACTATGGTACATTGAATTGTACTATGGTAAACTACAGTTTACTATAGTACAAGTACTATAGTATACTATAGTACAAATAGTACTATAGTATAGTACATTACTGTGTACTATAGTACTTTGTGGTAAATGTACTATAGTATACTATAGTAAACTGTAGTACAATTAAATGTACTATAGGATTTTGCACGCTTTTGTACCACACTGTACTATAGTTTACTATAGTAAACTATAGTTTACTACAGTACATGTACCACAGTTTACTGCAGTTTACTATAGTAAACTGCAGTACAGCGTGGTATTTTCGTAGCAGTACAATTGTACTATAGTACTTTTACTATAGTTTACTACAGTACAGCGTGGTATTTTCGCCGCGGTACATTTGTACTATAGTACTTTTACTATAGTTTACTATAGTACAGCGTGGTATTTTCGTAGCTGTAAAATTTGTACTATAGTACTTTTACTATAGTTTACTATAGTATACTGCAGTACTTTCTTGTAAAAGTACCATAACCTTCCAAATTTAACGGGACGTAATTGTGACCCTAATTTTTGCTGAATCAATTGTTTTGTGTGAATTGAATGTGTGCGTGCATGATCAGGCCAGTGGCTGCAGTCACTCTGTCACATTTGGCAAGAAAGTAAAGGTTCATCACATGTTTATTTTAATTTTTCGGCCGAGCATTAATAATCAAAATTATGTAACAACATTTCTAAATATCCACTCACATGTAAAAGACACAATTTGTCAATTAAATAATAATTTTAAAAAAGGTGTCTATCTTGCACAGTGAGTTACCAAGCTGTTGATTTTTGGTAAATGTCCCAAAGCAGAGACAGTTTTAATTCAATTTTGTTATAACCCTGTTAACCAGAACAAGTAACAACAAGAAGAGCAAACGCTCGATCGAGTCACTTTCGCAGTTCTGAATATTATATGAGGCATCAGATGGACAGGAAGAAATTGCTATTCACAACACAATGAGTCACGTTCACATAAAATTTGAGCCCGGTCACTTTTATAGTTTCCGAGAAAAGCCCAACGTTAAGTTGTGTGTTGCCGAACAGAAAAGGCTAGTTATCTCCCTTGTTTTTCTGATAACGTTCGTAAAAGGCTACAGATGTAAATACTTTGATGTAAAGAATAATCCTACAAAGTTTCAATCACATCCGATGAACTTTGTCAAAGATATAAAATGTCTAATTTTTCCTTTGACGCTGACCTGTGACCTTGAAAAAGGTCAAAGGTCAACGAAACCATCGTTAAAGTGTAGAGGTCATTGGAGGTCACGACTAAACAAAATATGAGCCCGATCGCTTTGATAGTTTCCGAGAAAAGTCCAACGTTAAGGTGGTGTCTACGGCCGGCCGGCCGGCCGGCCGGACAGACTAACACTGACCGATTACATAGAGTCACTTTTTCTCAAGTGACTCAATAAAAAGCACAAAAGAGATTTAATTATTATAGCACTCTTCTTTGTGGGAATTCATCTTTAGCACAACACATATTTTATCAAAATTATCTCCCCTTCAGCCAAGTTAATTTCTATGATTAGCTTTGAAAGTGACCATGCCTACATGATAACATCAGTACATGAAAAAAACCTGTAACCTGCATCTGGACGTGACAAGAACCTAACTCTGAACAATCAAGTGAGACAATAATTGTCACTATTATTGACCAGAACTCTACCCCAATCTGACCTTGAAATTGATTAATGCAATATATCAAGCTGACTTGATGTCATCCAACCCTGTATGTGTGTGACTTTACATAGAAAAAGTTATTTAGTTACAAAGATCTTGCTTCAAACACATTGAAAATAATACTATTTCTCTGTTATTATTTTTTTTTTTAAAAGAACTCAACCCCTCTGTGAACTTAAAAGTTTATGAGGGTCAACTTGACATGGGTCACATCTAGAGGTCATCCAACTTCAATAGCCTGTGAAGTATCAAAGATCTAGCTTTAAAAACATTTCAGAAAAATATGAACACATGCTTTTGCAACACATCCTCGATATTTGTCAAAAATGTGGTTTTGAAAAAATGCCACATGTGGTCATGTTTGAAATTGATCAAACCATAGCAGTGTGTTAACTTTGTAAATTCTACCTTGAAAACCATCCAAGCAAACAACAATGTTCAATTCTGTCTACCCATTGTAAGTCAGCCTGATTAGTCACCAGGGCCGGAATGTATGTGTCCAGGTCTATCTTAACCCGGGATAAAAGCTTAGCTCGGTCTATCTATCCCCAGGATATCATCGATACTTTAGCGCAATGCATGAGTCGAGACTACAGAAAAGATAACTAACCCAAGCATTCCCCTCAATCTATTTTTGGCATGGGGATTTCCGAATCTCTGCGCATGATAGAATGTCAAGGTTGTTCTAAATTCAGGAATCCGCGTTCGAAAGGTGACGTCGCTCTGTTCTAAATGATCAATGTAGACGTTGACGTCATGAAAAGCGTGACGAAATGTTTTTTTGAACTGGGTTCCGGTCTTGTTCTCGTGCCATTGTTTTCTTCGCGTTGTTGTTTTCTTGTGCAAATTCACATTAGGTAAGGCAAAATGCGGTCCAACAAGGACATTTGTTCTAGGATTCAAGTGAAGTAAGTTGGAGGGAAAGGGAGGGGCTGGGTGGATCGCCATTTCGACTTGAAGTTCAAATTCGTTTTTAACACCGGCAGTGGTCACACAAATCAGCGCGGCAAAACCGAAAAGTTTTTAACAGTTCATATACATCAAACAGGTTATTCCTGTGTGTGAAAACACGGTTTCTTAGCACTTGAAGTGCGACCGCCGCCATGTTGTTTTTGAACTAACCCCGGGATAAGAGACTTATCAGTTCTCTATCCTCGACACATACATTCTGGCCCAGGTGAGTCAAAACTCACTGAATGTTCAATGGAGAGTATTCAGCATGCAACCAGAAAGTATATAGTGTGGCTTATGTCCCTTTTTTCCAAACAGGGTTACAATCATATATGGCAATAATCAAATGCAATGTTCTCTGTCCTCCACATCTGTTTGATTTGTGATTGGTGTCCAGATTATTTGCTACAGGCATCTGATTAAGTTTATAGTAGCTGATGTCCGGTTCCCTTAGCCAGTGACATATGCTTTCCTGTTCTGTAACTTGTATTCATGTTCGCCGATGGCACCCGCTGAACAGTTCTGGTTGTTCTCTAATGGTATCTGCTTTGACGTCTGTAAGTGGTATCAAGGTCCTTCACCATGCACATATCTGCCGGGAAGTCAACAGGAGGCTCTCTTGCATATGACACCCACACCAGAGCATGGAATGGAACCTGCAATGACAGCAGTATGACTATGAGAAAGCATGCTAACTGAAGCAAATAGGGCCATACTTTAACACTTTCTACCCCACCTATGTTGACCAAGTTATCTTTAGCCGAGACCAGCTGTGCTGCAGCAGGTCACTCAGAATTGTGGTAACTGTGTAGGAACTGTGCTGGAATGCAGGCGTTAGATCGACATTACAGGAAGTGACTGTGTGTACAAATATATCTGTACCAGGTCAGATTGAGCCATATGAGTGGGTACGGATATATCCGTACCTGGGAGACAATGAGTTAAGAGAATGATAATGAAAGCTAACTTAAAAGTGTTGTGGCTTTCAGTGCATATCTAACTTATAAAACTAAGGGCTCCGAAACAGCTGCACCGACTGAGACGGTGGTGGTGGTGGGCGTTTGAAACGTGCTGGTGCGTGTGTTTGTGCTTGCATGTGTGCAGGCGTGAATGTGTTTATCAGTATATCTGTGTGTGTGTGTGACAATTTATTAATACAATAAATGTATATACATCTATACACACCCAAGAAGATAAGGTGCTCAGCAGGTCTGCACTCATGTACGTTGATCCATTATGTCGGAAACAGGCAGAACTGGATCCTCCACCCGACAGTCACTGCTGCAGTGCTGCTCTCAGCTATAAGCAAGAGAAAGCAGCTTGAGTGTTTCATCGCATATAATTCAAGTGTTTGCATACTCCATAGCACCCCCCGCGGGTTAGGGGGAGTCCCATATTGGTTGGGACGAGAAACAATTTACCCGATGCTTGCCAGCATGTTGTAAGAGGCGACTAACGGTTCTGTTTCTCCTTTTACCCTTGTTAAGTGTTTCTTGTAAAGAATATAGTCCATGTTTGTAAAGATTTTAGTCAAGCAATTTTTAAGAAATGTTAAGTCCTTTGTACTGGAAACTTGCAATCTCCCAGTAAGGTCATATATTGTACTACGTTGCAAGCCCCTGGAGCAATTTTTTGATTAGTGCTTTTGTGAACAAGAAACAATTAACAAGTGGCTCTATCCCATCTCCCCCCTTTCCCCTATCCCATCTCCCCCCTTTCCCCGTCGCGATATAACCTTGAATGGTTGAAAACGACGTTAAACACCAAATAAAGAAAGAAAGAATACTCCATAGCGATTAGCTGAAACTAAGTTTTCTATTTAGCTAAAACTATTAGAGGAATACCAAAGGGGTGGCATATATGTCATCCAAAATGTAAGGCAATTTAAAGTGTGATTGACGGACAGAAGCGTTTCAATGATACAAATAGAGAACACTACATGGCCTACTGTGTGTTACCAGGTTTACAAAAGTAAAAGTGAATATTTCAACATTTGAAAAGCAATAAGTGTAAATCTGGTGCCACACAGCAAGCCATGTAGTATTCTGTTTTCATCCTATGTACCGGAGAGATAACCCATGTAATAACTAAACCATACACCCACATGTGGGAATATCATTGAGGTCATGTCAATTTAGCTAGTCTGGCAGGGACCTCATATTCCACTGCTCATGATTACAAAGTCACAGATGCTAAGTCATTCTTGCAACACTTTTGGGCTTGCCATGAGAATGAAGTTTGTCTCGGAGATTTTGCATAAGCAGTGGAAAATGACATCCCTGTCAGGCATGTTGTTTAAACCAACCTCATTTACATGATAGACACGCCTGTGAAGAGATGGTTCATTTATCACATGGGTGGTATCTCTCAGGTAGGCAGAACAATATATCTAATTGCACCAATTTACCTCAAGTACTCAGCAGGTCTGCACACATGTTGATCCATTAGGTCAAAAAACCACCAGAACTCGATATGTTGCCCAAAAGTCACAGATACCGTGGAACCCCCAACTAAGGATCCTGAAAAAATAATTAAAAATGAAGAGCCAACACTTGTACAAATGATCTGTCTTTGTACATACAAGCACATGCACAAATAAATCTGCTTGCACTATGCTGGCTTATAATAGGCATGTGTAATAAAAATGATTTTGGGGGAGCTTCTCGATTCAACGGGAACTTTTGTTGTTGTCAAAAGCAATTTATGCCTCACACATTCTCTCACTCTAAGACTGAACTATGCATTCAAAATAACAAAGGCTAGTTTGTGAAAAGACACTGATTTAAAACGAAAATTTAAAATCAATTATTATATAATCTGTTCTGGGGCTTTTTTCCAGGTCTTTTAATTGAAAAAAAAAATGTCACAAACGATAACGGACACATTTTTCAATCCAATGAATCTTTGCAGCACTGTTGGCCGGACAGAAATGACAATATGTTGACAAAGCCGTGTTAAAGACATAGCCAGTCCTACCTTGGCGCAAAGAAGTATGAATGGTCTCTGTGTACTCTACAGTCTCTGAATGTGGCCCTATGTAAAGCACTTGCATGCTTTTCGCTAAGGCGATTCTTGACAGATTCTTCTGGATTTTAGCTTACTGATTTGCCGTAAATGTGTCTAAATTTATGCCAAAATGCAAACAAATCAGCAAAGAGGCATAAGCGAAAGAAAGCAGTTTGAGCTTCATGGCTTAAACTTAAAACTTAAACCAGAGTTAGTATTGCGTTCTAGTTTAAACAATCCTTGGAGGGTATAGGAACTGCATGTGTCATACAAACTTTCAGGCGATCAAAGTGGGCCTTTTAATAATATAGATACAAATATGTACACACCCAGGAAGCTCAGGCGATCAGCAGAATCTGCATACATGTTGATCATCCATGAGGTCAGAAAATGAGCTGAAGTTGATCCTTCACCCAACAGTCACTGCTACAGTGTAGCCAACCATTTAGAACTCTGAAAAATATTTAAAGTAAATCTATTAAAAAGAAGAGCAAATATTTGTACAAAATATCTGCTATTGCATAATAATGAGGTTGTTCTTTGCTACTGGTGACAAGTGGGGGTCATGCTGCTCACACAAACATGCACATATTTCAATACAGTCCAGGGGAGAAACTGGTCACAAAGCACCCAGTACATAAAAGAGAGATAGTAAAATCACCACAATCAAAGAAAATACTACGATCATTCAATACATGCGAGTTGTTCTTCAGTACTACTGACAGAAAGGGGGAAAAGTGGTCAAAATTCAAATCTTTAGTTTTGTTTTTGAAATATAGCTTTTCAGAAAGCAGAAATACTGCAGAAGCAGAAGTATCTGATGTACATAAGAAAAAATCACTGGTTCACATGGTTCTTAAATAATCTAACTTTTAAAGCTGGTTCTTGTGTGTCTGTGTGTAAGTTTGTATGATGACGATAGGACCCGAAACGGCTGCACGGACTGAGACAGGAATTGCAGAGAATGTTCTTTGCCACTCGAGTCGTGTCATAAGGTAGATCTACTTTTGGAATAGTAAATTTGAAAGGATTCTTTAAAAAAACAGCGGAAAACATTATATACCCTGTGAGCTATCGAGGATCCTCCCCGTCTGGGCTGTCGAAACATGGTCTTGTTAAAAGACGTTTTCAAATGGTTAACGGGGAGATACACTCGAAGCACATGTAGCGAAGTTATGTTGCCAAATCATGACAGATCAACATTTCACTACACGGATCGATGCACACAGTCGAAATAGATGTGACTTTCAGACGACCGAAGACTACTTACTAGCAGACGACAAGATCTAAATATTTAGATCAGTGAGAGCAATCCGTTGAAGAACAGTTACTCCGCTTATTCGTCTTCAGTTAAGCTTATTTCCCCTGCCATAAGTTTCCTTGCAGATCTGCAGTCGCGTAGTGAAATGAACTAGTGTCATCGGAAGATTCTTCTCAGTCAATGATCAAAGCACAGTAAGTTCTATGCTGACAAAAGTCACTTTTGGAAAACACGACCATTGACTTCATTTATGAGCCCAAAGGTAACAATATCGACAAGAATGTACGCATTTGACATTAAATGAAACATTCATAGACAGTTTCCAACTCACCAGATATGCCAAAGAGCCTTCATTCGTGAAAAACAATGATTTTAATCCGACAGGTACATGTATCGGAAACAATCTCTTGGTAACCAGCTGCGTTTCTCCTTCGGAAGCGACGTGACGGCGCCACATTTGTTTGTTTATGGCTGTTTATCGCGAAACAACACAGTTGAAAATTGTGTGTAAAATATCATAAATGTGTGGCGTGTAATCTCCGAATCAGTTCATTATCCGCGTTTCGATGGTAATTCAGTTAGCGTGGAGTTACTTTGAATCGAAGGCGAAGGTAACCTGCGTTGCATGTGGGACCGCGTGAGCAAATTTAATTGCAATATTTTATACAGGAAGTAAATTTCAATGATTCTGGTTCAGTCTTGTAGATCTGTTATGCAGTGTTTTGGAAGTGTATCTGCTTTTCTACTATGAAGCACATTTGGAGTGAAACGCTGATCGAAGTGGGGTACCCTATGTGGGACATCAGCCGTATGCAGATTACACCTCAGAACACTCTCGCATTTCACAAAGACAACAATAATTTGCAACATTTCTAGGACTGCATCCGTTTTATAAGATACTATTTAAACAAAAACAGCACAAACACGACTATTAACAACAACACAGAACGGGAGGTAAGTCTTCAAAGACGCACCAAGTGTGCGTTCCCGTTTTTGGACGCCATTTTTGCTAGCATTTTCACAGTAAATCTTAATATTTCCATATTTATTGAATGAATTTGGTATTTTCTTGATTGTGCCGATTCTCCTATCTCTCTGTCATGTACTGGGTGCTTTGTGACCAGTTTCTCCCCTAGAATGTATTGAAAAATGCGTCCGTGTGAGCTGACCCCCACTTGTGACCAGTAGCAAAGAACAACTCATATGGTAATATTAAAATCTATTGTGAAAATGGTAGCAAATGTGGCGACCCAAAATGGAAAAGAACACTAGGAGTGTCTTTGCCGACTTACCTCACGTTTTATGTTGTTAATAACAATCGTATCTATGTTCTTATTGTTTAAATATTATCTAATAAAACAGAAATGTTGCCATTTATTAGTGTCTTTGTGAAATGCGAGTGTGTTTCAAGGCATAACCTGCATAGGACTGATGTCACACTTTGAGTACCTAACTTTGATCAGCGTAACGCTCCAAATGAGCTTCAAAGTAGAAAAGCATATACACGACCAAAACACTGCATTCAAAATCTATAAGACTGAGCCAGAATCAATTAAATTTACTTCCCGTATAAAATATTGCTATCAAATTTGTTCATGCCGTCACACATGATGCGCAGGCTACCTCAACTCACACTGAATTACCCTGGGAACGCACTGATTCGGAGATTACACGCCACACATTGATATTTTATACACAAAGTTGAACTGTGTTGTTACGCGATAAACAAACAAATGCGCGCTGTCACGTCGCCATGGAGGGAGATGTGCAGGTTACCAAGAGATTGTTTCTGATACCCGTCTGATTACAATCATCATTTTGCACAAGTGAAGGCTCTTTGGCAGCTCTGGTGAGTTGGAAACTGTCTATAAATGTTTCATTTAATGTCAAAAGCATTCATTCTTGTCGATATCTTTGCCTTTTGGCACATAAATGAAGTCAATCATCATGTTGTCCCAAAAAGACTTCTGTCGGCATAAAATGTATGGTGCTTCATTGGCCGAAAAGACTGGACAAATCTTCCACTGCAGGGATGTCGTTAGGCGTCGGACATCGGACATAGACCGATTTAGAGGCTCAAATGTCCGATTCACATAGCCGCATGGCGGTCAGATGTCCTACGGTTTTGAACTAAGCGCTGGCATTGTCCGATAAGAAATCAATTCCTTCGGACAGCGCGATATTCGTTAATGTTCCTTTCAAGATACACATTTTCAAAAAGCGACCAAAGCGACCAAGCACTCTCGCATACAGGTGCACTGAAGTTGTGCAGTGCGGATCTTGCGTTTGGGTGACACCCGTCTGCAGCACATTAAAGTTAGGAGTATGGGAGACAACTCCAACTGACTAAGTCTTGCTTCTGCTTTTGCTTTCAGTTCGAGACATTTTGACGAAGCGCACTGAGTTATGCCACCAAAAAAAATCTAAAGCCTGCCAAAGTTCAACAAAAGCTGAACACATTTGACTATTCAACGGCATCCTGTGCTACATTAGGGTCAAAAACAGGGGGAAACACGGCGAGTGTCATTCTTGAAAATGAAAAAATCCTGACGTCCTATTGAAATTTCTGAAAGCGGTCAAATGTCCTATTGATGCTGAATATATATCTAGGACATTTGTCCTTTTGGTATGAATTTGTAGCAACATCCCTGCACTGACACTAGTTGCTTTCACTACATGAATTACAAACCACAGATCTGCAAGAAAACTTAAGTTGGTGTCACACGGGCGATTCAATCGTGAGATTTATTCCCGCGATCCAATCAGGAGCTGATCGCAGATCAAATCGTAGGCCAAATGTAGTTCAAACTTGTTGAAGATCGACTGTCCTTCCCTTTCTTTAAACACTCTCGTAAATCACAAAACATCTGCTGAACCTGTTACATGATAATTGTTATACTGACGGGCGCTGTGGCGTGGTGGTAAGATGTCGGCCTCTTAATCGGAAGGTCGAGGGTTCGAATCCCGGTCGCGGCCGCCTGGTGGGTTAAGTGTGGAGATTTTTCCGATCTCCCAGGTAAACTTATGAGCAGACCTGCTAGTGGCTTATCCCCCTTCGTGTGTACACGCAAGCACAAGACCAAGTGCGCACGGAAAAGATCCTGTAATCCATGTCAGAGTTCGGTGGGTTATAGAAACACGAAAATATCCAGCATGCTTCCTCCGACTGCCTTAATGGCGGGGTAAAAACGGTCATACACGTAAAATTCCACTCGTGCAAAAAACACGAGTGTACATGGGAGTTTCAGCCCACGAACGCAGAAGAAGAAGTTATACTGCATCCTACAATTGTACGTATGTGCTGCTGTAATTGAACCAGGCTCCTTTCTGTGCACAATTGGTTTTTGTTACACCTGTGTCAGAATGCAAAATTATCTCATATTTTTTTTAAACATTTTACACATAAAAAGAGCAGCCAGGTCGTTGAGGTTGGTATATTTCCTGGAAGGATTATCCTTTCCCGTGTAAAATATTATATTGGTCTCTCAAGTGATTTACAAGAGAGTGAAAACTGAAATACTCACACATGTTCACTGTCAAACAGAAGAGTGCAAATTGTTCCATGACATTTGCTTTACACCCTTGGAAGTCTCCCAATCATTCCTACTTGTTTTGCAGTTTCACAACCTGCAAAATAACAATCAAACTAAGGTAATGATCTTCTTCCTCCTCCTCAGTCTCTTTCTAAGTTTCTACAACAGAATAAAGATTAAAAATCTAAACTAAAAGAGTGTTTTAAAGTAGTAATTATATCAAATATAACTGTTAATCAAAACTGCACACAGTTAGAAATCTGTACGTATACAACAAACTTAACAAAAACGAATTCCTAAAGAAAAACTGCCAAAACACCTTTGAGAAAGAACAGTTCCAACAGCCAGGCTGCATATCTGCATACACAGCAGCAACAACAAGGAACTTAGTCGATAAATATCGACAGGGGGCGGACAAATGGTTTACATGTGAAATGTGTGTATATGGGTGTGGTTCTGAAACAAACAAACCATGTGAACCCCCCCATCCCACCGCTCGCGGGCTGAACGACTGACGTCACATGTCGCTTCGGTCTTTTCCAGAACACCGCGTGTACATAATACACAATTCGATCGCGTAGCACTGCCAATGCACATTTTCGCAACGAAAACCGTGCTACTGTTTCTTGTGTGTTAAATCTGAAAGCAATATAAGTGAACGAACAATTGAAAACTGATATCACGTTACTAAACTCCCAAAAGTAATAAATTACTTCTGACTGCGGTACACAATACGGCAGTCACCTCTGCGAATGCTGTCGAAGAATCTAACCGAAAGTAAACATTCTGGGAATCTACGCGCATCGGCCTTGACGCAAGTTCAATACTGAACCAATGAGCGCGCCGCGGCGAAGTTGGCCGCTGTAAGTCTCGCAGCGCTGGCTGGCTGAGCGAGTTGGTCCAAGCCGCACCGTAGATCAGATTAGTAGGTGCTTGATTTTGGTATTTTGATTTTACATAACATTAAACCTTTCTTGGGGTTCATGGTCATGGCAACAGCCATAATAATATTATATCATGTATAATATTACATTTCAGCATATTTGAATTACATGTCATCATACCAAACTGTCATACATTTTTATTCCTACATCATTCTGATTGATCACAACCAAACCTACTATCAGTGGACACATCCAAATGTAAGCGCCTGTTCTTGACAACTTTTAATCGATCTAAAAATAGCAACTTGCTGGGCCCTTTGCCGCCAACAGACACTGTTTGGCCTGTAGGTAAAATGTACAATGTATTTTCTGATTTCTGCACAAAAGCTTTTTTTCTTTTTTCTTTTTTTTAACATAACAATGTTTAATGTCACTGTATGTTTAAAAGACCATGGTCATATTTGTAAAAAAAAATGTTAAATTAGAAAATAAATAACATTTTGGTTCATGATTTTTCCTACACCTGTGCTAAAAATAAGAAATAAAAATGTCGGGTATATAAGTCACTCAAATACAGCTAGGTATGAATGGCTCGGTTTGAGTTTGTTGCAGTTGACCCTGCACAATGCGACATATCATGTTTTTGTTGAACAATTTTGACGTCACCCCTCCCATAGGGTGACGTATTTCACAACTTCCTGTGTTACACAAACTCTGTGATGACCAATTTTGACGTCACCCCTCCCATAGGGTGACGGATTTCACAACTTTCTACAGATGAACAATGTTGCCTTCACCCCTCCCATAGGGTGACGGATGTCACAACTTCCTGTGTACACAAACTGATGACGTATTTCACAACAAAATGGCGCTGCCCATGGTCAACCTCTAAACTATCCGTATAGAATGGGGGCGTCCTCGCCCCCATAACAAACAACAACAGCTGCGAACGGTTACGTTGTCGAAGCAATGCTAATGCAGCAGAACAAATCAAATCAAAGAGTAAATCATACAACTGAACTTCGCTTGGACCAACGTACAGGGAGGGGGGGTTTGCGGTGTGTTTAGCGGGCTGCGCATGCAAACTGACACAAGATCAAGATGATCATGTGCCTGTGGAAAACACAAACGCAGACCAGCAACAACTAAATAAAGCGTACTGCACAAAAGACATCAACTTGATCAAGATATATATACATACTGCAATGACTCGGTGCTCTCTTGTAACCAGTAAAGCCATTATTATGAAAGAAGAAAAACTGCTCAATAGGAACAGGAACTTCGCTCGAATGTCGCCATTACGAATCGCAACGAACGCTTCTTTTCTTGACAGACTTGTCAGCTGCTAAGTCACATGACACATTTTCGATCACATGTCTTCTGCTATGATTACATTAGGGTCGCTTGGTTCAGCTTGATGCAAAAAAATGAAACAAGTCGCGTAAGGCGAAAATACAATATTTAGTCAAGTAGCTGTCGAACTCACAGAATGAAACTGAACGCAATGCAACGCAGCAAGACCGTATACTCGTAGTCCACCGCTCACGGCATAGGCAGTGAAATTGACAAGAAGAGCGGGGTAGTAGTTGCGCTAAGAAGGATAGCACGCTTTTCTGTACCTCTCTTTGTTTTAACTTTCTGAGCGTGTTTTTAATCCAAACATATCATATCTATATGTTTTTGGAATCAGGAACCGACAAGGAATAAGATGAAAGTGTTTTTAAATTGATTTGGACAATTTAATTTTGATAATAATTTTTATATATTTAATTTTCAGAGCTTGTTTTTAATCCGAATATAACATATTTATATGTTTTTGGAATCAGCAAATAATGGAGAATAAGATAAACGTAAATTTGGATCGTTTTATAAATTTTTATTTTTTTTTTACAATTTTCAGATTTTTAATGACCAAAGTCATTAATTAATTTTTAAGCCACCAAGCTGAAATGCAATACCGAAGTCCGGGCTTCGTCGAAGATTACTTGACCAAAATTTCAACCAATTTGGTTGAAAAATGAGGGCGTGACAGTGCCGCCTCAACTTTCACGAAAAGCCGGATATGACGTCATCAAAGACATTTATCAAAAAAATGAAAAAAACGTTCGGGGATTTCATACCCAGGAACTCTCATGTCAAATTTCATAAAGATCGGTCCAGTAGTTTAGTCTGAATCGCTCTACACACACACACGCACACACGCACACACACACGCACATACACCACGACCCTCGTTTCGATTCCCCCTCGATGTTAAAATATTTAGTCAAAACTTGACTAAATATAACAACTTTTATTGGTACACGGCGAGTAGGTGGTGTGCTTTCTGCCAGCTACTGAAGCCGCGCGCGAGGCAATGGGGCGTTGCTCTACTCTGACCTTTTATCGGCCACGCACGGTCCGATCAGTACATCCTCACTGTTATCCCCCACCCCCCCCCCCCCCCCCCCCTCCCCTTCATTTTTCTCCCTATGAATTTTGTGTGTGTGAAAACATGTAACAGACAGTCCCAGGATTCGTATGTTTAAAGTGAGATGATATGGCTATTGGTAAGCAAGTAAAACTGACCATGCATACAGCCTTTATCAAATTATTTTGTTACCTTTTTTCCCCCTCCAAACTATACTTTTATTTCAAATATAAAATTTTCGTTCTTTTTAGATCGGGCCAGGAACTCCACACGCAAATTTCGTATACTTTCGCCGGATCAGTTTTGAAAGTTCCCAAATGTAAAATATGCAACTATGATGCTAGTGACATACGATATGAAAGACAAAACAAATCCTTAGCAGAAAAAAACAATGCTTCAGCGGATGATGACATTATTCAAAGTTGCTGCAGAAAAACAATTTTCTTCTGCAGCGGCATTTGTTTTTCTGCAGAATAACCGAATAAAGTCATAATCCGCTAAGGATACAAAACGATAGGGAGAGAAACACAAAGAAAAAGAAGAAAAAAAGGGGGAGTGTATCAATTGAAACCTTTCTGAGAAAACAACCACCCAACCATTATTGAACTATGATGTTCTTCGTGCAGCAGGGCATAAAGCCATCACAAGTCCATCGTCAGTCCTCATCGAGGTGCCGGCTGTGGGGTGTGTGTAGAATCTGCGCAGAAATTAAACAGGCAACCTGAACAGCTGTCAAGCCATTATATTGTGATACACACACACACACACACATACACACACACACACACACACACAGTAACTGTACACAGCATTGTGAAATGATTTAGAAGAGAGAGAGAGAGAGAGAGAGAGAGAGAGAGAGAGAGAGAGAGAGAGAGAGAGAGAGAGAGAGAGAGAGAGAGAGAGAGAGCACGCCAATGCAATCGTAAGTAAGCATCATTTGGTGGTCGAAGCAATGTCGCGGTACACTGTGAACCTGTCGGTTACAGGATTTGAACCCCCCATGAACCCATGCACCAAAAGATAACACAAAAGGAAATATGACCGTTTTCTTTCTTTTTCTCCTTGTTAATTTCTTAGTGACACTGTTTTATGTATTAGGAAAAGCAACTGAGTACGGGGCACCATGTGTTTATTAATTCTATATTGTGCATTCTATGCATGTAATGTGTTCTATGCATAGAGAATGCATTCTATACGCATAAAATAGCTTTCTTTGTGCATAGATCTAGAATGCATTATCTGCCCACAGAAAGCATTCTTTGCATAGAATGCTTTCTATGTGCATAGAATGTATTCTTTAGTATTATGCATTTTGTATGTGAACCAACAATTCATTTGTATAACATAAATGTTTATTCTCTACGTCGAATTGAATTATATAACAGGGAATGACATTCTTTACATTGAAAGAATTCTATGTTATAGAACAAAATTCCCTGTTATAAAATTCATTTCTATGTTACAGAATTGATTAGTTTGTGATAATACTGATATATCAGTTATCACAGAATTTGATTCTTTGTGTACACAATAATATGAAATGTTCACAATGTATTCCATGTGTACATTATTCTTTGTGCAAAATGCATTCTATGTGCCGCGCCGCAATTCATTCTGTGATCACCATAGAATGCATTTTACAGATATAATTTAATTCTATTGCAATAGAATTAAATTCAACTACTTTTTTTTTTTAAACAAAGAATCAAATTCAAATATATGAAATCTTACTCTGTAACAAAGATTCAAATCCTGTAAGTATAGAATTGAATCCAATGTATAGAACTACATTCTATAGCATTTATATAATAATATTTCATGTTATACAAATACATTCTTTGTTCAGATACAAATTTACGATTGACACAGAATGCATTCTATGCACACAATGCATTCTATGCGCATATAATGTTTCTAAGAACATAGAATGCCTTCTATGCGCATAGAATGCATTCTATGCATATAATGCTCAATATGCAATTAATGGACATATGGCGCCCCCATTTCACAAAGAAACGGAAAAAATGATTTTTATAGCTACTGTAGTTGATATTCATGAACTTGACGTAGTAGCTTTCACTCCAACGTGCTCTGTGGTATTCTGTTGGGAAGCTGCAAAGACCAAATGCAATCAGAAATCGTCTACTGATAGCGCAGCAGTAGAATCTACTGAAAGTGTAGCAGTAGAAGATGAAACTGTGAAGAGAAAATGATGTCGGTAGATCTATACACAATGAATCCCATCGTCCGTTTCCCCGTTCATCAACTCTCTCAGGGACATAGACAGGCACAAACACATAGTATACTAGGGACACACACACACGCCGCACACACACACACACGCACGCGCGCATACTTCATACATTATCATTGAGTGGAGACCCCGAAGTAGTTAACATACATGTGTACAATCTATGATCACATAAACTTACATAGAACTTACCAGCTAGGGTTGAGAAATTATTCTGCCAACTTCAATTGAATGGTTCTGCGTCCACTGTGATTCACTTCTTATCTGTTGACTGGACGTAGATCTAACTCTGGGCGAGAACCGGGTGGCTGAACAGAGGTGAACACGGAGTAAACAGGGAGTGACTGCAAGCGAGATAATAAACTAAGAGTAATACCTAATATACTGGACTCGCAACGAAATATATAAACAAATGACAATGGACAACGTTTCGACCTAAAGGTCTTCAACAGGTAAAAAAAATGAAAACAACAATACATTTATAACAAAACGACTTATCAGAGATGGCGATGCTTCACAGCGCATCGCCATCTTCTCTGATAAGTCGTTTTGTTATTTGTATTGTTGTTTTCATTTTTTTTACCTGTTGAAGACCTTTAGGTCGAAACGTTGTCCATTGTCATTTGTTTATATATTTCGTTGCGAGTCCAGTATATTAGGTATTACTCTTAGAGGTGAACACTTCAAAGTAAAACCAAAGCTGTAAATCAGTCAACAGTGTGTTCAAACAAAAACAAACTGCACATCTTGCTTACCACACTGGGAAGATCGAGATTCGACCACATGATACATGTACACTTTGTGATTTCCTGATTTACTCCTCAACCGTTTGTTGTGACCTCCCGTTTGTTCACAGATCTAAATGCAAGGAATGGCATTTTCGGCTAGAGAAAAATAAAGATGTTGATACAATCTAATCAACCCGTACTCCTCTGACTGTGTTTTAAATACAACTCTTCAATCATAATTTTGCTATCCATTTTGTCGGACTTTCTAGCAGCAATTCAAACAGAAAATAATGAATGCATGTTGCATTAACTAAAAATATCACAAGAAAAAATGGAGTAGATCTAACGTAACTATGAACAAAAATGACAAGACGTTTCTCTACAACATGCCCACAAATGTTTGATCCCAGGTAGCACTCACATTAGGAAATGGGCTTTTGTTATAACATGGACACAAAAATTATATATATACTGTCTCACTTACCTTGCAAGTGTGAACAAACAAACATGAGTTGAACAGCGCGCTCTCAGACTTTAAAAAACAAAATGGCTGACAGTAACTCACAGTTGTCTGTTTACCGCATTTTACTGTGTGAGCAGAGATGAAGTGCTTGACATTCATTCTTGGAAAAGTTTCCAAAAGGACTAAAAAATGAAATTGAATAAATCATAAATATAAAAACAGTATTATTCTGCAGATGTATTCATGTTACATGCACGTTTGCAAAATGAATAGTGCATGTCCTTCGCGCAATGATACGTAGTACTTTTTGAATAAAGTACCGGCAGTCTCCTGAAAGTACTACAGTAAGCGTAGTACTTTTACTTCAGCTGTGGTACTTGTACTTCACCAGGGTACTCTCGGTACTATAGTACAAAGTACAAAGTACTCTAGTGTACCACACAGTACTATAGTACATGGTACATTTACTTCACAGTACTATAGTACAAAGTACTTTGTACTATAGTACAATATGGTACATACTATAGTACATGGTACATTTACTGCAGTTTACTATAGTACAGGGTACATTTACTATAGTTTACTATAGTATACTATAGTACATCGTGTGGTACTTTTTCAGCTGGGTGAATTCCATGACTGTAGTTTGAGACTTTAATGTTATTGTGCTCTTATGAGAACTTAACGACGAGAAATACTGACTGCCATCATGATCAGTACTGTCAATCATAACACTGGAACCAAAACAACACTCGCCTTTCAGTCTGACCAGAGCAGGAGCCATTCGACGCTCCCGAGTTTCCGACAGTTCTTTGGCTAGTTCCAACACTCGGTAGTCCGAGCTACTCGCCCGTGGGCTCGTCATTTTGTTCTGATTGCCTTGCAACGTTTTCCTTGATTAATTAAAGCTTAATGCAGTGAAACATTTGAAAGCAGCCGCCTCAATCCTCTCGCCATTTCGACATGCACAAGCTTGTTGACCTGCTTTATCTCCCCTGTCGTGGAGGAAGCCATGGGAAGTAATAGACCTTTTCGGTATCTGAGCAGCTCTCGCGAGACACGCTCTTTGTTATGCTTTGAACATCGCGAGAACTTCGAACCTTGGCTTGTGCAGCTCGCACGAGATCGCTGTACCGCATGCTTTGCTATGCTCTGAAGTTTGCGAGAGATTACGAGAGCTTGGAATACCGATAGCGGCGGTACCTATAAAGGGCGAAAAGACAACTAAAGACAACTAAACTGTGCATGCCGATGTGGCATGCAGTCACCTACTTTTGTTGTAATTACGTTTGCTCAAGCCATTGCACGATGTAAAAAGAAGTAAACCGTGTTTTTATTGTGGCACCTTGTTGTGACCCGTTTTGTGGAGCGTTAATATTTTTACGTGAGATTCACGTGCTCCTTGTTCAGTTGTTGTGACCTGGTTTTGGTCGGAGTGTCACAAACTGCGTCGTTTAGTTCTAGAACACCGTGAGATTCACGTGCTCTTTTCCGTGTTTTGATTTTGAGGTGAGCCCTGCGAATCTGCGTTGCAAGTTTTAGAATACGTGTGACTCACGTGTTTTTAGCTTTGTGATGTCAGCTAGTTCCTTGGTCTTCTTTCTGTTAAATATACCGTTTTAAGTTTTGGGCATGCACGGAGTGCGTGATCGGTTACTGATTGGTTGTAAAATAGTAGTTTCACCCGATTCTGTCTTAGGAATGTTGTTGGTTGGTCAATCCGGTGACCTTTGACTTTTGAATAACTATTCCATGTTAGGTTTTTGTTTCCATAAATACCGCTGCTTGACTCCTGTCTCGTCAGTCGATCTGAGGGTTTTAGGAAGCGTTTGGTTTTGATGTAAACGTATGAAGGTTATTAAGTGAACCAACGGAGTGTTTCTTATGTTTTAACGTCAACGTAATGTTCTTGGAGACAGTTGTTTCTCAAGTGTGAATCGTTTTGTGCCCTTCGTTTGTGAGGCAACACGTTTTTGGTACTGCTGGTCAACCCACACAGCGCATAAGGTAATTTTGTTGTTACTTGTTTGTGTTGTGTTTTGGTCGCCATTTTGTAATGACTTTGTGAGTTGTTTATGTATAACGTGAGTTGAAAGTCTGACTTGTTGTAGTGTTTCTTTATTGTGTGTTCAACTGTTCTAGTGTTGTGAACGTACAGCAATGTTTTGTAGACGCTAGAAAGTCGCTAATGTTTATAATGATAACTTGTGTTTTCTGTGGTTAACGAAGTTCGAAGTGAAACGTTTTCTCCGACTTTTTCAGCCTTACGTTAAAAGAATTTAGGTAAAAGAAGCTTGCGGTCTGTGGTGATCGTTTGTAAACGGGCTTATTTCTTGTAACGTTATTGAGGGAAAGTGGATGAGTAAATATCTTGTTTGTGACTTTGATTAACGCAGGAACGTTGTCGTTAGACTTTTTTGGTATGACAGTTTGCTTTGTATTCCTGGCCTGATGAGTCAACGTTTTTGTATTTTTCTGAAAGTAGCCATTTTGGTTTTAAACGTATGTATGCTAAGTTTCTTGAGTATTCTTAGTGCTTATGGTATTGTTGAACGTACGGAACGTAATTCTTTATTGTTGTTGAACGTACAGAACGTAACTCTTTATTGTTGTTGAAGGACTAACCAACGAGTGTTTGGTAATTGTAACTTTCGTGTCTGTTTGTCTTCGCCTGTCTTGTGATTGTTTATTTTTCTTGTATTTACTTCTCGTGTCTTGTTAATGCATTTTAATACCTTTTGCCATGTCTAATAATTTGTTTTCTTTTTCTTTCTGTTCATAAGTTTTTTATCGCATTACGTGGTACTGTAACTATATATCTATACATTACTGATACCTTAGTGTCAGATGTAAAATAATAAACCAGTACTTTTGCGCGTTATCGCTTGTAACCTGTGTTTGTCATTTCGTATGAACAATATGTAGTACCAGCCTCGCTCACGAAGGCGCGCACAGTAAAAAACTTAGCTGCTGATGCCCAGTGAAAGAACTTTAGCTGAAGTAAACAACTTAGCTGCTGATGCCTAGTACAGAACTTTAGCTGAAGTCCAGCCAAGTGAATGTAAAGAACTTTTGTTATTGACGCTCAATGAACGTAAACGTAGCTGTTGATAACCAGCAAAAGACTTTATTGTTACCTGTCACTGTGTTAGTGAACCATAGTTTGACACAGATCAACTTGTCGGTTAGAGATCTTCCTACTCCATATCCGGCGCATCTTTTGTGACTTTTGTGTATTATCCCAAACGACCCTCAGATCGATTCATTTTACTTTATAAACAGATAAACCTTATGTAGGTTTTTAGTGCTTTTGAATAAGCGAACATTGTAATGGAAGAGATTCCAGCAGATAAACCATTGGAAGCTTCAGGTTATGACATTAACGGCGATGAAGATGAACATTCTCAAAGGCCTAGGCGTGACATTAAGCCTACTGAAAAAGGTAGAGAGTACCAGATTGAGATCAAAACTAGAAACTTTGCAAGACAACGAACATTCTTGGAACGAGCAATCGGTGAGGTAGTAACAGAGCTTAACCAAGAAACTCCTAATCAAGAGTCGTTAACCAGTCAAAAACAAATTGTTTTGAGCATGTACAAGGATCTTGGTGACATAGAGAAAGGTCTTCGTAGTATTGGTAGCGGTGAAACCATTCAGGAAAGTTGGGATGATGTTCAGAGAACAGTTCAGAACATTATGTTTGACATTGATCGAGCTCTTGACAGACAAACGACTAGTGTGCAGGTGGCTAAGGAGCCTACTTCCAGGCATAGCAGTGTTACACCTAGCGTTGGGTCATCCACCCACAAGTCAGCCAGTGTTAAGTCTGCCATTCATAAAGTAGCTAGCATTACTTCAGCCATCCACAAGTCAGCTAGCCACAAGTCAGGTATCAGGAGATCAGGTAGCCAAGTAGCTTCTCGCGCCGAGTCTCTCCGCTCTAAAAGTGTTAGCTCTGAAGACACTAAATTGGCTCTTAAACTAGAGGCTGCTTCCCTGGCCATAAAAGTGGAAGGTGACGCAATAAAGGAAGCTCAGTTTAGTGAACTGGATCTCTTACAACAACAATATGCTGAGAGAACAGCAGCTAGGCAGACTGAGGAAGCTGAGAGAACTGCAGCTAGGCAGACTGAGGAAGCTGAGAGAACTGCAGCTAGGCAGACTGAGGAAGCTGAGAGAACAGCAGCTAGGCAGACTGAGGAAGCTGAGAGAAGTGCAGCTAGGCTGATCGAAGAAACTGCTAGGCAGGCTAAGGAAGCTGAAAAAGAAGCAGCTAGGCAGGCCGAAGAAGCAGCTAGGCAGGCTAAGGAAGCTAAGAGAACAGCAGCTAGGCAGGCCGAAGAAGCAGCTAGGCAGGCTAAGGAAGCTGAAAGAACAGCAGCTAGGCAGGCCGAAGACACAGCTAGGCAGGCTAAGGAAGCTGAGAGAATAGCAGCTAGACAGGCCGAGGACGCAGCTGAAGCAGCTCTTGAAGATATTAAACAGAAAAAGGCTTTGAGACAAATTCAGTCCACCGAATTGAAAATTAGCTTAAGAGAACAACAAGCTATGTTACAAGTATTGGAACAAGGTGAATCCGTTCAGCAGGATCTCCCTGATCTACCGTCAGTTGATTTGTTGAACACTAGGTTCCACCCTCGTCCTTTCGTTCCCTTGTACAGTCTTGTAGCCCCTCCTCTAAACAATGAGCAAACAGCGATAGGAATAGGGACAGGTGCTGCCGTCATTGCTGACCAAGGGACACACCAGCCAGCCTTGGACGCCACGTCTGTTCCTGTCTGCCAAGCCGCCAGCACCCATGACATCTCGACTGTCAACGTCAACGCTGCTGTCACCAACTTCGTCGCAGGGACCACAACGACTGAGCCACGACAGCACGCGTTACCTGTCGTGGACCTCGTCGTTGGAGTCAGCGCCTCTACAAGCGCCGCTACTACCAACAACGCCACCTACGAGGCGTACGGACCTCAACGTAGAGAGGATGTCAACGCCCCCCATCACGCCGGAACGAGCGCTCCTTTCATCCATCGGGAGCCCTCCACACCCAACTACACGACGGCTGCAACTACATCCTCCATGCGGCCTACAGCGCTGCTGACCACACTGCAGCACCCTCTCGGTGCATACACTGGTCAGCCGCCTCTGCACAACGTTGGACACTCAACGACAAGCGTCACAGGCCCTCGCCCGCCTGATCTCGACCACACAGGTTGGTCCTATCACCTACCAGAGACAAGGGAAGGTGATGAGACGCAAGAACGACACACCTACTTCCCAGAAGAACGTCACCAACGCATGGACCACAGACGTCTTCAAGTTACCCCACCCTGTTTCCCCTATGATACCCACCTACATCCCAAACCAGAGCCTTTCGTGCCCACATTCCTGGACCCACATCAGACCACCCCCAAAGTTATCTGGGGAAACGAAAACGCAAGGCCCCCTGCGTACATGAACTTTGACAAGGAATGTCATGCAGATCGTCCATTTGCCTCGTACCCCCACGTCTGCGTACTACCAACGTCCACTTGCTACTCCTGCAAAGCAGGACACTCCTATGGACTCTCTCGCCAAAACCCTATCAGACGCTCTGATGATCAACCGCTTGCCGATGCAGGAGCCGTGCATTTTTGTTGGTGACCCTCTCCAATATCCAATTTGGAGATCGTCGTTTGCGTTTCTCATCGAGAGACAGAACATAACCAGCAGTGAGAAGTTATTGTATCTGCAACGGTACATCGGAGGTCAAGCAAGGGAGGCCGTGACCGGCTTCTTTCTGCTGAGAGAAGGTGATGCCTACGAGAGAGCCATGGAAGTGCTGGAAAATCGGTTCGGCAACTCATACGTCGTTTCGCAAGCTTTCCGGACCAAGCTGGACGAATGGACCCCAGTCAAAAGCAAGGATCCCAAGGGACTCAGAAGTCTGGCCGATTTCTTGCAGCAATGTTCCGTTGCTGCCCAGGAAGTTGGTGGACTGAGCATCCTGGATGATGCCCAATACCTACGGAAGATCGTCGGAAAGCTCCCAGACTGGATGAGTCACAGATGGTCTAGAACAGTTGCTCGAACCAAGGTTGAAAAGAAGAGGTATCCTCTGTTCCATGAACTCGTGTCGTTCATTACCCTCGAAGCAGACATTTCTAACGACCCTGTTTTCGGCTTGACAAGTGCATCGGGGACACCAAGAAAGTTCACAACGAACCTGTCAACCCTGACAGAGGATGTCACCGCATGTCTGCACTGTCAACTTCCGGACCATGACGCTGGGACATGTAAGGAACTCATAGAGAAGCCTCTGGTTGAGATACGAGATTTTCTGTTCAAGAACCGTATCTGCTACGGATGTCTCAGAAGTAAGGATCACCAGAGCCGTCAATGTAGGCAGAAACAGACGTGCAAGAAGTGCAAGAAGGCTCACCCCACTTGTCTTCACGATGACAATTTCAAATATCAGAACAGTATGAGTGAAAACAAAGGGGCGAGTGAACACAAGAACAATTACCGTACCTCTGCTGCTGACGTTCAAGAGCCACTGTCATCGTCGACCCCTACGGTGTCTGCTCTTAAGGCCAGCGAGGAAAACAGCATCGGTTTCACGTCTATGATCGTTCCCGTTCTCGTTTCCAGTGACTCTAACCCCAACGTAGAAGTGCTGACGTACGCACTACTGGACACTATGTCCAACGCCACTTTTGTAGTGCAGTCAGTGGCTGAAGAAGTTAAAGCCAAATCGCAGCCGACTACACTCAGGGTCTCCACACTGACTGAGGACAATGCTGTGGTCTCCGGCAGGAAGTACTCTGGATTGCGTGTCCGCTCTCCTACCTCCAGTGAGTTTGTCAGGCTCCCTTCTGCCATCTCACGACCTTACCTGTCCGTTGACCCCACTCATATCCCCACCTCAGAGACTGTCAAAGCTTACCCACATCTCCAACACCTGTCTCCAAAACTGCCCCCCTTGTACCCTGACTGTGAAGCAGGCCTCCTCATCGGCTACGACTGCGCTGAAGCCCTCATGCCCCTAAACGTTGTCCAAGGACTGCCATTTGCAGTAGAGACTAAGTTAGGTTGGAGCATCGTCGGCAAGGCACCGCATTCCGTCGCCTTTGATGGCATAGCCTCGTCCATGCGCGTCATCGTCAAGCCAGGATCGAGGGAAGAAGAACGTGTAGCTCACGTCTACAAGGTACAGGTGGACGAAGTCTCGTGTACTGACCCATTACATGTTATGGAAAGAGACTTTGCAAGTGACTCAGGATCCATGTCCCAGGACGATGTAAAGTTCAAGAAGATCGTGAAGGTCAACGAAGCTGGTCACTTCGAGATGCTCTTACCATTTCGACCAGAGAAACCGTCCCTCCCCGACAACAGAGGTGCCGCAGTCAAGCATCTGAAGGGCCTGAAACGCCAGAAAAAACAAGGGTACCGTGATGACTGCGTCAAGTTCATGACATTAATCTTGTACGGACTGATCGTGACGTGTTTTGCCTCTAGGGCAATCCACATTGAAACCCTGGATGACATGTCAAGTGATTCCTTCATCAACGCCCTACGCATTGTTGTCTTGCATGACCAGAACTTGTGCAGATCAGAGTGGTGCATGGCTCGTGTAATCGAGGTGATGCCTGGATCTGATGGACTGGTCAGACGAGTGAAAGTGCATGTTGGAACAAAGGCTCTAGACAATCACGGCCGTCCCACTGGTGATAGTCGCATATTAGAGCGACCGATTCACAAAATGACTGTTAGTAGATTGTGAAAATCACAAAGACAAAGCTGTGTAAGCGAACTGAAAGAACATTGAACTTTGGAGTGTTTTTCCAATTTGACAGTTGTAGATTGTTGCGGTTTGTTTTTATACCAGATGATGTAACGGACATTTATGGCTTAAGTGGTGCGGTTTTTTTTATGCCGTCGAGTAATGACTAACGGCATTTAGTTGAAACGAGATGTGTTGAAACATTGAAAATGATTGAACCGTAATATTGTTGTGTAAATGTTTTGCAACACAATGATTTTGAGTTGCAAATTTGAAATGTCTAAATCTGCGTTATTCTTCTTTTGATATAAGGAATGTGTTTGTACAAAGGTTTTTTGAAGTAAATTATATTAATATAATTTCCGGTGGGAGTGTGCATGCCGATGTGGCATGCAGTCACCTACTTTTGTTGTAATTACGTTTGCTCAAGCCATTGCACGATGTAAAAAGAAGTAAACCGTGTTTTTATTGTGGCACCTTGTTGTGACCCGTTTTGTGGAGCGTTAATATTTTTACGTGAGATTCACGTGCTCCTTGTTCAGTTGTTGTGACCTGGTTTTGGTCGGAGTGTCACAAACTGCGTCGTTTAGTTCTAGAACACCGTGAGATTCACGTGCTCTTTTCCGTGTTTTGATTTTGAGGTGAGCCCTGCGAATCTGCGTTGCAAGTTTTAGAATACGTGTGACTCACGTGTTTTTAGCTTTGTGATGTCAGCTAGTTCCTTGGTCTTCTTTCTGTTAAATATACCGTTTTAAGTTTTGGGCATGCACGGAGTGCGTGATCGGTTACTGATTGGTTGTAAAATAGTAGTTTCACCCGATTCTGTCTTAGGAATGTTGTTGGTTGGTCAATCCGGTGACCTTTGACTTTTGAATAACTATTCCATGTTAGGTTTTTGTTTCCATAAATACCGCTGCTTGACTCCTGTCTCGTCAGTCGATCTGAGGGTTTTAGGAAGCGTTTGGTTTTGATGTAAACGTATGAAGGTTATTAAGTGAACCAACGGAGTGTTTCTTATGTTTTAACGTCAACGTAATGTTCTTGGAGACAGTTGTTTCTCAAGTGTGAATCGTTTTGTGCCCTTCGTTTGTGAGGCAACACGTTTTTGGTACTGCTGGTCAACCCACACAGCGCATAAGGTAATTTTGTTGTTACTTGTTTGTGTTGTGTTTTGGTCGCCATTTTGTAATGACTTTGTGAGTTGTTTATGTATAACGTGAGTTGAAAGTCTGACTTGTTGTAGTGTTTCTTTATTGTGTGTTCAACTGTTCTAGTGTTGTGAACGTACAGCAATGTTTTGTAGACGCTAGAAAGTCGCTAATGTTTATAATGATAACTTGTGTTTTCTGTGGTTAACGAAGTTCGAAGTGAAACGTTTTCTCCGACTTTTTCAGCCTTACGTTAAAAGAATTTAGGTAAAAGAAGCTTGCGGTCTGTGGTGATCGTTTGTAAACGGGCTTATTTCTTGTAACGTTATTGAGGGAAAGTGGATGAGTAAATATCTTGTTTGTGACTTTGATTAACGCAGGAACGTTGTCGTTAGACTTTTTTGGTATGACAGTTTGCTTTGTATTCCTGGCCTGATGAGTCAACGTTTTTGTATTTTTCTGAAAGTAGCCATTTTGGTTTTAAACGTATGTATGCTAAGTTTCTTGAGTATTCTTAGTGCTTATGGTATTGTTGAACGTACGGAACGTAATTCTTTATTGTTGTTGAACGTACAGAACGTAACTCTTTATTGTTGTTGAAGGACTAACCAACGAGTGTTTGGTAATTGTAACTTTCGTGTCTGTTTGTCTTCGCCTGTCTTGTGATTGTTTATTTTTCTTGTATTTACTTCTCGTGTCTTGTTAATGCATTTTAATACCTTTTGCCATGTCTAATAATTTGTTTTCTTTTTCTTTCTGTTCATAAGTTTTTTATCGCATTACGTGGTACTGTAACTATATATCTATACATTACTGATACCTTAGTGTCAGATGTAAAATAATAAACCAGTACTTTTGCGCGTTATCGCTTGTAACCTGTGTTTGTCATTTCGTATGAACAATATGTAGTACCAGCCTCGCTCACGAAGGCGCGCACATAAACTGACGGCTAAAGACAACTAAAGACAGCTAAAGACAACTAAAGACAGCTAAAGACAACTAAAGACGGCTAAAGACAACTAAAACAAGCTTTTTTTTAATCGAATTCAGAGTCGACAGACATGATAAAAAACAATGTCTAAAAATGTTTCAAATAATAGCGATGCAGTTTGATGACGAACAATATCAACTGAAGCAACATTATAATTTACTGTACTTTCGGGACTATAGGGCGCACCTTTCTATATACGGCGCACCCCCAGTTAAAAAAAAAATTCGAAAAAAATCGTTTTTTACACGATTCAACACGATTAACGATGAAAAAACCCAAAAACGCGCCTTATAAGTTATAGTCCCGAAAGTACGGTATTCAACTTCAAGCAAATGTAATCAGATTCACCCCACGATAACCAAACAGCTCATTTTCGAGTCATACTGCCACTGAAAAGCTCATCACACACACACACACACACACACACACACACACACACTTCTTCTTCTTCTTCTTCTTCTTCTTCTTCTTCTCGTCGCGTGGTGCGGTCGGCTCGTGGCCGTTTTCTTTGGCCTGGCTTGCGACCCTTGTGCGCAGGAGCACGTGCCGTTGTTTTCCCGTCCGTTGACGTCACCCGCCCTGGATTCGTGCTTGTTGACATGAAGCGTTTGAAGTGTTTTAACCTCTGGGCAGCTGATTTGCTCAACCAGTCATCCCGTCTCAAGTTGAAAGTCTTGTACTCCTCTGCAAGCTGGTATTCTCCCAGACCAAGGAAACACCTCTCGACTTCGCGGTACTTCTCAACTACAACATCGTGCAGTATGGAGACCAACCTCGGAAGCTGACAGGATTTCCAGGACGTTTCTTGTTTCAAAACGTGGTTGAACGATTCTGAGTCATTGTTCGTCCAAAGGGCATGTTGCATCAGCAGCCCTGGTTTGTCCAAAGCTCGGAAGTTGTCCTCCAAAAGATGAGTGAGTTTTTCCAGTCTTTTCTTGATGGGGTTTGGAGCGGTCCTGTTTGGAGGGTATCTGGCAGCCAGATGTCTCAAACCGTCGTTTATTTCTTGTGTAGAACGGCTGTTCTTCAAAATCCCATCGTCTCCAAATACTTCTCCCTTCAACGCCTTGCGTTCTTGTTTTCTCATACCTTGGTCCTTGAGGAAGTTGTTGAAGTTGTCCTTTACGTGTTTTGTACACACAAGTCTCAGGCTACGCGGGAATGCTTGCTGGGCAGCTCGGCGGATGGCGCCTTCCTCGTCGCTTCCTATAACAGGCGTGGCAGAGGCTGGGAAAAGGCCTGCAAGGTGACGGAAAAACTCATTGTACATTTCCGTGTCACTTGATCCATGGATGAAGGTCGAGCCTGGAAATATGGGATGATCGCCGTCAGATCGTTTTGTGACACTTAGGTTTTTGAAGACCGTCGGGGTCACATGTAGCGGTCCCAAATTCAGTGAACGTCTTATCAACCCCCGATACTGTTGACTGGCAGGAGAGTGCGGGGCCACAGAAGCGAACCATATCTGAAACTACGTCTAATGTATAACAGATGATAGTGGGGGGCTTGGAAGGCAGCTTGATGACTCGACGAATGAATGGCATATTGTCCTGCATACCTTCTACGGCACTCACTTGGTCTGCAAAATTGGTACTATGCTGTCTTAGTGCTGGCAACGATTCCTTGTTCAGTCGGCAACTGGCATTGTAGACTTGCTGTTTATTTCTTGGCCCATTTAATGCATCAGCATCCCTGTACACTTCAGCAGGCCTCTTTGTCTTCAAACCTTCTTTGACTTTGGCCATCTCCTGTGGACAGAGCCGGATGTAGTTCCCTGGATTGCCCATCTTGGTATTACGATGAATAAGAACGATCGAGGGGTGGGAAAACATTTAAAAAAATAGCTACACACAAATTCTGAAATAATTCATAAGTTGTCTTTAGCTGTCTTTAGCCGTCTTTAGTTGTCTTTAGCTGTCTTTAGCCGTCTTTAGTTGTCTTGAGGGCCCCAAAGGGTTTAAAATCGTGATCGTGATTGGCGTTTTTTGACCTTTCTGTGACCGTGATTGCCGAAATTTCCATTTCTGTGATCGTGATGGGACTTTGCCCGTGATCCGTGATGACAAAAAAATCAAGTCTCGTGATCGTGATCGTCATTTGTTTTCGTGATCGTGATGGGCATTATTGCAAAGCATTTTATTTTCAACGTACATTTTTCACAGCTGTATCACTCTATGATCCTCTATTCGTCAAGGAGCCAATCCTGATTGAAGGGAAGCAACAACACATTCAGAAATATGATTTTGACAGCGATTGCTTCCCTTTAAGAGAACCAATCACACACAAAAAAGAGATCCAATCAGAAAGCGAATTGCAAAAGTCTGCCAAACTTCATCCAATGGAAGGGCTTCGTGCTAAAGCCTTTTGAGTGCATTCAGTCAAATTCGAATTCGAAGATCAAAAATGGCGTGCAGCGGTACTGTCATCGAACTTCTGTTATATTTTGTGGATTCAAACCAGACCAAAGCAGGCGGCGATAATGGAATGGTCAGGCTACGGGTCCGTCTTTCCGAAGACGAAATGTCAAGGTATGTTGATCTATTCAGGGCCGGACTAGGTCAGTACGTGGGTTACAAATGGGGGTCCAGGGGGCAAAGCCTTTTGGTGGGGGTTGCAAGGGGCGAACTTGAAGCTGAACGTTTTTTGATGTTTCAGGAGGGAAAGGAAGCCTCTCCTTGAACGAAAAAGGTAAATTCGACAGCAAGCTGTATAGGCAATGAAGAAGAATTGAGATTGTAAGGACTCATACTTTTCATCACAAAAATCATTGAAGAAAAATGTCTTTCGAAAGGGGGTGAGAGGTGCGATTTCTCCTCGGATTTCATGATGATCCAGATGCAACCCCCCCACCCCCTCCCTCCCCCACAAAAAAAAGCGTTTGTGAGGTACATGCTTAAGCCGGGGGAGGGGGGGGGGTGGGGGTTGCGCAACCCCTGTAAACCCCCCTCCCCCCCTAGTCCGGCCCTGTCTATGTTGCTCTATGACTGTTCTGAATGTAGGCAAAGATCTTGAAATTTGTTCAAGATCTTTGAGTTTGATTGAGATCATTGACATTGTCGACATTGCCACGTCCGGCTGTCACTCGCTCAGTGTGACCTCGACTGGCTCGAGTCTGATCGAGTCTGCGTGTAGCCAAAACCGAAACTAGAAATGTGTTTTTCATCCCAGCAACGTGGACACGCTTGGCATAGATTCTAATTGTCGCTTCTTTGCATTAAGCTTGGATTTATTTTAGCGCCTGTAAACTTATCAACAATGGGTTAAATTCAGGAACTATGGCGGGGAGACGTGCCAGTTTGGGTCACTTGATCCTCATGTCAAAGTCGATCAAAGTCATGTTCGTTGGGGATTTTGTTATTATAGACTCTACCATCACACATACATGTACTTTAATTTCAATCCACCCAATAGTTTTTGAGAAAATGGGTTTAAAAGATTTAGCTCTGGAAATGTGAAATTGTGCAAGTATATATTCATGTGTGTGAGTGAGGGTGTGGTAGTTGAATGTGTATGAGTGTATATTCCTTCACTCACCTTCATGATTCCTACACTGACCTTTAGTCAGGATTATAGACTCTACCATCACACATATATGTACTTTAATTTCAATCCACCCAATAGTTTTTAAGAAAATATGTTTAAAAGATTTAGCTCTGGAAATGTGAAATTGTGCAAGTACTACATATTCATGTGTGGTGTGGGAATTGAATGTGTATGAGTGCAGGGGCGGATTAGGGGGGGGGTTACAGGGATTCCGGACCCCCCCCCCCCCCCCCCCCCCCCCGGCTGTCAAAAAAAAGTAAAAATTAATACTAACTTTAAAAGAAATAACGAGTGGCTGCTGACACCGGTTGATCATGTTTAAAACCGGCACGGTTGGCCTAGTGGTAAGGCGTCCGCCCCGTGATCGGGAGGTCGTGGGTTCGAACCCCGGCCGGGTCATACCTATGACTTTAAAATTGGCAATCTAGTGGCTGCTCCGCCTGGCGTCTGGCATCATGGGGTTAGTGCTAGGACTGGTTGGTCCGGTGTCAGAATAATGTGACTGGGTGAGACATGAAGTCTGTGCTGCGACTTCTGTCTTGTGTGTGGCGCACGTTATATGTCACAGCAGCACCGCCCTGATATGGCCCTTCGTGGTCGGCTGGGCGTTAAGCAAACAAACAAACAAACAAACAAACAAATCATGTTTAAAATCAAGGATAAACCATAACTTGTTCATAAAATAGCTAAAACTCTTCAGCTTCTGGGGGGCTAAGTCACCCAGACCCCCCAACGCAGCCTTGCCCATGTACCCCACAAGGTCTACCCCTGGACCCCAGGTTGTAACCCTCCCCCCCTCTGGCTTAACTGCTCCGCCCCTGGAGTGTATATTCCTGTGAGTGTCTGTATGAGAGAGAGAGAGCGAGAGAAAAAACAATGAAAACAACATTCTTATTACTGATTACAAATCATGATATGTATTTCTATGTGTGAATAAAAGAGAATTAAAAAAAAATAATTTAAAAGTGCAACAGTTGTCACTTTGTGTTGAATAAACAATAGATCCAGAGGAGCGAATAACTGTGTGGTTGTGTTTACTTTGACACGTGCTTTCTGTACCTGCAACTTTTACCGTGACCGTGATTTGCCACTGGTGTTCGTGATCGTGAAAACAAAAATCAAGGTAACTGTGATCGTGAAAGCTAAAATTTCCCTTCCCGTGATCGTGGTGATACCCCCCCCCCCCCCCCCCTTTGGGGCCCTCTGTCTTTAGCCGTCTTTTCGCCCTTTATAGGTACCCCCGATAGCGGTGCCGGCATGAGATTGCCTCCCCCTCCTCATCAAACTAAAAGGGTGCATTGAATGAATAAGTATTCAGGTTTTGTTTTTATTTGTAAGACACAGCCGGTAATTGAAAAAACCAATTCAGCAAAGCGTGACTTTCATAGATAATGTTTATACTTTTGTGGACGGGATAATCGCTCTGTGGTCCAGGCACCAATCCATCTTTGTTGTTCGTGAGCATTCGCTCATTGACAACTTTATAATACTAATTTTTGTCAAATGTTTAAGCGAGCAAAGTGGCCTCGGGGATAAGAGCTCAGTATTCAAACACTTCGAAGTCCCAAGCCATGGTTCGAATCCCACTCAGGTCAATATTCCGTTTGTGTGCGTGTGTGTGTCGCAGACAGTGTCTTAATAGTGGGAGTGGTTCGAGAGTGGTGTACATGCCGGGGTGTGTGTGTGTGTGAGAGAGAGAGAGAGAAAAGAGAGAGAGAGAGAGAGAGAGAGAGAGAGAGAGTTTGTGCGTGAATGCTTGGATGTCTAGATTGAGAATGGTGGATGAGACGGATCTGTGTGAGAGTGCCACTACAGTAAGTGAAAATGGTGGCGCCAGAGACTGAGAGTAAGAGTGGTGGTGCCAGAGTGTGTGCCAGGGTGAGAGAGGTAGATGAGCGAGGAGTGGGGATGCTTGAGTGATATGCAGGTGCAGACTACCGGATCTACTTTCGTTCCATACCTGAATTAAGAAGTTACCAGACACCATCTATCGATCATCAGCAATCATCAGACACAGTGGAACCCCCCTTTTAAGACCCCCAAATTTAAGACTTCTCCCTTTTTAAGTCCTTGCCTTTTAGGTTTTCTGTTCATAACCTCTGCACATTTACCTCCATGTTAAGATTCTTGAAATAAATGTGATGCAAGCATATTACTCACAGAGCTATTACTCACAGAGCTATATCTCTCTTTTTATACACCACACACACACACACAATATCTGCAATACAGACAGTCATTCTAGATTCTGATTTGTTCTTTATTTTCTGAGTACACTTTGCATATGCACCAGTTGTTTCTTTACAAGACAAAACTTTATCAGATGATGAATATTGGTCTTAACAATAACAAATACTGGTACACGTACAACATTGTAAATGATTTTTCACTATAAAAGAGAACTTGACAGGTATGATGTCTATTCTTTCTGTACAATCAACTTGCATGTACAATGTCACTATTACTACCACACTGCAATAAATTCAAGGCTAATTCTAAGAGTCAAGCCTAGTTTTGAAGAGCATGGCTGACAACACTTTACAACTAAGGCCTTCTCATAGCACTCACACTAGATCTAACAACGACCATTCATATTTTGCATCAACTGGGAACAAATCTTACTTCAGATTGTAACCCTTGCACGCTTATTTCAACTTTCCTTTTTTTTTATCTACTTAACAAAAACTGAACAGAGCAAGACTATTCAAAAAAGCAAAGAGGTCTCATGGCACTATATATATACATGTATTTAGCAAAAATCATTCATATCTTTCATTCACTGGCAACAAATCCTGTTGTAAGACAATCTGCTCGCATTTCTTTTGACTTTGGTCCTTTGATCTCTTCTTCAACAAATCAAGAATATTACAGCAAAACAAAAAATAAAAGTTTTGCAAAGATAGAGACAGTCATGCCTTCAAGCTAATCTGTCATAAAGGACAACGTGAGCGAAAACAGAAATTCTAAGGTCAGTGACGAAGCTATAAATACCACATGCAGGACTTATTAACACTGCTAAAGACATTTTATCAACTTATATTACATGATTCGTATTACATGATTCTATTTTTTATACGATACAAATGACCAGAAGGCGTAACAATTATTCAACATCATTAACATTAGTATTTCAACCAGATCAATGCTTGTCTGCTAAAGCACTGAGCCCTGATAATCTATAACAGACAGGAATGAACATGTTAACAACAATGATAGATTACAAAAGTTAAACCCATGGTTAAGAAATTACAATAAACACTGCTAGAGAAGGTGCATAAAGACTGGTAGTGATCATGAAAATTACAACAAATTACAAGTTTATCTTCATAAAAAATGGTTCCTTTTTTTGCTAAGGTCACTAGGACTAGCTAGGAGGTTGATTATTCATTAATGTCACTCACAGTGGGTTTTTATTCGTTTTGTTTTACTTTTAGCATTTTCACTTACCTACAACAGAATGATATCAAACAAACTACAGAAACAAAATCGTCAAAAATATTAACTGACTATACGCTTAGCATACACAATGCACTTCCCTCCAGCAAAGTGAGGGGGAAAACAGGATCACAGCTGTTGGGTTGTGTGTGCATCTCGTCAAGCATCCCGACCAGGCTAGAATTTCACCGAGGCCTGCACGCTGGGGTACAACTCGAAGAAGCCCTGTAGACAAAATAATACATGGATTTATAAACAACAACTACAGGAAAACACACACACACACACACACACACACACACATGCATTCATCTACACAAACACACATACACAAATCAATGGTCATTTGCTGATGATGCAAAACCAACAAAAATGCTACTTATTGTGTGAATTTAAAGGTTCTCTGAAAACGGGCATGACACACACACATGCACACACACACGCTCACACGCACACACATACACACAAGCTCACAAACACACATGCATGTAGGCATGCACGCACACACACATGCCCACACATGTGTGTTCCAAAACAGAAACAGCACAAAGAGGCAAAGCCCACAGACAATGTGTCAAGATGTCAATCAAGAGTTTACCTTGAAGAGGTCTGTGCAGTGCACAATGCTGGTGGTGTCACCCATCTCACGGATGGAGTGCATGGAGAGCTGTGGCGCCCCCACGTCGATGGTCTGCATCCCCAGCTTGGATGACATGATGGGGCCGATCGTAGACCCGCACGGCGAGTCGTTACGCACCACAAAGTCCTGTCAACATTATATATCTACATCAACGCTATGCAAAGTAAAAATAATTAGGGAAAGATAATGAAATAATGCCCTATGCGGAAAAAAAATCCACAAGCAAACATTAAGCATCTGAAGGGTTTATGCCAAAACATATGTTCACTCTGGAAAAAAGCGAGGATGGCCACACACAAACCCGTACATGCATGCACTCGTGAACGAACACACACACACACACATGAACCATCTTTTTCTTCAGAAATCTTTCATCCTCTCATGTGAAACTTCAAACATAAATGGGAGTCACTCATAGGGAGGCGTCAGCCACAGTCCAGAATTGGCACAACAGAAAACAGCTCAGAATCGGTATGACAACAAACTGACCTGAAGTGGAACACCGACTTTGCTGGCAACCTCTCTCAGAATGGCGGCGGTGACAGAAGTGGTGGCATAGCGCTGGTTAGCGTTGAACTTGAGCACCACACCCTGTAGCCACACCACACACAATACACTAAACTCATAACACAGGTACGTTTTATTAATGTGATGTGTATCACACTGCCTTTGCTGTGAAGCCGAGTGTGATCACTTCGAGCATATCTGGTACCACCATTTTCAGACCTGATTTTCTAAGATTTTTGATGGTTCCACTGGACACAAACTGGTGATTGTGTTTTGTGCCAGCATACTGGTGGGGGTGTTTCCCCCTCTCATCCTCACCTTTACCCAATGAACAGCTTCATCAACCACCTACCACCTGCATCGCCCAATGCACTCAAGGTCAAAAATTAAAAAAAACCCACTAAAATAAATATAAAGTGCAGATTATCAACTTAAGCTTGGAAATCACACATACCCCCTCAAATGATACTCTTCCTGATGTCGAACTAAATTCTCTGTCCAGCAGATTATGTTCATGTATTGTTCGCTGCCTTTGAAACTGTTCATGTTCACAACAACTTTAACATGTAAATGGAATCACTCATTAGATAATATGCCAAATTGAATACCTCCTTCCTTAAAAATAAAAGAAGAAACAAAAGAACAAAGCATACAAAGAGAAATGAGGAAAACATTTCTACCTTATGGAAGGCAGGCTGGTGGTTGCCCTCATGCTTCTCACTGCACACACAAACACAACAAGATAAAATGTCAAGAATTACACAGTCATGCAAAAGTAACTTGTTTATTTCCCACTCTGCTCATGTCTACTTCTTTAGCTCTCCTTGTTCATTCCTCTCCTGTTTTCTCCTCCTCTTCTTTCATGCAAATCTTCCTCTACCTCCTCCTCTTCTTTCATGCAAATCTTCCTCTACCTCCTCCTCTTCTTTCATGCAAATCTTCCTCTACCTCCTCCTCTTCTTTCATGCAAATCTTCCTCAACCTCCTCCTCTTCTTTCATGCAAATCTTCCTCTACCTCCTCCTCTTCTTTCATGCAAATCTTCCTCAACCTCCTCCTCTTCTTTCATGCAAATCTTCCTCTACCTCCTCCTCTTCTTTCATGCAAATCTTCCTCAACCTCCTCCTCTTCTTTCATGCAAATCTTCCTCAACCTCCTCCTCTTCTTTCATGCAAATCTTCCTCCTCCTCTTCTTTCATGCAAATCTTCCTCAACCTCCTCCTCTTCTTTCATGCAAATCTTCCTCTACCTCCTCCTCGATCCTTATCTCCTATCCTCTCTTTCACGAAATTTAAAAAAAAATCTTTATTTTTGTTTTGAGGGTTATAGAAAAACAAACAATGTTCTATGTGTGTGTGTGGGTTTTTTGTTTGCACCTATAGTCCTTACCCATAAAAAGGGATAACTTTTTTTTCAGAAGCAACAATATGATACTAAACAATAATCTTGTGTGTTTTTGTCTTGTTTTTTTTCAATGAGGTACCTGCGATGAAAGGACACCCTTGGGACCATCAAAAAGTGTCCCCACAAAGTAGCCTGTCATCACAGGTAGATTTTGGTACAGACAACAGAAGGGACACCAGAATGTGTCCTTTTAAAGGAGGACATATATTTTATGTCCTCTTATAGGAGGTGCAAATGAAAAGAGAAAAGGAGAGTTCAGAACAACGTACGAGTAGTTGGGGTGGACAGCGTGGGCCTGGTCGGCGCTGATCATGTAGGACTTGCCGATGGATTCCTCGAAGGCCGTGGGGGACCCGCCTCCACTGGCACTGATACGACGCAACACCAACTCCTGGAAGGTGGACCCTGCACCCTGGGCGCTCTGAGACCCTACCTGGTGATTGGAGGTAATAAGGTCGTTAATATGAGTAGTATAATGCACAAACGCATGCAGACACATATGCAGACACACACACACATACACACACATGACTTCAGATTTCCCCCTTTTCAGAACTTTTTTTCTGCAGAGTTTCTGTTCATAATGTATAAAAGACAACGAACCCAAACTTGCCCTTCCCTCAAAAAACCTACCACGATTTCAGACTTCCCTCAGACTTCCCTCTTTACACAACTTTTTTCTTCCCCATTTGTGTTCATGATGTCTGTAAATGTAACGCCATTTTCAGATTCCCTACATTCTGAGACCTGTAGTTAAGGATGCTTTGAAGGATCTTTGTATATTAGACTGGACACATCCAACAGTAGCAGTCAACTAAAACAGTCTACAGAATAAACAGTAGCCAAACCACACAGATTTGAGGGGGAAATATATGGTTTGGTGATCTTCTGTATATTTGTGTATATAACACTGTACAAGGTGGAACACAGAGACCACTGACCTCCTCGTTGTCAAAGAGACTGATCATGCGCACGTTGGGGTCGACCTCCAGACTGCCGTCTGACAGAGACTCCAGCAGACCCTGAAAACAATCATTGATACCCTCAGTGCTTGTTCTCTCTCAAAGTTCTTTTTCATTATTGAACAAACACTGTAAACTTTTCAAGCTACAACAAGCCCATCAAGCAAAAGAATGTTGTATAAGTGATTCATGCCATCTCTGCAAATTGAAAACGATTGATCATGCTAGGCATGCTACTAGATCAACATGTATTAATGTCATTTTAAATTAAAGGTGGTCGTCTACATTTTTGCTTTTTTTCAATAATCTTATGGTTAGATTTCGATACAAAATGATGTCAAATGATGAATGAACCATGGGGAAAAAAGTTATAGAAAAAAAAATATATGTAAAAAAAGATTTTATTTTTGGGTAGCGTGACTCACGCTTCCAATATTTTGTTTTCTGTTTGCTGAGAACATGTGCTTTGCCTAAAAATACTGACCAATCAAATTCATGTAACTATGCTTATAGCCACGCCCAAACAAGTGCAGCAACAGTTTGACACTGGAGCGCTGTCCACGCTTTTTTTTAAACGCACGAAATGCACGGGATTTGAGAGGAGTTTTGCGCTTGGCATTTTCCAAATAAGGATATCCTACTATGAGTACTACGCTGGCATACTACAATCGAAAATTTTATTGTAAATTTTCATTTAATAAATATACCTACCCGAATCACATGTAGCAGTTTACTCAGTCTAAAGTGCTAGGTCTGAAAAGGCTACCCGTCTAAGGGGAGCAACCCCAACTAAAAAAGTGTAAACGTAGCCATGGTAATGACGACGCACCCAGGGAGTTACCTCCCCTCATGCGTACCGCGTCACTACTGCTACTGACCACGTGACCCCTATCATTCGACTCGAAGAATAACATCTCCAAATCATAAGCGGGGTAGGTGGGAGGGACTACGATATGTGATTCGGGTAGGTATATTTATTAAATGAAAATTTACAATAAAATTTTCGATTAAATTACATATTCCTACTCCGAATCACATGTAGCAGATTACTACAACAAGGCGGTGGGAAAGAAAAAGTTCAAACTCACTCTCAAATCCTTGTCAAGAGCTGACCACCTGCCACCATGGCAGGCAAAGCTCTAGATCCATCCTGGCGAAGAGCCGAGATGTCACGCAGGTAAAAATTCATGAAGACATCCTCGGAACGCCAGTATGCGGTGTGTAGCACCTCCTCCAGTCTTCTTGATCGTAACACGGCCAAGGAAGACGCCCAAGCTCACGTCTCGTGAGCCCGAGCTGATTCCAGAGGAAGGACAGGCTGTGTCCCTCCTTCGTTATGGCGGCTCCACTCGTAAGCATGCTTAATGAGCGCCGACACCCACCGGGCCAGAGTCGTCTTAGTTATATCCTTATGTCTCTCCGTATTGAGAGAAATAAACAAGAGCTTTTGAGCTGCGGATCTAAGTGACTGAGAACGGGCAAGGTAGATGTGAAGAGCTCTAACAGGGCAATTTACTAAGTCTGGGTCATTCGGAGCCAGAATAGTGGACAACGGCCTGACATGGACCAAAGGAGAAGCTCGCTCGGGAGCCTGGTTTTTCGCAAGAAACTCAGGTCGAAACCGCAAAGTAACGGACCCATCTGATTCAAAGGAAATGTCGTCCGAATTACCGGAAAGAGCGTGGATCTCACTGCCCCTTCGTGCCGATGCGAGCAGCAAAAGGAAAAGGGACTTACGTGTAAGATTCGCAAAACTGGCATCTCTGAGAGGTTCAAAATCCGCTGAGCGCAGAAACTCCATGACCAATAAGAGATCCCACTTAGGAACGGGCGTACGAGTCTTGACGTCAGAAAGGGAAGCGCCCTTGATGACTCCAGCAATCACGCCACTAACATCTATAGAGCGACCTAACTGGCGTAGGGTCGCCGAGATGGCCGATCTTCTTACTTTCAACGAGGCAGCTGAAGCTCCCTGCGAGGATATGAAAGCAAGATGGTTCGCCACGTGCATCGTGCGGGGCGCCGTGGCGTCCAGCTGATGCTCGTGACACCAGGAAACCCAGGCCCTCCAATGTGACTCATATACAGACGAAGTAGATGCTCTGTGCGAGCGTCCTACCAGGTCCATGGTCAGATCTGATGCCCCTTTGCGCCTCAGAGAAGACCGCACAACCTCCAAGCGTGAAGTTTGAGCATCTGAGGCTCTGCGTGGAGGCTGCCGGTGTGAGGCTGAATCAGTTCTCCTCGCGTGAGAGCGAGAGGAATGGGAGGGCCCTGGGCGAGTCTCAGTAGGTCCGCAAACCAAGGCTGAGACGGCCAAAGAGGAGCGATCAGCAGGAGGGACGGGCCCTCCTGCTCCGCCTTCCTGATCACTCGCGTGAGCAACTGGAATGGCGGGAACGCATAAGCCTCCAGGCCTGACCAGGAAATGTCCATCGCGTTCGTCTCCCACGCCTCGGGGTCCGGGAATGGTGAGACGAACACGGGTAGTCTCTTCGAGAACCTGGTGGCAAAGAGGTCCACCTGAGGTTTCTGCACAAGAGACCAGAGACGGTCCAACGCTCCGTGAGTGATGGTCCACTCTGTTTGAAGCACTCTGTCGGAGCGGCTGAGCGCGTCCGCCAGAGTGTTCAAACTTCCGGGCAGGTACCTGGCCGAAAGCCTGATTTGATGCTCTGAACACCAAATCAGGATCTCGCAGGCCCTGGCCGAAAGCGACGGAGACCGCGACCCTCCCTGCTTGTTGATGTAAGCTGCCACTGTCGTGTTGTCTGTAAACAGACGAACATGCTTGGCCTGAAGGGAGGGCCGAAACTTGTCCAGAGCTAGAGCCACGGCTTCTAGCTCCAGCAAGTTGATGTGCTGCATCCTCTGATCTGCCGACCACAGACCTGACGCAGTCAGCTGGTCTGTGTGAGCCCCCCACCCCACCAAGGACGCGTCCGTGAACAGGTCCAAGTCTGGGGCCGGAAGGGCTATCGGCACGCCCCTGCATACCCACTCCGTGTCCAGCCACGGATGGGTAGCGGATTGGAACCATCCCTGGAGAGGGATGAGGGCATTCCAATCCACCGTGGGAGAGTCCACGAACGGCTTGAGCGCCAGCTGAAAAGGCCGTTTGTGGACCCTCCCCAAGGGAACCAGGAGAGCCATGGACTCCATCTGCCCTAAGATGGAGGCCAAAGTCCGCAGGGAGGCCCTCGGGAGAGGCAAAGTGGAGCGTATGAACGCCTGGAGCTTGTCCACCCTCTTCTGAGAAGGGCGGACAGTCCAAGCCACCGTGTCGAAAGACATTCCCAAGTAGGTGAATGTCTGACACGGTGTGAGCTCCGACTTCGATCGGTTGATCGTGAAGCCAAACATGTTGGCCTCCCGAAGCACCGATTGGGTATCCTGCTCGCACCCTGCCTGACTCTGACTCAGGATGAGCCAATCGTCCAGGTAGGCACGTAGCCGGACACCCCGTGACCTGACCAGCGCGCAGACCTGTCTCACGACCATGGTGAAGACCCAAGGGGCGAGAGACAGGCCAAAGGGAAGGGCGCGAAACTGGTAAACCTGACCTGCCCACCGGAAACGAAGCCATTTCCGGTCGGCTGGATGCATAAGTATATGAAAATATGCATCCGTCAGGTCGATGGAGGTCGCCCAGTCTCCCGGGCGGAGAGAGTCCCTGACCGACGCTGGCGTCTCCATCTTGAACCGTATCTCCCTCAAGAAAGTATTGAGGAACGATAGGTCCAAGACAGGACGCCATGCCCCTGAGGCTTTGGGGACGGCGAAAAGCCGTCCGTAAAACCCGGGGGATCTGTGGTCGAGGACCCTCTCCACTGCGCCCTTCTGCAGCAGGGAGTCTATTTCCGACCGAAGGACGGAAACGGCTTCCTGAGAGAAGGGAGGCCTGAACGCCGGCGGACGCCTGACCAGAGGAGCCTTGCCATCTTTCCAGAGAAGACGGAAGCCCGACCTCACGACCCCCACGACCCATTGACTCTGTATAGAGACCAGCCAATGGGAAAGAGCCCGAGAAGGGCCCCCCGCCATCACCAGAATGGAGGGCGGGGTGGGGGGGAGATCGGGAGCACTTCATTGGGGGTGAGGCTTGCTTCCCGAGCCGCCTCTCCCCCTGCCGGAAGACGGTCGTCTTCTCGAGCCCTGAGAAGAAGAACGCCCACGACCCTTGTCTGCCGGTTTGGGAGGGCCAGCAACCTTAGCCTGCTTCGGCTGAGAATGCTTGGATTGCTTAAGGCTGTGCAGGGAGAAGTCAGAAAACTGCTGGTCCCTGTTCGCCTGAATTTCCTGTCTCCGGGCGTCAAAAATGAGATGCCCGAAGAGGGAACCCTCCAAGACCGGTGAGGCACGCAAAGTGTCCTTGGTTGCCTGCTCCGAGAACTGTGAGTGTGCCAGAAAGAGATCCCGACGACACATGACAGAGTGTGCATAGTGCACGGCGGAAAGTCTCATCTGTTCTTCATTGACCCTCGCAAGAGCGGCCAACAAAGTGGAGACGTCATCCGCATCCTGATCCTCGCTGAGAGAGAAAGGATTCAGCGAATCAGTGAGGGCCCGAGAAAGAGCCCGAATAAGCGTCTCAGCAATGGAGGCAAGCTCCAGCTGCTGACGCCCTGCCTCTTCAGAAGCGATCAGCGTGTTCTCAGACAAGAGCACGCCGTCATCCTTCTTGATAGGCTTGGCCAACAAGGCCATCATCTCCGGAGGAACAGTCAAAGATGAACGCGGGAGAGCGAACGAATCCAACAAGTTCCTGGTAGACTTCTGCAAAACCAAACGTCTATGGGAAGACAGTGCAAATGCAGAAGCCTGAGAAGGCGAAGCCATCCATTGCTGAGCAACCTCCGGAACTGAGCCGTGAGGCACTAGCAGTGGAACCGGAAGTGAAGGAATTCCGCTTCCGGAAGGAGAAGGCTTGGCCAAAACCTGAGAAAGCTGAAAAGCTATGGACGGAGACTCCATAAACCGGAAGTATGAGTCATCCTCCTTCCCAGAGCGAAAATCAGCCATCGCGGACGGAGCAGCCGAAGCGGCAGCCGAAGCGACCGAAGCTCCTTCCGCGAAATATCTCGAAGTGACCTCAGCAGCAGCCTCCAGGGCCACTTTGAGTCTCTCCGGATAACCAACACGTGCAACCTCACTGGCGACGGACTGAAAATCCGAAACATCCTGCGAAGGACCGAAGTCCACGTTGCTGGTAGAAGGGCGGTGAACACCGTAACCGGAAACCGGAAACCCGTCCACACCGACACCATCCGAACTCATGCCCTGACTAGGGTAAGAGAAAGAGGACGGCATGCCCGTAGCCGCCGGAACCGGAACCGCAGTCGAAGCCGCAACCGAAGAAGGAAGCGCTGACTGCCCCGGCCAGGGCTGAGACAACACCTGCCCAAAGGGCTGGTGCTGCCCCCCCGCGACCGCCACCCGAGAGGAAGCGGAAGCGGAAGGAGCAGTAGATCCGGACTGAGCCGGAAAAGTATCAGACGCGACCGCGAAAAGCGGAAGCGCAGACACTGAGGACGGCGGCCGGAAGGCCGAATGCCCGGAGGGCCACGTCCGGTCGACCCCGGAAACGACCCCAGCGGGTGCGTACATCGGGGGACCTATGCTTCCGGCGAGTGCCGGAAGCGCAGCAGACGGAACTGGCTGGTCAACTCCGGAAACGACCCCAGCGGGTGCGTACGTCGGAGGACCTACGCTTCCGGCGAGTGCCGGAAGCGGCGAAGCCTGAACCAAATGCCGCCATTGCTCATGAACACGATGGTCTTCCGCGAAGCCAAAGTGAGAATGAACAGGGGTTTGCGGGTCGTGAACCCGCCGAAAAGGGCTGTCTCCCAGCAGGGAGCGTCCAGCGGTCTCACGAGGACCTACGGACCAGCCCAACTTACTTGAGTCGCCAACCACAGCGGTAGAAGACGCAGAAGTAACAACCCCCGTCAAGGACAGCGTCACAGCCGGAAGCGGGAAGGAAGCCAACGACGGAACAACGGAAGTCGAAGGCTTAGAACGCACCATCTCTTCTCTCACCAACGTGCGAAGCTCGGGCACCAGCGAAGAAAGCAACGAGGAAACCAGAGACGCCGAATCTGCAAGCGGCAGAGAAGGCGAGCGAGAAGTAACGGTACATGTAGGTTGATTAGACTGCCCAGCAACCGACTGGTCATTCGGGGCAGAAATCGGAACCGTCAACACAGTATTGTTAGCCGCGTCGGAAACAACAACCAAAATAGGCTTAGGGACAGAAGAGGAAGACTTAGGTTTAATTTTCCCCTTCACATCAGCCTTGCCGCGCTTTTTATCCCCGTCAGACATGCTGACGAACAAAATGGCGACAAAATTCCAAAATGGCTACCAAAAAATACGTGACCACACGTGGCCGAAAATTTTCTAGTAGCTACTGAAAAATACGTTCAAACTAGTAAAAGGAACGAGCTCACCAACTACCAGTGCAGCGGGTGAAGAGACGGGTGTGTGGGTGCCGGTGGGTGTCTAAGCAAACACCAAACAGCGAACTTCCACTAGAGCCAAAAAATCCACGACCTGCTCTCAAGAAAGCTGAAGTGTCGAATGATAGGGGTCACGTGGTCAGTAGCAGTAGTGACGCGGTACGCATGAGGGGAGGTAACTCCCTGGGTGCGTCGTCATTACCATGGCTACGTTTACACTTTTTTAGTTGGGGTTGCTCCCCTTAGACGGGTAGCCTTTTCAGACCTAGCACTTTAGACTGAGTAAACTGCTACATGTGATTCGGAGTAGGAATATGTAATTTAATGAATTTTCAAACGGCTACACTGGCTTCGTCTTTCCTGATCAAAAGGGGGTGTATTGTTGATATTTGTAGATAATAGACTCTGCATTTTAATGGTCAAATGGCGATTTCGGTATAAAAATGTAGACAAGGACCTTTAATACCACTTCTGCTATAAACAACCACAAAGCATTTTCATCTTAATCTACCCATCAACCATTCCTTTTCGATCTTCCCTTCAGCCCTTCATCTGAATCGAACTTACAACCATTAATTTCGGTCTACCCTTCAGCCATTCATCTAGATCTACCCTTCAGCCATTAATTTTGGTCTACCCTTCAACGGTTCATTTTGGTCTACCCTTCAACCATTCATCTCGATCTACCCTTCAACCATTTATTTCGATCTACCCTTCAACCATTCATCTCGATCTACCCTTCAGCGAGATCTACCCTTCAAACTTTTCCCTGGCTTACCTCACAGGCACAGTAGGCGTTGAGCAGGTTGTCAAGGCGCGGGGAGAAGATGAACTCATCGAAGGCACCACCGATGGCTGCGGGTTGGGTGTCGGCCAGACACAGCTCAAAGTCCATCAGCTGGTCCTTGGACACCAGCAGTTCCTCACACAGCAGTTTGATCAGGGCCGGGGGGTGCTTGGACGCCTGAAGAGAAATATTGTGGTTTTGAAAACAGAAACTGGAAAAAAGAAACAACCAAAAAGGTACAGACAAATACTAATTTTACCGACACACACAAACACAAACATTCCTTGAACACCAGCAGTTTCTCACACGACAGTTTTATCAGGATCAGGGGGTACTTGGAGGCATGGGGGGAAATATTCTGGTTTTAAATTGAAAAACAACAACAAAAACCAAAGGACAGGACACAAACACGCCCTTGTACTGTACATAGAGACACAGGCATAGAGACACAGGCATAGAGACACAGGCATAGAGACACAGGCATGCAGACATGGGCAGAGGAGGGTTGTGGATGCTTGGACACCTGGGGAAATATTGTGGTTTACATTAAAAACAGACACTGGAACAAACAAACAAAGATACATACACAAACAAATCTGATAAACAAAGGGAAGTAAGCACTATAAATGCATACATGTGTAATAGAGTGAGAGTTATTCGGAACCCGAAAAATGAACAAGCATTGAAATGAACAAGCAACTTTCATCCTCATTACTTGCTAATTTCAATGCTTGACATTCTCTCAGGTGCCAGGAGAATGGTTCCGTATAACCCTCACTTATTCTATTACACACGTCATATGCATTTAGAGAGCTTACTTCCCTTTGTGTATCAGATCTCCACAGCGCTCCGCCTCATTAGTTTCACATTTTCATACACAAACAGGGTTTTATGCTCACAAGCAGGTACACACAGCCACACAGTTCACATACAGACATAGACACAGACAAAATGACAAGACAGACTGGCAGAGAAAGGGACGGACGGACTTGGCAGAGAAAGGGACAGACGGAGCTACATCTCACAGTGTTGGTGATCTCCTGGTTGTCGATGGTGATGGCCTCCTCCTGAAGCTTGGCCTGTATACAGGTGTTGAGCACCGGACACCTGCCAACATTTCACAGGTTACACAGGTCCTTCCTAACAAGGCAAAACTACAGTCACAACAAATCAAGCAAAGCCCACATGCGCCTATGAATTTCATCACCCACTGAAAGATAAATAATAGGCCCAACCAACAGAATGCTGGAATAGACGATGTTCGTGTTTTTACGGGTTGTGTAACAGTTGCCTTTCCTTGTTTCTATAGAAACACTGAGGCAAGCCTACTATGCTACGCGTTTCTTGCCTCAGAGTTTCTATGGAAAAGCAAGGTAAAACAAGGGAAAGCAAGGTAAAACAAGGGAAAGCAAGGTAAAACAAGGGAAAGCAAGGTAAAACAAGGAAAAGCAAGGTAAAACAAGGGAAAGCAAGGTAAAACAAGGGAAAGCAAGGTAAAACAAGGAAAAGCAAGGTAAAACAAGGGAAAGCAAGGTAAAACAAGGGAAAGCAAGGTAAAACAAGGAAAAGCAAGGTAAAACAAGGGAAAGCAAGGTAAAACAAGGGAAAGCAAGGTAAAACAAGGAAAAGCAAGGTAAAACAAGGAAAAGCAAGGTAAAACAAGGGAAAGCAAGGTAAAACAAGGGAAAGCAAGGTAAAACAAGGGAAAGCAAGGTAAAACAAGGGAAAGCAAGGTAAAACAAGGGAAAGCAAGGTAAAACAAGGAAAAGCAAGGTAAAACAAGGGAAAGCAAGGTAAAACAAGGGAAAGCAAGGTAAAACAAGGGAAAGCAAGGTAAAACAAGGGAAAGCAAGGTAAAACAAGGGAAAGCAAGGTAAAACAAGGGAAAGCAACCATTCCACAACCCATAAAAACCCAACTGAACTATTCTTCAAAATCGTCTATTGTGACACAAACTCGCCACAACATTATAAAGCCACCCTACTGATTTTCAAATTTCATGATGTGCATGCACAAGAATGACATGAATAACCAATACCATACCCCTACTTGTTTAGTGTGAAGAGAGCTAACAAAAGAATCTTTGTTGACAAACATGCAGGTCCATGCATAAATCTCATGCACAAGAATGACGTGAATAACCAATACCATACCCCTACTTGTTTAGTGTGAAGAGAGCTAACAAAAGAATCTTTGTTGACAAATATGCAGGTCCATGCATAAATCTCATGCACAAGAATGACGTGAATAACCAATACCATACCCCTACTTGTTTAGTGTGAAGAGAGCTAACAAAAGAATCTTTGTTGACAAACATGCAGGTCCATGCATAAATCTCATGCACAAGAATGACATGAATAACCAATACCATACCCCTACTTGTTTAGTGTGAAGAGAGCTAACAAAAGAATCTTTGTTGACAAACATGCAGGTCCATGCATAAATCTCATGCACAAGAATGACACATGGCCAGCATGTGACGCCATTATCGGGGTAAGAGCGTCCTGGATACATGTAATTTGGTGACAGGTGAGCTCAAAGTGAGCAGTGAGACGTTGCACACTCACAGGTGAGTCTCCTTGTTGGCTCCAAAGCTGTCGTTCATGTCTCGCTGCAGGTGGATGGCCAGGTGAGGAATGCGCAGAATGGGGCGGGGAATGCTCACCAGCCGATGGGTAAGGTTTCCTCCATCCTGTGGTCACAATCACACTCATGTTCATTTTCATTTCATTTTCATAACTTTATAGTCCTATTGCTTGGATATGACTATTGGATGACGTCATAAACCGTTTGGGGCCTAAGCCTTTTTGGTTTGGGTGTCCTAAATGCCCCCCCCAGGCCCCTCTGCTCTGAGGTTCCCAGTTTTCTCATTGCCTTTCATTTCCTTTTCTCTATTATCCCAATGCTGGGAAATTTGGGTCATTTGGAAAGTGGAATGCTCGCAGAAAAAACTGTCGCGCTACCCAGGTTTGTGAGCGTTTAGGTGTAATGAGCCACTTACTTATGGCACAATGACCGATAATAATAGGAAAACTCATAATTCATGAAAGAAGGTAGTCAAAACAAAATTCCTCAACATCATTCAGACTAAGAAAGAAGGTGTCCCTCGTACTGACCTTGACAATGACCCTGCCAGCCACAGTGAGGTCACGGTCAAACCAGGTGTTCCAGATGCCCCCTCCATAGCACTCCACCCCCACCTGGCAATAGCCCTGCCGCACCTTGCCCGACACTGGCTTCACCTGCAAGTCAGTAATGTTTCTTGTGCATGAGAAAACAGAATTTGAAAATTAATGGACACGGAATTGTAACAACAATATAACAACTCAAGCAAAATCCACACAAGAGAGTCAGAGAGAGAGAGGGAGGGAAACACTCTGTGTGTGTGTGTCTGTGTGTGTGTCTGTGTGTGTGCCAGCATTTGTTTCTGTTCTATTAGACAAAAAAGAATGTGATTAGGATGAAGACTGAACTTATTTTTTTACTCACTCAGCAACTTGCAAATGTGTCTGCTGCAAGCATTACCATATCTAGTCACTATAGTTTTTGACACTATCAAACCGTACCCCACACTATTCAGTACGTGTACCATCTCACTTTCACATCAGTGGTAAAATGCTGACTTAAATTTGATGATTATATCTTTTAATTGCATACAATAAAAACAACAGGAAAACGTCCACTTAATTTTATTTAGTTTAATTTTTTAATTTTCTATTTGTTACTAAACAAGCAAAACAACGGAGGTTACATGGAATGGTTCCCAAATAGTCAAATCCCCCTTTCCAGACCACCCCCCCCCCCCAATTCAGATTCCTTCCTTTTTAAGACCTCGTTTTCTCAGACTTCCTGTTCTTAACCTCTGTAAAATTACCCCCTTTTTCTTTATTTGGTGTTTAACGTCGTTTTCAACCACGAAGGGTTATATCGCGACGGGGAAAGGGGGGGAATGGGATAGAGCCACTTGTTAATTGTTTCTTGTTCACAAAAGCACTAATAAAAAAATTGCTCCAGGGGCTTGCAACGTAGTACAATATATGACCTTACTGGGAGAATGCAAGTTTCCAGTACAAAGGACTTAACATTTCTTACATACTGCTTGACTAAAATCTTTACAAACATTGACTATATTCTATACAAGAAACACTTAACAAGGGTAAAAGGAGAAACAGAATCCGTTAGTCGCCTCTTCCGACATGCTGGGGAGCATCGGGTAAATTCTTCCCCCTAACCCGCGGGGGGTGTCAAATGACCCCCATTTTAAGACTCCCTCCTTTCTTAGACCCCATTTTCTCAGATTTTTGTAGGTCCTAAAAGGGGGGTTCCATTGTAGTGTAAATGTTGATATGTGTGCAAACCTTGAGACAGGGGCTGTCTGTGTGGGCGCCCACAATGCTGAACCCATTGCCAGCTTTGTACTTGCCGCCCACAGCGAAGGCTATGATAGTCGATTGGTTCTTGGTCACAAAATACTGCAATCAGATTTACAATGTTACAGACAAAGCTATGATAGTCGATTGGTTCTTGGTCACAAAATACTGCAATCAGATTTACAATGTTACAGACAAAGCTATGATAGTCGATTGGTTCTTGGTCACAAAATACTACAATCAGATTTACAACGTTACAAACAAAGCTATTATGGTTGGGTGGTTCTTGGTCACAAAATACTGCAGTAACACACATCAGTTCTCTGTGACATGTCACAGATGTACACACCAAAATCAAGACTGTGTCTTCTTAATGTATTTTGTCCTCAACTCTTCATTCCCTCAAACTGGAAGGACATCTCCGGTTTAATATCATGCAAGCAACATATTGTGTTACGCTAGCTCTCTCTATAATCAAACCAAGAGTAGTAATTGAATCCTACTCGCATACTTTTGTTTTTGTGCTCAGCAAATTGGGTACAAAAACAAAATAATCAAATTTATCTTTTTCATTTCAGAAGTAGGAAACAAATAGGTGAACACTGTAAATGAACCTGAGTAACTATGAATACTTCAAAGCAAAAATCATATTAACGAGCAAAACAGTAAAGTCAAGACACTTGGAACAAACCAAAACAATCATCAAAAAGTACACACACCTTTCTTTTGTCCTGTCAAAAAAAGGGAAATGAAGAAAACATAAAATAAAGAGAAAAAAGGGTAAGTCTGAGTACCAGATAACCTTCTTACATTCTAATAATACAAATATCTTCCTTCCCGAGCAAATCATCTTGAAAATCACAACAGATCCGTCCTTTGGAATTTTTTGATGAATTGATTTGTTAAAAAAAGGCCACAAGTGACTTTCAGAGTGGCTTTCACAAAATCAATTTGTCAACAAATTCCAACTCACCACAGAAAATAGTCAGGGTGTTAATTTTCATCATGTGACCAAGTGGAGGTCATGTGACCAAGTGGAGGTCATATGACCAAGTGGAGGTCATGTGACCAAGTGGACATCATGTGACCAAGTGGACGTCATGTGACCAAGTGGAGGGAGTGTCTTATTACCCTGGCCAGATTTGAGATGGTGAGCATGCCTTTAAAAGGGGAGTACCACTGTAGTCATTTACGATTAGATTCAAACGGGAAGGAGGGTACCTTTAACAAGAAGCACCCACCTTTTGGAGAGGCTGAATGAGCCATTGTCGCTGCTCTGACAGCTCCTGGAAACCGTGGGCAATCAGCTTCTTCCTCACTTCATCCACCGCTGTAACACACACACACACACACACACAGAGTAAAGGATGATCTCCCTTGCTCATGACGTAATTTCTATGCATTCTCGCTCTTGACGTCATTCTATATTTAACTTTTCTTTAAAAGTACAAGCGATCGAGTGCACATTTTGGCATTTTTAGCAGCGCTCTCATTATACATTTTTATATATATATATACACACACACACACACTTTTAAAACTATTGTAGGTACATGAACATTTCATTAGCAATCTGCAGTTAAGTACACATTAGTCTCTTTGAGCCATAATAATGCCCAGAAAAAGATTCCAAATTAATGTAGCTGAAAAATCTTTCAAATTGCAATGAAAAAGGACACAAAAATCTTGATAGAAACATGGTGGTGTTGCATTTAAAATCAATTGTTTTTACACCCACTGATTTCTGTACAATGACAAAAAGTCAGCTTATAAACAGTGCAGTTGGCTCTAATTACTAAAGATTAGTCTACCGCAAAGTATAGATAATGGAAGTAGAGTACACATATCAAATGTCCGTCAAGTGTGCTCATGCATTAAAATGGGTCGACACAAGTACTGTATTCATTACAGACTCATTCTAAATGGTTACATGTACTTGTGAACCACACACACACACTTACCCACACGTATATATACACACACAGAGTGGATATACACACTGTGAACGCATACACCCACACACACACACACTGAGTGCACACACACACAATCACACACACACATGGCAAACATGTGTGAACCACACACACACACTTACCCACACGTATATATACACACACAGAGTGGATATACACACTGTGAACGCATACACCCACACACACACACACTGAGTGCACACACACACAATCACACACACACACATGGCAAACATGTATGTGAACACACACACACACCCACACACACACACTTACCCACACGTATACACACACACACAGAGTGGATACACACTGTGAACGCATACATGTACACCCACACACACACACACTGAGTGCACACACACAATCACACACACACATGGCAAACATGTGTGAACACACACACATGCAACATGTACATGTGTGAACACAAAGCTCACCATGAAACGGGGAGGGTGAGTTGTTGATGAAGGAGAGGAAGTCATTGGCTGCCAGCAGAACTTTGGCCTGTCTTGACACCTGGTACACGATTAACACTGGGTCAATTGTCATTGACAGGTGATACCTTCTGTCATCAAGACCGCTCATCTACAACACTACGGTAGTCACAAATCATAAGAGTACCAAAAAAATAGGGTCGTAGAACGAGTCCTTGGCTTTTGAAGTTTGGGATTGAAGGATACGATTTCAACATGGTCCTTGTGAGTTTACCTCCATGGAAATTGGGGCTGCTTTCTCACTGAGGAAAGCGAGCTGCCATACAGATCGGCGCTACCCAATCATTTTTCTTTTCCTGCATGTGCGTATTTATTCTACCAAGCTTTGAGACTTTGACTGTGAGCTTGAGACTTTGACTGTGAGCTTGAGACTTTGACTGTGAGCTTGAGACTTTGACTGTGAGCTTGAGACTTTGACTGTGAGCTTGAGACTTTGACTGTGAGCTTGAGATCTTTATTGTGCGCATGCCTACACATGGGGGGTGTTTGGACACTGAGGAGAGTCTGCACAATGCTGACTCTGGGAAATAAATCCCTGGCAAAACGTGGGAATTGAACGAACGCCGATAGCGACAACTGGTTTTGAAGCCAGTGCCGCTACGGATGAGCTATATTAACGCCCATATATAAGCATAACCAAACAATTTCAGAGTGCTGACCAGAAGCTCAAATGACAAAGGAAAGCTTATTAGCTTTTTAGGTGATGTCAATACTTCAGAAATAAGTCCACAAACAGTTGCTTTTCAGCAGTTCTGCTTTGTGTTAGGCACACACAAAAAAACCACTAAAATTTCCAGATTACACAGCCAAAAAAAATAGGGTCGTAGAACGTGTCCTTGGCTTTTAAAGTTTGGGATTGAAGTTTTTGGAAACAGTCGCTTAGGCCAAAAAAAAAAAAAAAGGTCTGTTTACGGTAACATAGGCCAAAAAAATAGGGTCGGTAGGTCGGGATTTTTTTTCCTTTTTTTCCCCCCAAAAAACCATATTTTTACGTTATTTTATTTTATTTTTTTTCCCCCAAATGCCAAAAAAAAGTCTAGGGTCGCGCGAAAAAAATAGGGTCGGTCGGGTTACCGTAAACAGACCTATTTTTTTTGTTGGCCTTATCGCTTATTTTTTGCCGGAAATGGTGCAAGCTCTGTCCAACGTTGTAGGGTCAGGAGAAACATAGAGTCTGTCAGGGAATCAGACTCATTGAATTTTGTTATTTTGATCTTATCACACAAGGTGTTGAGGTTGGATGACTTTTTTTTTATAACACCAAATACTTGTTTACCTCTGTCCTGCACATTTAAACTGAAAAACCATAGTAACAAAAATCTTCAGATTTTCTTGATCGTTTAAGACATTTTTATATGAAATTGTAAGAACTAAGATACAAGAAATTACATACAATAAACTATTTGTTTAAAATGACAAAACAACCAGGCATGGCAACATTCCAGCAAAACAAAAGCCACCATTACTAGACTCTCCACAACACCTCAGGATCTACACACACTGTTTATCAGGATTTGGCCTGCAATCAGAATCATGTGCTTTTCTCAGGAATCTCTGTTAAATTTGTCTCTCAAAAATGATTCCAAGAAAAAAGTGTTGTTCTCAAGCTTTGGTCACTGATGCACATTTGTTTGATCTGATCCCTTGCTGGTTGACTGTTCAATAGATCTGACCCCTTGCTGGTTGACTGTTCAATACTTTTGACATGTGCAAAGTCTTGTGACAAAACATTTTTTTTTTTATCCAGGACCTTTGGACCTATATATTCAACTGACGCAGAAGGGCTCAATCTAGTTGTCCTCTGAACCAGGACACTGAAGTTCCACAACTAATAGAAATTGCTACGGCACTAGAAGACCTAACATGAGACATATATCGCACATATTTGCAGTATCTGAGGGAACAAAATTGAAAATAAATCAGGGGAATAAAACAAACCCTACAAAACAGACCATTGTCTTTTGCACCCAGTACAGTACACAGAAGAATTAACTTGACAGAACACATTTATCCTTTTCTGGACATAAATTAAATCAGAAACAACAAATCATAAGAAAAAGCAAAAATAAGAAAATAAAAAAATAAATGAAGTGATACAAACAAAAATAATGAAGGACTCTTGTCTCTAGATTAGATACTCAGCACTGAAGTGATTTCTACCAAAAGCAAAACAAACCCACATGATGGTGTTGAAGCAAACATAGGCAGTGACAAAAACTCAGCTTCTGCCAGTTTAGATCATAGATGCATACTTACAACGTTGTCTATGCTCACCATGATTGCTTGTTGCTTTGTTTACCGGCGACGGTCTACTCACAAGTGCCTGCCGTCTGCTTTGCAAGTCGGCGTATGCAAGGGCAGCTCACTCCTCAGACACTTCTTCAACAGGAACCGGAAGCATTGATCGTCCCAAATTGGTAGACACTAGACTCAAGAGAGTATATAACCATTCTGGCAAGGCTCAGGTAAAGGGGTGTGGTACTTAGGAACGACACTTTCTGCTTGGTTTCGCAAGTGAAAACGATGCTATAAGCTCCGGTATTCAGCTCAGACTGTGATTCATTTGAGGCAGGGGTTTGGGACATGGAGGGAACACATGAAACCGAAGGTAGGGGAGAGAGATTACAATATCTGTTTGCTACTTTTAGATCATATTCTGCGTGTCACTGTGTGTGTGTGTTTGTGTGTGTGTGTGTGTGTGTTGTAAGAAATATTCAGACTTGATAAATTTATGCAAATGAATTAAGAATTCTTGAGCTCGGAGTCCTGTACAAGCCTGTTCCTACATACACCGAGTGTCTGTCTCATCTCTCTCTCTCTCTCTCTCTCTCTCTCTCTCTCTCTCTCTCTCTCTCTCTCTCTCTCTCTCTCTTTTTACATTTAGTCAAGTTTTGACTAAATGTTTTAACATAGAGGGGGGAATCGAGACGAGGGTCGTGGTGTATGTGTGTGTGTCTGTCTGTCTGTGTGTGTGTGTAGAGCGATTCAGACTAAACTACTGGACCGATCTTTATGACATTTGACATGAGAGTTCCTGGGTATGATATCCTCAGACGTTTTTTTCATTTTTTGATAAATGTCTTTGATGACGTCATATCCGGCTTTTCGTGAAAGTTGAGGCGGCACTGTCACGCTTTCATTTTTCTACCAAATTGGTTGAAATTTTGGTCAAGCAATCTCCGACGAAGCCCGGACTTCGGTATTGCATTTCAGCTTGGTGGCTTAAAAATTAATTAATGACTTAGCAGGACACCCACCACATCCTACAAGACTGCGGGAACTTCCAGTTGTTGAGAAGGAAGATGTGGCCGGAGCCGACCCCCATCCAGGATAAGCTGTACGGCACGGCGGCGTCCCTGCAGATGACCACTACATTTCTCAATTGGACTGGTCTCCACGTGTAGCGGCAACAAGAAGAAGAAGAAGATTAAAAATCTGAAAACTGTAAAAAACATATTTTTTTTATAAAACGATCCAAATTTACGTTCATCTTATTCTCCATCATTTTCTGATTCCAAAAACATATAAAGATGGTATATTTGGATTAAAAACAAGCTCTGAAAATTAAAAATATAAAAATTATGATCAAAATTAAATTTTCTAAATCAATTTAAAAACACTTTCATCTTATTCCTTGTCGGTTCCTGATTCCAAAAACATATAGATATGATATGTTTGGATTGAAAACACGCTCAGAAAGTTAAAACGAAGAGAGGTACAGAAAAGCGTGCTATCCTTCTCAGCGCAACTACTACCCCGCTCTTGTCAATTTCACTGCCTTTGCCATGAACGGTGGACTGACGATGCTACGAGTATACGGTCTTGCTGCGTTGCATTGCGTTCAGTTTTATTCTGTGAGTTCGACAGCTACTTGACTAAATGTTGTATTTTCGCCTTGCGCGACTTTTTGTTTGTTTTTTGATCTGTGTATTTGTCTGTGAATGTGTGTTAACCCTTATTCATTGGCAGAAGCTTACATAATGTGCCAAAGTAATTGATGTCATTTAACATTTTTGTTTAAATGTTTATCATTTAGTTGTTGTTGCTGTTAAACATTTATTTTATCAAATTGCTCACCTTTATTGACCCTTGTGGTGCAGCTTTTGAACAGTATGAATATGCATGATGGCCAAGTTGATAAGAAGTTGAGTTTTGGAATTCCGGCCGAGTCTGGTGGGTTATCTGGGGTAGAGATTTTTCTCCGAGGTCAACTTATGTGCAGACCTGCTAGTACCTTAGGATCCCCCTTCGTGTAAACACGCAAGCATAAGACCAAGTGCGCAAGTAAAAGATCATGTTATCCATGTCAGAGTTCGGTGGGTTTTAGAAACAGGAAAATACCAAGCATGCATCCCTCCAAAATTGGCATATGGCTGCCTAAATGGCAGGGTAAAAACAGTCATACATGTAAAAACCCATGGCACTTGTGCAAAAGACTTGAGTGTGCATGGGAGTTTCAGCCCATGAACGCAAAGGAGGAGGAACGGTGTATAGCATTTGATACTTGTTAATTTGTCTTGAACACTTTTATTAGCTAATGAATATCAACAGTAAAACATCAACAAGTTTTTCTTTCCATTATTTGGCCAAGATTTGTTTCATACAATTAAATGATTACCCATGTTCTGTTGAAAGTGATTGCATCGTCATCTGCTTGTGTTCAGTTGCAGCAGACATTCTGTCAGAGTTCCTGGAGGTGGCAATCCACAGCGTGCTGTACTGCCGAGGCGTCTACCCACAAGGGGTGTTCGGTCGCAAGAAGAAATACAACGTCCCTGTTCAGGTATTCAATACATGTGTACAGGTATGTGTTCAGGTATTCAATACATGTGTACAGGTATGTGTTCAGGTATTCAATACATGTGTACAGGTATGTGTTCAGGTATTCAATACATGTGTACAGGTATGTGTTCAGGTATTCAATACATGTGTACAGGTATGTGTTCAGGTATTCAATACATGTGTACAGGTATGTGTTCAGGTATTCAATACATGAGTACAGGTATGTGTTCAGGTATTCAATACATGTGTACAGGTATGTGTTCAGGTATTCAATACATGAGTACAGGTATGTGTTCAGGTATTCAATACATGTGTACAGGTATGTGTTCAGGTATTCAATACATGTGTACAGGTATGTGTTCAGGTATTCAATACATGTGTACAGGTATGTGTTCAGGTATTCAATACATGTGTACAGGTATGTGTTCAGGTATTCAATACATGTGTAAAACAATTAAAAAAACAGATAGACTGCTAACTTTCTAAAAATTCAAAATCAAAAACCAAGAATTGCAGGTTATTGCAACATTTAATTATTGACAAAACAAAACGTTACTGTATGTGTGAAGGTTGTACTTGTAAGCAGATGTGGCTGTTTTTTAAAGTTGAAGAATTATGTGTGCCTGATTTATCATGTAGCAATGATGCTGATGTCAAAGAGGGAGAACGATTCTCAATTTGATTTTGGAAGTAGGCTACATTTTGAGCATTTCGGTATGAATGGCAATCCAAACTTTTCATGTGTGAACTTTCATTTTAAATTGATGCTAACAGCTCCGATGTTTTTGCCTCCTTGTATGCATGTATGGTTAGACTCAGGTATAAAGCAGTACACCACCGCTAGAAGTCACTCAGATGGGGCGGAGTCGGTAGTGGCGCTGGCTTGAAACCAGTCTGTTGCTATCGGCATGGCTTCGACTGCCACGTTCGGCGAGGAATTTATTTCCCAGAGTCAACTTTGTGCAGACTCTCCTCGAACATCTCTGTTCACGCATGCATACAGTAAAGATCCCAAGCTCACAGCGAAAGTCTCAGAAATTGGATAACATGAAAAAACGCATGTAGGAAATAAAATTGGGTAGCACATTTCTGTCGCTGCACGCTACCCCCAGGGATAGCAACCCGAATTTCTCTGAGGGAATTCCCCAAAGACAAAAAGATTTATAAAACCAAATAGCAATTCTTCTATGATACAATACTGGTGCGTCTTCTTTAGATGTAAACTAATAACTTACCGTATTTTCCGGGTCATAAGGCGCGACTTTTTTCCTCGAGTTTGACCCCTGCGCCTTGTATAACAAAGCGCCTAATCCGTGTATGAAATACGAAAAAAAATAATTTGGGAAAAAATCATGGGGAACAAAACGTGACAAGAACTCGCCTCCATCTCGAATACCGGTAGTCGTTTTTTTAAATTCCGTGAGCACTTGTTTACACAACTCACACTGATCGTCACATTTCTCGGCAGTTTGAAATTGCATGATTTCATGACACACCCTCACACAGTCACACAGCAACCATGCCGAAGACGAAGCGACTTGCTTACGATGCAGAATACAAGTTGAAAGCGATCGAACTTGCTGAGGGAAAAGGACAAAGGACTTTGCCTAAGTTGAGGTGACTGAAATTTCTAGCAACAGATGCTAGGATCCCGGACAAGCCCCCAAATTTTTCAATTTTGGTGTGCCCTATCGGCCCCTTGCGCCCAATGGGTGACTGGATTACAATTTTTTGTTAAAAGAAGGGGGTGCGCCTTATGCGCTGTAGCGCCTTGTAACCCGGAAAATACGGTATATCCACAGGATCAGCTAGACAGTCAGGTGCTAATGTCATTCAAACCTGCCCGGGCGACCACCTGTTGACAACGACCACCTCCCCACTACGGCCGCCCAAAAGAAACCAACTTGAGGTTCTTTCCTATATTATTCACCTTTCCATAATCACCACCTGTCTATTCGAACCAATTTTGGTTGGTCCCTTGGGTAGTTGTGATAGACAGGTTCAACTGTACTTGTTCTATAACGATGCAGGTGTGTGTGTGCAGGTGTGCCTTCACCCTGACGTGAGCCAGTACGTGAGCAGCGTCAGCCGGTCAGTCAGGTGTTTACTGGTGCAGGGCGCGGTGAGCAGAGTGGACGTGGTGCTGACATCGCCTGACACACACCCCCTCGAGCGTTTCGTCTTCGACATTGGGACCACAGCTGCTGAAATAGGGTGAGCCTTGTGAAAAATTTAAGTTTATACACTTCTGGTCAAAAGATGCATTATTCCTGTGTTAAAACATCCATCTTCCAAGTGGAATGTAATGTTGGAATCCTGGCAATGTGGTACAAGTGTTCCATTTTAGCTGGGGAAAAAAGCTAGTAGAGCTGGTGAGATACATGTATTGTGGTTGGTAATTATTGTTTATCGTCTCTTCAGCAGTTAATGCTATTCGAGACCGAGATACCGTGGAATAAGTCAGATAAATAGTCATGCTGTTATATGGAATTGGAAGCCATCCGGTTTTGAGGGATTTAAATTAAATTGTTTTCTCTGTAGTAAGGGGACAAAGGAGAGACACTGCGTGCTCACTTCTTTTAACGGACAAGCGTTTCTCATACTGAGGAGATGCTACTACAGATTCAACTATTTGTAAACTTGTGATAGTTTCCAAGTAAAAAAAATCATCATTTCTGTTTTGGCGTTAATACTTTGCAAACAATACAGAGGACCCCCACCCACCCTTTTAGGATTTAAGACCCTAGTTTTTTTTTAAAGATTTTTTGTTGAGAACCTATGTAAATGTACCTCCATTTTAAGATTCCCTCCCCTTTAAGACCTGATTTTTTTAGATTGTTTGAGGTCTTAAAAAGGGGTTCCACTGTAACATAGATGATTGGTGTGCTGACAGGAGCAGTGTGAGAGATGACGAGTACCTGTTACACCTGGAGCAATCGCTGCGAGCTCTGCTTCTCAAGCTGAACGTTTCTGATTCCTTGCTACACCCTCTGCCTCCAGGTCAGTGTGTGCGCATCTGAGAGACATAGTGTGTGTGTGTGTGTGTGTGTGTGTGTGTGTGTGCATGTGTAAGTGTGTGACAGAGAGATAATGTGTTTGTGTGTGTGTGTGCGTGTGTTCGTTTATGTGTGCATGCATGTGCATACCTGCCAGTGCCCTATCCCCCGTCATACCTGCCAGTGCCCTATCCCCCGTCATACCTGCCAGTGCCCTATCCCCCGTCATACCTGCCAGTGCCCTATCCCCCATCATACCTGCCAGTGCCCTATCCCCCTTCATGCCTGCCAGTGCCCTATCCCCCGTCATACCTGCCAGTGCCCTATCTCCCGTCATACCTGCCAGTGCCCTATCCCCCGTCATACCTGCCAGTGCCCTATCCCCCGTCATACCTGCCAGTGCCCTATCCCCCGTCATACCTGCCAGTGCCCTATCCCCCGTCATACCTGCCAGTGCCCTATCCCCCGTCATACCTGCCAGTGCCCTATCCCCCTTCATGCCTCGCAATGAAGGAACACATTTTGGCTCGTCCAAAGGGTGTGCTTTCACCACGGTTACCACTTTCGTAAGAATTGCATTTTTTTTACTTGGATCTTTCGTTGGTTGACAGACTGCAGCTGGACAATACATGTACACACCAAGGAGTCGGCAGCTGCAGCCTTAGGGGAACAACTTACAACCAGGGTGAGAATAACATTTACAGGTACATCCTACTGGAAGAACATATTTGTGGAGTTTATTCCAACCATGATGAACTGTGGTCGTCAATCCTGTTATCTTTAAGACTGCCCTTAGCTCACCCCCTCCAGAAGTCACCTTGAGTTTTGTGTGCATATTTGCACATGTGTTTGTGTGTGTCTCTCTTTTTCTTTCTATCTCTGAACTGTGTAGATGGGGTGCCTGCCTGTAACTATCTCTCTGAGATTCTGTGTGTGTGTGTGTGTGTGTGTGTTCATGTGTATGTGTGTGTCTCTCTCTCTTTCTCTCTGTGTGAAGCTATGTGTGGGCGTGGGTGGAATTAATGTCTTCCTTTTTTCAAAATCTCTGAAACTGGGTGTTGGTGTCTCTGTATCTACAGTGGAACCCCCAATTTAAGACTCTCCTTCTTAAGACCTTGTTTTCTGCCTTTCTGTTCTTAACCTCTGTAAATCACCCCAATTTTAAGACTCCCTCCTTTTTAAGAGCCGATTTTCCCCCACACTATTTCATCCGGTCGCCCTTTCTGCTATTTCAGCACAACTGTGCTTGGAACTGGAGGGCTAATTTTATAGCCGACGCAGCGCGCGCTGTGAGCCTGTGACCTCTTTACCTCTCCCGCCGAAATCTCAGAGCACAAAGGCATAGTCTTGAACTGTGTACAGCTGTGTTTTCCGGTGTGAAAAAAATCGTATTTCTTCGTATTAAATCGAATGGTTTCTGTGACTTGAAGGTTGGATTACCGTCATCTTGTGTATATTGTTACTCTGATATTCAGGCTTTGTGTATGTGCAAACTAGAGGTCAGTGGATGATTCGGTTTGTTCGATTTTGAAGTAAGACTGCTATCGACTCTACCGGCAGGTCGTTCTTTGTTTGTACTTCCAAGAAGCAGAATGTGCGCATTGTATACCACTTTGTAACCACGCTCAATGTTTATACCAACGACCGACTGTGTTTCTGATGTTGCCGTCAGTAAGTACTTAGTCTAAACTGTGTCATAGAGTGAGAATAAGTGCGTGGGATGTTTGTGTGTTTGATTTTGGAGCAGTTTTGTTTTGTTAATCCACGCGCCTCATCAATGCATGCACGGTTTGGAACAGGCACTCGACTCTAGTGCATTTCATCTTTTCTGTTTTTTGTATTGCTTGTTTTGCGTCCCCCCCCTCCTTTTTTTTGTGACGTGTTTATTCCTGACTTAATGTTGTGACTGTAATTGTGCTTATGTTCTTGCCTGTCTGTATCAGTGTATATGGTTTTGCTTGTTTATTGTTATCAATTTCTTTCAATTTGTAGTCACTCTATTTATTGATTTAAGGTGTCTCAGTTAAGAATGGCGGCAGTGCAACATACGGAAGATCTCCACATATTTAGGCTAAATGCTATGTGCAGAATTTGTGGCAGAAGATCAAAGGCAGCGAAGGACAAACAACATATCATTAGACATTGCAAAAACTATGCATCAGTGTTGTTTCAGTTTCACGGTATTCAAGTTTCTGAAGAAGCTAATGGCACCACTTTCTCAAGTACATTGTGTGCAACATGCGCTTCTCGTCTCAGCCAACAAAAAAAACCTAACATTCCATCTCAAGGATTCTCAAAAGCAATGCATAGTAACATTGAAAAATCAAAAGTGATGTGGACACAATACAACTCCAAAGTGGAAGTAGCTGACTGTAGTGTGTGTACAACGTTTGCCGAACAAATGGCCGGTTGTCGTAAAAAAACAAAAAAAGCCAGTGAAAAAGCTGCTAGTCCGCAAAGAAAAAGCACATGTGTTGACAGTACTGATGCCTGTACAAGCACTTCTATTGTTGAAACTTTTCAGCCACAGTGTTCTTCAACACCTGAAACAAAATCCGCAAGCCGTGTGGTCAAAAAACGTCTTTTCGACTTGCTGGTATCTCGCAAGGGTACGACTCAGAGTGATGTAAGTACTAGCAATGACACACTCGTGTCAGCTGCTTCAACATCATTTCAAACCCAAGCCCCAGCAGAAACAAGCGATAAAACACCTGTTGCAAAGTCTGTATCTCAGTCACAGAAAGCAACAGATACTCACACTGTTTCGTCAAAAAACAAACCACAAACCCAACTCCGCCCAATAGAACAGTTGCAAGCACCTTTGACAAAACAAGAGGAAGAGTATTTAACTGGCTTAGTTAGGGTGAAACTGGCACAGTCAGATGACAAGAAGACGTTGATATGTAAGACAAAAGCACACCCACTTGTCCTAAAGAAAATTGTGAGAGCTAAAAAGTCATCAGCGCTAGTTTCTACTCCAATGAGGAAGAGAAGAGCAAAGGAAATTGCCAACTTGAGAAAAGAAATTTCCGGTTCCACGGAAGCTGACATAATAAAACAACAAAGCACTGAACTCAAGCACACTACAAAGCGCAAAAGGGATGACATTCTGAAAACAGCTGGGTTGGGACAGGCACGCGTCTCTTCAAAATCAGCAGCTCAAATTAGAGCAAAACTGTCACTTAGCTGGGCAAAACAAAGGCAGTTGCGAAAATTAAACAAGGCAATGGGAATAAAAATGGAGTGTGAGAAAAAGGAGAGGGAATTTCAGGAGGGAGTGCTTTGTGGGAAAATAGAAGTTTACACATTACGTCTCTCATGCATCAACAAAGCGACAAAGAAAGAGGAAGTTAGGGGCATTCCCGTGTCTTCTATTGTCAGCTGGCCCAAGTTTGTAACTGATCTCTTAGACCAGTACGACAAGAAGAACATGCTAACATGGCATAACAACACCTTGCCAGAAAATGAAATTTGGGTTAAAATCGGGGGTGACCATGGAGGGGGGAGTTTTAAAGTTGTTCTTGAAGTAGCAAATCTCCACAATCCAAATGCGAACTCAAAGTTGGTTGTGATGACTGAAGCCAAAGATTCTGCTGAAAACCTTGAAAAGATTTTAGGCAGCACTATTAAAGAGGGAGTTAGTGCTGTCAACGGCATGATGTGGAAAGGAAAAAGGCTGCGAGTGTTTATGTTTGGGGATTATGATTTCCAGTCAAAAATGTATGGACTGTCAGGAGCCCAGAGTAGTTATCCATGTCTTTGGTGCAAGACTTCCAAAACGCAAATGCAATGGAGTCCAAGAGAAAAAGCCCCCAAAAGAACGTTAAGAAACATGAAAGAAGACCTCATAGGGTACCAAGAATCTGGCAGTGACAAAAAACATGCCAAAGACCACTACAACGTCATTCGTGCTCCAATATGGGACGTCAAAGTGAGTCATGTAGCGCCGCCTTACCTTCATTTGCTCCTTGGTATTGTGAACAAACACCACGATCTTCTTGCAAATGAGTGTCACCAGCTTGACAAGCAAATAGCAGATGCCCTTTCTAAAATAAAACTGAGTGAAGAGCGTTTGGTGGTGATTGACAACACTACCGAAGCATTCAGAAGGTGTGTCAAAAACATGTATAATCTCCGAGAAGAAGGGAAACTTAATCTGAAAACGTTTCCAGTCTTCGACAGATCTGAAGGACCAACAGTTGCAGGGGTTACTGAGATTTTGAATAAGCATAGCATAACACCTCAGGCCTTTTTTGGTGGCAGCTTCAATGGGAATCACTGCAACAAATACATTAAAGATGAAGTGATTACTGCCGTAGCAGACAGCGTAGAAAGAAGGGCATTTATCCTGACAGATGACTATGGCGTGCACACCCTTGCAGGTCAAATCAAAGACAAACACACCCGTTTGAACAGTCTTTACTCCAGTGTGCACAGGCTTGTGTCACACACAAAACCAGTTGGGAAAGATGACCTTCCTGGCATCCAAGTAGCTATTTCTGAATACATGGAGTTCTACAGAGGTAACGTGTGCCTTGACAACGTTAATGTCATCCCAAAGCAGCACATACTTGAAGCACATTGTGTAGAGTTTATGGAAAGGTGGGGGATGGGGCTTGGTTTGATGGGTGAGCAAGGCGGCGAAAAACTACATTCTGACGTCAACAACCTGAAAAGGAGAGTTTGGGGCATGAAAAACAAGGGACAGCAACTTTGCCAGTTAATGAAAGAGCAACAAATTAAGACCTCACCGATGCTGCTTGACACCCCGCCAAAAACAAAATCCTAAACAAGAATGATAAAAAGTCATTGAGGCCTTTAGCATATTGACACAATAACAGCTCTAAAACATTGTTTTTTGTTGTTTGTTTTTCTTCTAAAATTGTACATATTGTTTTTTTTCTTCTTCTAACAATGTACATTGTGTTTTTGTTTTGTTTTTCTTTCTAAAAATGTACATAGTTTGTGTGTGTGTGTGTGTGTGTGTGTGTGTGTGTGTGTGTGTGTGTGTGTGTGTGTTCATATGCGTGTGAGGGAATGTGATCCCGCGTAAAGAGTGTGTTTACACTCACATTTGAACCGTTTAGTTTGAAATTACACCCACTCTATTCCATTACAATGCACGTCATCTTTTTTTTTCTTAAGCATCTCAGAGAAATAACAACCCCAACTGTTGTGCTGTGTTGTTTTGTTTCGTTTTGTCTGTTCTGTTTTGTTTGCGATAATGAAACAAACGTTAAATTGTCGTCGGATCGACGAGTTTTGTTTCCTGTGGTATATATACAAGTTTGTGAGAACAATAGTGAAAAACTGTGTTGAAAAACTTTCAAATCGACTTGTGTGCTGCTATTGGATTACTGATGTATGGCGCTGCAATGATACCAGTGAAAAGTCGTGGTCAGGTAGGCTTTTTGTTTTCTTCACATGCAGCTAACAATTTGCATGAACATGTATTGAAAGACCGTTTTTTCTTTCTTTTATATTACAGGCATTAATTGCACTATTTTGAATTATATAAACGCAAAACAAATTTCACATGCGCACCATACGCATGCCTATAATATGTTTTTAAATACGACTGTATATACTCTGTTGTTTGTATATATATTTTGTAAAGTGTTGTACATGTATATATCAGTGTACTTAGGGATTACCTTTGTCTTTTTTTCCAATATTTTGTGTTCTTTTATTGTGACACATTGATTATGATGTTTTGTTTACTGTGTTATCTTCTATCCTCTTATAGATTGTGCTGTGCTTTGAGATGTTGGGTTTCCTGTTGATTTAACTGTAGCATGCATGTGTTTTTCAGATCTGTAAGGTGTGGTATTATTATTTACTTGAAGAGCAAACACCTTTTTTAATTCTCTCATTTATCCTTTTTTCTGTCTTGTAAATTGTGGCATGTTTTGTTTCATACTATTGACATACATGTATTATCCGCCTATGTGTTGTCTGGGGCTAATATCATGTGGCACTTCGCGCGGATTTGGGTGAGCGCGCGCGAGCTACTTTTTTTTCTCCTGTGGTATATTATATATACAAGTTTGTGAGACTTGTATAGGAGGGCCGTGAGGTAAGCTTTTTTTGTTTTATTCACATGCAGCTAACAATTTTCATGAACATGAATCCCGTAAGATCTTTTTTCTTTCTTATATGTTACTGACATTATCTACACTATTTTGAATTTTATAATTATATAAACGCAAAACAAGCTTTACATACGCACCATCAATGACTTCTACTAGTAGACCTTGGCATAATATGTATGTAAATACGATATACTCTACTGTTTGTATATATTTCGATATACTCTGTTTGTATATATTTTGTAAAGTGTTGTATATATATGTGTATGTACTTGGGGATTACCTTGGTCTTTATCTTTCATTATTTTGTGTTCTTTTATTGTGGCACATTTAGGATGTTTTGTTTACTGTGTTGTCTTCTGCCGTCTTATATATTGTGCCGTGCTTTGAGATGTTGGGTTTCCTTTTTCTTTAAATGCAGCATGCACATGTTTTTCAGGGGGTTTCTTTAAATGCAGCATGCACATGTTTTTCAGAGTGCAAAGAGTAGCATAATTATATACTTGGGGTGGGGAGCACACACATTTTCTAATTCTCTCATTTATCCTTTCTTCTGTCTTGTAAATTGTGGCATGCATTGCAATATATACTGTTCAAAAAAAGAAACGCATAGCTTGTAATATTTGGTTAATTTAGTTATATGGCTACAAGGATATCCACCAAACTGCAGAAAATGTTTATCTGGTCGTCGACCTTTCGTCCATTGCCACAAGTGAGCTCTGCACGTGACGCATGCGTTATCAGTGGCTACAATGTCAAAATTGCTCATTTGGCATGACCACTCGTCATGCTTCAGTGTAATCTCGTGAAACTCGGGGAATATTGAGCTCTCACCATGTCTTCCAAAACCCATAAAAGCGGATTGTTCGCCACAAAGAAATCAGACGACAATTCAGCGACGAAAGATGGCCCGATTGAGCAGAGAAGACCGCCAAATTGCATTGGCTCGTTTACAAGCAGGCCAAAGTCAAAGTGCAATCGCCAGGCCACTTCCACGTGTCCCAGAGCACCATCAGTAGACTGTGGGTCAGGTTTCAAGCCACTGGCTCCGTTGCTGACTTGCCACGAGCGGGAAGACCAAGGGCGACAACTGCTGCTCACGACCGCTTCATACGGCTCCGCCACCTCCGGTATCGTTTCCTGTCGGCCTCATCTTCTGTCCAGGCTCTCCCCGGGCCACACCGATTATCGGATCAGACCGTGCGGAACCGCCTGCATGAAGCTGGTTTGAGAGCTCGCAGACCTCACAGAGGAGCTGTCCTCACCCGCCGCCATCGCCAGAACCGAGTGCAGTGGGGCAACCAGCACCTTCGCTGGACCGTCCGGAATCACTGGAGACACGTGTGGTTCAGCGACGAGTCCTACTTCCTGCTCCAGCGACATGATGGTCGGAGGAGGGTCTACCGGAGAGTAAACGAACGTTACGCGCCCAACTGTGTGGATGAGGCACCCGTTCATGGTGGTGGAGGCGTCATGGTGTGGGGGGCGATCAATACCGCTGGAAGGAGCACCCAAGGGCGCATAACTGCCCAGCGATACGTGGAGGAAATTCTGCGCCCACACGCCCTTCCTCTTCTGGCTGACCAGGATGCCATATTCCAGCAGGACAACGCTCGCCCGCACACAGCACGACTCACCACCCAGTTCCTCACCGACCACCATGTCCAGGTGCTTCCCTGGCCATCCATGTCGCCAGACATGAACCCGATAGAACACCTCTGGGGTGAATTGGACAGACGTGTGCGCAGGCGAGAAGAAGCGCCGGCAAATCACCGCGATCTATTGCAGGCACTTCAGGAGGAGTGGGACACCATCCCACAGCAAGATATCCAGCATCTGATCCAGTCCATGCCCAGAAGGTGCCGGGCAGTTGTTGCTGCTCAAGGCAGTCACACCCCCTACTGACTTGACAGCCTCGGCACCCAATCGTATTGATTGACTGATTGATTTGAAGATGCAAATGAACTGTGTGTGCATTCAACTGTGTCCATACCAAATTTCAAACAAATAATCTAAATATTGGATTTTCTGTTAATTTTTTCGAAAAATAAAACAAATTTGGCAAGTAGCAACTATGCGTTTCTTTTTTTGAACAGTATATATAACTATTGAGAGATGCCCGGCAAAACACACTGACAACACCAGTTCATGAAAGGCAAAACTGGAATGGAATGCAGTGCTCTGTCTGTGAAGCTATGTGTGGGCGTGGGTGGAATTAATGTCTTCCTTTTTTCAAAATCTCTGAAACTGGGTGTTGGTGTCTCTGTATCTACAGTGGAACCCCCAATTTAAGACTCTCCTTCTTAAGACCTTGTTTTCTGCCTTTCTGTTCTTAACCTCTGTAAATCACCCCAATTTTAAGACTCCCTCCTTTTTAAGAGCCGATTTTCTCAGATTTTTTGAGGTCTTACAAGAGGGTTGAAGCATATCTGTGTGTGTGTGACAGGACTTTCCCTGGGTGGAGGCCGAGGGTTGAAGCGTATCTGTGTGTGTGTGACAGGACTTTCCCTGTGTGGAGGCCGAGGGTTTAAGCGTATCTGTGTGTGTGTGACAGGACTTTCCCTGTGTGGAGGCCGAGGGTTTAAGCGTATCTGTGTGTGTGTGACAGGACTTTCCCTGGGTGGAGGCCGAGGAATCGGAACAACAGCTGTCAGACCCCCACCTCATCCCCCTCAAGTCTCTCAAGTCACATCTCTTCAAGGTGAGTGCACACTTTTTCACTCATTTTTCTACGGTCCAGTTGTAGTGTAAACCGTAAGGGTCCAATGCTCGTCAGCGATGATGTTAAGCACCACAGGTCTGTTGAGGCGTCCACACAGAGTGAGAGCATTCCACTTGGACACATACTTCTTCTTTTTCTTCAGCGTTCCTAGATCAGGTCTCACATTTCCAGTCTAACATGGGTTATGAAGTTTGTGGTCGTGTCCAGGTCTTGTTTGGTGCCCCAGAGTTTCTCCGCTAGAGTAGCTCCATGCGGCCAGTGCTGTGTCCGTGCGTCTTAGCATAGGGGGCAGGACTGCAGGATGTGCTCTGGGGTCTGTGGGCCTGTCTCACATGAGCAGTCAGGTGTGTGCGACACCCCAAGGCGGTACAGGTGGGCACGCAGTCGGCAGGGACACATACTCAAAATGTACAGCCTGACAGTTCCCTGTGCAGAGCGGGCATTTTTGATGAATTGATTATGCAGATTGACATAGGTGTTCATTACAGAATAAAATGAACAAAAAAACCGGTCTTGTTTGCATAGAGCTGTCAGGCTGTACATTTCCGTATGTGTCCAAGTGGAGGGGTGATCTTATCCTGTGTAAAAGCCTGTCCTGTGTAAAAGCCTGGTCAGGTCTGAGATGGTGATCTTGTCCTGTGTAAAAGCCTGGTCAGGTCTGAGATGGTGATCTTGTCCTGTGTAAAAGCCTGGTCAGGTCTGAGATGGTGATCTTGTCCTGTGTAAAAGCCTGGTCAGGTCTGAGATGGTGATCTTGTCCTGTGTAAAAGCCTGGTCAGGTCTGAGATGGTGATCTTGTCCTGTGTAAAAGCCTGGTCAGGTCTGAGATGGTGATCTTGTCCTGTGTAAAAGCCTGGTCAGGTCTGAGATGGTGATCTTGTCCTGTGTAAAAGCCTGGTCAGGTCTGAGATGGTGATCTTGTCCTGTGTAAAAGCCTGGTCAGGTCTGAGATGGTGAGTCCAACTGTTTAAACAGAAGGGGCTGGGCCTTTAAACAGAAGGGGCTGGGCCTTTAAACAGAAGGGGCTGGGCTTTTAAACAGAAGGGGCTGGGCTTTTAAACAAAAGGGGCTGGGCCTTTAAACAGAAGGGGCTGGGCCTTTAAACAGAAGGGGCTGGGCCTTTAAACAGAAGGGGCTGGGCTTTTAAACAGAAGGGGCTGGGCTTTTAAACAGAAGGGGCTGGGCCTTTAAACAGAAGGGGCTGGGCCTTTAAACAGAAGGGGCTGGGCCTTTAAACAGAAGGGGCTGGGCCTTTAAACAGAAGGGGCGGGGCCTTTAAACAGAAGGGGCTGGGCCTTTAAACAGAAGGGGCTGAGCCTTTAAACAGAAGGGGCGGGGCCTTTAAACAGAAGGGGCTGGGCCTTTAAACAGAAGGGGCAGGGCCTTTAAACAGAAGGGGCGGGGCCTTTAAACAGAAGGGGCTGGGCCTTTAAACAGAAGGGGCTGGGCCTTTAAACAGAAGGGGCTGAGCCTTTAAACAGAAGGGGCGGGGCCTTTAAACAGAAGGGGCGGGGCCTTTAAACAGAAGGGGCTGGGCCTTTAAACAGAAGGGGCTGGGCCTTTAAACAGAAGGGGCTGGGCCTTTAAACAGAAGGGGCTGGGCCTTTAAACAGAAGGGGCTGGGCCTTTAAACAGAAGGGGCTGGGCCTTTAAACAGAAGGGGCTGGGCCTTTAAACAGAAGGGGCTGGGCCTTTAAACAGAAGGGGCGGGGCCTTTAAACAGAAGGGGCTGGGCCTTTAAACAGAAGGGGCTGAGCCTTTAAACAGAAGGGGCGGGGCCTTTAAACAGAAGGGGCTGGGCCTTTAAACAGAAGGGGCAGGGCCTTTAAACAGAAGGGGCGGGGCCTTTAAACAGAAGGGGCTGGGCCTTTAAACAGAAGGGGCTGGGCCTTTAAACAGAAGGGGCTGAGCCTTTAAACAGAAGGGGCGGGGCCTTTAAACAAAAGGGGCTGGCCCTTTAAACAGAAGGGGCTGGGCCTTTAAACAGAAGGGGCTGGGCCTTTAAACAGAAGGGGCGGGGCCTTTAAACAGAAGGGGCTGGGCCTTTAAAACAGAAGGGGCTGGGCCTTTAAACAGAAGGGGCTGGGCCTTTAAACAGAAGGGGCTGGGCCTTTAAACAGAAGGGGCGGGGCCTTTAAACAAAAGGGGCTGGCCCTTTAAACAGAAGGGGCTGGGCCTTTAAACAGAAGGGGCTGGGCCTAACAGCGTTGCTAGGTGGTTGTTCGGTTTTTCTTTTTTAATTTGTGTTGTGTGTAAACACTGTAATCCTGGGTTCAGAAGATTCATGGTTCAGATACTGCAGTATGCATGCATGTATCATGCATAAATGTCTTACTCAGGAAGCTCACAGTAAATTGATTCAAAAACTGACAGACACTCTGAAATTGTTGAATCTTTTCTGCGTTTTTTTGTAGTTGTAAATTTTCTGTAGATTTTTGTTCTGCAAGTTTTCGAAGCTATCTTTCTATCTTTTTCTGTTTCAGATACAACTTTATGCTGAAGAAAGTGGAAAGAAGACTTAGGACAGTCTGTGTGTGTGTGTACGGGAGAGAGTGCAAATACATGTAGTGACATATATGTGAGAAGTACAGACAGGAAAAAAGAGACACATCACTGAATGTGTGTGGACAGTGACACAGAATCAAAGAGATCTGAACTGTTAGCAGGGTTGCATGCAAGTCGCATGCACTCCCATGAGTATGTTCTGAAGAAACTTGAGGTAGACTCAAGAATGTTTGGGTCTAGATGTGTGCATGCATGTTTGTGTGTTAGACACTGAGAGAGAATGGACATGTAATACATGTGACTGTGTGTTAGACACTGAGAGAGAATGGACATGTAATACATGTGACTGTGTGTTAGACACTGAGAGAGAATGGGCGTGTAATACATGTGACTGTGTGTTAGACACTGAGAGAGAATGGACGTGTAATACATGTGACTGTGTGTTAGACACTGAGAGAGAATGGTCGTGTAATACATGTTACTGTGTGTTAGACACTGAGAGAGAATGGACATGTAATACATGTGACTGTGTGTTAGACACTGAGAGAGAATGGGCGTGTAATACATGTGACTGTGTGTTAGACACTGAGAGAGAATGGACGTGTAATACATGTGACTGTGTGTTAGACACTGAGAGAGAATGGACGTGTAATACATGTGACTGTGTGTTAGACACTGAGACAGAATGGACCTGTAATACATGTGACTGTGTGTTAGACACAGAGAGAGAATGGACGTGTAATACATGTGACTGTGTGTTAGACACTGAGAGAGAATGGACGTGTAATACATGTGACTGTGTGTTAGACACAGAGAGAGAATGGACGTGTAATACATGTGACTGTGTGTTAGACACTGAGAGAGAATGGGCGTGTAATACATGTGACTGTGTGTTAGACACTGAGAGAGAATGGGCGTGTAATACATGTGACTGTGTGTTAGACACTGAGAGAGAATGGACGTGTAATACATGTGACTGTGTGTTAGACACTGAGAGAGAATGGACGTGTAATACATGTGACTGTGTGTTAGACACTGAGAGAGAATGGACGTGTAATACATGTGACTGTGTGTTTGACACTGAGAGAGAATGGACGTGTAATACATGTGACTGTGTGTTAGACACTGACAGAGAATGGTCGTGTAATACATGTGACTGTGTGTTAGACACTGACAGAGAATGGACGTGTAATACATGTGACTGTGTGTTAGACACTGAGAGAGAATGGACGTGTAATACATGTGACTGTGTGTTAGACACAGAGAGAGAATGGACGTGTAATACATGTGACTGTGTGTTAGACACAGAGAGAGAATGGACGTGTAATACATGTGACTGTGTGTTAGACACAGAGAGAGAATGGACGTGTAATACATGTGACTGTGTGTTAGACACTGAGAGAGAATGGACGTGTAATACATGTGACTGTGTTAGACACTGAGAGAGAATGGACGTGTAATACATGTGACTGTGTGTTAGACACAGAGAGAGAATGGACGTGAAATACATGTGACTGTGTTAGACACTGAGAGAGAATGGACGTGTAATACATGTGACTGTGTGTTAGACACTGAGAGAGAATGGACATGTAATACATGTGACTGTGTGTTAGACACTGAGAGAGAATGGGCGTGTAATACATGTGACTGTGTGTTAGACACTGAGACAGAATGGACCTGTAATACATGTGACTGTGTGTTAGACACTGAGAGAGAATGGACGTGTAATACATGTGACTGTGTTGTTAGATCAGTCAGTATTTGCCAATTGTGCCATATTTTGCGATAAAAATCAATAAAATTACAAAAGTTACAACAGTTTAAATTAAAGATTTGACGTCTTTGGAATGTGTGTGAGCAAATATTGCTTGGTTGTTTTTTTCCCCTTTCCTGGAAAGGATTGTGCAGTAGAACCTTGTCAAGAAGAAATCAGTCAAAGCATACCTCTGCTTTAGGGCAAGCTGCATAAAGTGCACTTTATATGGTTGATTTTCGACCAAGGTTTAACAGGTAGAAGTTGCTTTGAAGTTGGCAAGGCAATCACTCAACAGTGGGCCCTGTGAAAAATTCCCCCGATTTCCAACCGACTCTCAGCTGTTTTGAAACCCCAGCTGATCAGTTAAACTTTCTCATCGAGTTTGAAGGGACTTATTCCCACGTGTTCTCTCGTTGGAGGCCATGTTTCATTGGCTTGCCGTGTTATCACTCATTGGCCAAGACTGTAGAAGTCTGTTGAGAATCAGTCTGCCACTTGGCTGTTCACACTGCATAATGTTTTCAGCGATTTTGAACTGACAAAAATAGTTCAGAAGTCTGCTGAAAGTCGGACGAAAAATCAGTCAATAGTCTCCTGTCCGCCCAGCGACCTTCCCCTTGACCCTGCTTGTGACCTCGATGTTTTTTGCCCCTGCAAGGGGTACGGTACTCTCTAAGCACCCAAAACCTCAAAGAGAGATAACTGGCGGAAACCTTCCTATTGTAGTCTCCTGTATGACGGCTTACTAGTGCCAAAACCTCATAATTGTAATTATCAATTACCATTTTCACGTGTTAATTACTAATTTTCCCCGGAAAATTAATTTTTCCGGAAAAATTACTAACTTTCAACTAATTTTTAGTTTTGGCTCACTTCCTGACGGATTGCTAGTGCCGAAACTAAAAATTAGTAATTTTCCCGTGAAAATTAGTAGCTAACAGATGAAAACAGTAACTGACAGCGTTAATTAGTAATTATCACGTGATAATGGGTAACACCAGGTTTTGGCACTAGTAAGCCGTCATACTCCTGTCCGCCCAGCCGACCTTCCCCTTGACCCTGCTTGTGACCTCGATGTTTTTTGCCCCCGCAAGGGGCACGCACCCAAAACCTCAGAGAGACAACTGGCGGAAACCTTCCTATTGAGCAGCACGTTTTTTTTAAGGGATTTCTCTGACACATAATTATGTTTGGGAATCTGTCATTCAAAGCATAACAAAAACAGACACAAACACACATTTAAAATGTTATCAAAGATTTAATATATTTTTAGTCAATTCAATCAAGCATTTAGGAAATAATTTTAGGGGAAAAAAATCAAAAGTATCCAAAACAGAAAACAAAATGGAAGTGACACACCTGCTATGACAATAAATAGCAACGTAACAGTGCAATGAATTTTGCACTAATGTGTAACATTCTGAGCTACTGACGACAGTACAAAAAGAAGACATTAACCGATGAAAGGGATAATGGTTGGGGATAGAGACATTCATGCATAAAAATTTAAAAAAAAGTGCGCACAGAAATCTGTACTCCTTCTCTGGGTGATAGTGAAATGATACATGAGGTAACGATATTACAATGACATATAAGTTGCCTTTACCGAACACTTGCCAAAAACAATCTCCATAACGCCCCTGGCACAAACTGGCTGATCAATATGTACACGATAAACTTCTCGCTACCAAGGTGGACGTTCACACTCGATGCCGCTGAGATCTTCAACTCTACGCCACATTATAATATATACAAGAAATGCGATAACCCTTAAGGTTTTAACTACAAAATTCTATTTACACGGTACCTTTTCTACTACTAACCGAAGAGTTTTAACTACATATTTCTATTTACACAGTAAATCTACTACTATTACTCTCCTCCCACGTTAAATATTCACGAGTGCTCCTTGTGAAAGTCTGAGTGCTCCAGAAGTTGGCAAAAACAAATGGATTTATCAGCTGTGGAAAGTTTTCTGACTGAAAACGTTTCCTTAGACCTTTGCGTTGTAACGGCAAGCTACAACAAACTGGGTATTGCTTGGAGATCGCAGCCCTGAAATTTAAACAACAAAACAAACAAAAAATAAATGAGAGTTTAGTTGGATGCTGAGCAACAGAGAGTACAGTGTTCCCTCCTCTGAAGGGACGCCTGTCGTAGAACGAAGAACACACAGAAAAAAATGCTATGGAAAGAACATTGACAATGACAGACTGTTCTTTAGAAACGAGATTACTTCAGTAGGACATTTGTCTTTTGATGCGGGGTAAAATTTTGATAAGGAAACAGCTTTTTGATAAGACGTACAGTTTTTGGAAAGAGGTGAAAGAAACAGAAAACCAATGTGATTTCCATCACTTTTTGATATAGAAACTGTGTTTTGAGAAGAATATGCTTGAAGGAAAAGCTACCAGAAAAGGTAATTACTGGCAAACACCCAAGATATTGAATGGAAATGTAGAAGCACTGCAAGAATGAGCATTACATTTCATATTGTTGCAAGAGGATTTTTCTTTTCATTTTGAACAGAAAAGCTGTGAACACTGCCTTGCTAATGCTAAACCATTTAATTTTAACTGGTTGCCTGCAGAAGATAGTTCACAAATGTTAACGGTCCATAACTTTTCTAACACTAATGATATAATGTTGAGGATAAACAGAAGTTTCATCAACTTGGTCAGATCTGTGACAAAAAAAGAAACAATTACAAAATATTGTTTCTAGGTCATGTACGCGTAACAATAACATTCCCCATTTCCTTCCAAAAGAAACTTGTCTATTTTAAGATGTACAACATCTCAATCTCATCCTGAAGAGATATTTACAGACAGAAAAAGGGTCTGAACTGAAAATCGCTTGCTAACAATAAAACTACCTAACCTGTGTGATGAAAACATTCCTCAGCAAAGAGAAGAAGAGAGAATCAGTATGACTACCGCTAGGTTCACCACTGCACTACCTAACCTGTGTGATGAAAACATTCCTCAGCAAAGAGAAGAAGAGAGAATCAGTATGACTACCGCTAGGTTCACCACTGCACTACCAGCATGCACTATACAGCAAATTATGACACAGAGTAATGACACTGACCTTGCTTTGTACAGGGGTCACCATTATGATCACACGTCTGGTACGCTGTCTATACACTCACTTTATGCTCAACATTCAGCAAATCAGGGGAGAGGAAGAACGGGAATTTACACACAACTGGACGAGAAATATTTATAAAGTTCTCCAGAAACTTTACAAGGAACGGGAAGAGAAATATTGAGAAAGTTTTCCTGAAACTTGACAAAGAACTAGAGAGAAAATGTTGAGAAAGTTTTCCTGAAGCTTGACAAAGAACTAGAGAGAAAATGTTGAGAAAGTTTTCCTGAAGCTTGACAAAGATCAGGGGGAGAAATATTGAGAAAGTTTTTTTTTTCTGAAGTTTAAAAAAGAACTGGAACAGAAATATCAAGAAAAAGCTTATTTATAGGAAACTACAAAGAAATATTGACATTTTTGTCTGACACTTTACACAGAAACTGAAAACAAAATAGAGATTAGAAAATCTTCCTGAAACTGTTTTCCTGTTCACATCAAACATCACAAAAGAGAAGTCCCAGTCTTTGCCACCGTAGCTTACACGCGTGTCACAACATACATTATTACAATCGACAATATATGTACAACAAATCAATGCAAAGTACATCTGTACACATTATGGTGTGTGAATATATAGAGAATTTAGATCACCAAATTTAGCAGAGAGACTGAACACTGTGTCTGCATACACTGTTTGTATCGACTAATATATCTGGGAACAAACAAAAAAGACACACAGTTATGCCTGGTAGTTGTGAAAAAATAGAAACGCACACACAGCACACGTAGAGCCAACAAGTCAAACATTTTATACATTGGAATCTGCTGCCATCATATAGAACCAGTGCTTGCCTTCAGTATTAGCACAGCTTTCTCTCATGTCTGTGTCTCTGTGCATTTGCTGTAACTTTTCAATACATTTTCTTTTCTTCAAGACACGCTTTCTTAGTACACCTCTACTTCTCAGTACATTTCTACTTCTTTGTACACTTTCCCTGCTGTTACAGTACAGCTTCTCTCCTCAGTAACCTCTACTTCTAGGTACACCTCTACTTCTCGGTACATCTTTTCTTCTCAGTACATCCTGCCTTCTGTTACAGTACAGCTTCTCTCCTTGGTACACCTCTACTTCTCATTACACTTTTCTTTCATATCCTCCAATCTCAGCTCACCGTCTTACTTCACAAAACTTCTTTTCTTCGACGCTTCCAAATCATATTCTTTTGCTTTTCAGCTTTGCACCTCTGAGGGTGTAGCGAAACTACATCAATTTTCTTTAGTCTCAGTGTACCTCTTTGCACATCTTGTTCATGCTTCTCGCAAACCATCACCATCCTATATTCCTTCTCCAACCACACCTTCCACACAGTATTTGTCTCTGTAAGCTTGTCATCAACTGAATTCTTCTCTTTCCCATTCCTTCACATGTCCAGTACTGAGAAGCAAAGAGTTTCTGTCCAGTCTGAGACAACCCATATAAGTGATACACTTTCTTTACTTTCACAGAGAAGTGAGAAGCTCATGCTTTTGACCGAAAAGTGAGAAGCATCCGTATCTTGTTAAGTTTCTTGCAATGAGCACGCACAGAAGCGCACAATATTCAAGTCTTTCGGTCAGTTTTATTCACATGGTGTCAATGGAAGTGATGTGCATAGTAAGAAATGAGTTATGGCGATGAAAACTGTCTCATGAATTGTGATATTTAGCTGTCATTACACCGTCAAGTTAAGCCTGCTGAAAGTAGTCACAGCCCTGCATCACCGCTGTCCGTGCTGGCGACATGAGTGAGTAGTGGGGAGTTTACCAATCACTAGTGTCACCTGAGCACTTAACACACACACATTTTTATCAGCGTTTGCAGGGTGCTGCCTTTGCAATGTCGTCTCTCCGCTTCGAGCCGCAGCAAGTTGTCCATATTCACTGTTTTAACTGTTGTTTTTTCCTCAGATCAGAGCATGACGTCTCATGAACGGAGATTCATTACAGCTCTGAAGCAAAAGTTTAAAATGTCGCAATTGGGTAAGTTAATTCACAGCTGTGATGTCAGTTCGATGATGTCACACCAGTAATGATGTCAGTCTGGTAAAGATGTCAGTCTGGTGATTGTCGCAATTGGGTTAAGTTTCACGCTGATACAGCTGTGATGTCAGTTTAATAATGTCACGCCAGTATTGATGTCAGTTCGATAAAGATGTCGCTCTGGTGACGCCGACGCCAGGCCAAGATTACTGTGTAAGAGCCACATGTAGTGGTGGTGGAATGCTCAGCTCAGTTCATCCACTTCCGGCAGTACGCGGCTCCACACATGCAGGGAATCTTGTGCTGGTCGTCTTCAAAGTCAAACTTGTAGTCGTACGTCAACTGAAACAACCAACAAAGCAATGTTTTAAAAATAAGGACGGTTTCATTGTATAATTTGCCCAGTATTTCAGTACAGAAAATATGCACAGCAATGTCCGCTGTAACAATAATACCACATTCACTTCACTGCCCTTCTAATTTTTCATTCACCGATTTTGAGCAGGTGCTGGGGACAGTAGCAATAAGTTTCCATGCTCCATTATTCTTGTGGGTCAGAACAGGCACTGTGAAAATCAGAACTGTTTTGACCTTGGTAATCCAAGCACTTCTACCATTTTCAAAATGCTTCTGAGCTTAGAAAAGAGGAGTACAGGAGTATAAGCTTTGCTTGTTGTGCTCCATTGTTAAATTGATTGTGTGCAGCATTGCTATCTGTCATTTTCTGACAAAATTGTTTAAACCAACAGAGGAGTGCCTTCTGAAGTCTGAAACATTCTAATGAGCGGAGACTTCCAAACAAACAGCACCTGCTACTATCCATCAGAGATCGAAGTTTTGCCAAAGCAAGCAAAGGTTTGAACCCTTTGCCTCCTGCACAGAATCGCTGTGTCTTCTATTCAGTTCCCATGATATTTAACTGAACGAGCAAGGCTCACTCTCATCTGCTCAAGCCATGCCATACACGAAAGCGATTTTGCAGATGATTCATGAACGCATTATGGGATCTGAATACCGATTATCTAGCGGGCGATATTGCACACTCTGGAAGTTACTGCAGATCTGTTTACCCTAAACCCGAGGCAAGAGTACTTTCCCAAAAAGTTGAGTGTATTTTTCAAAAAGTTGGTGTACTTTGCAAGCAAAGCCATATGGGCTAGTGAAAATGTACGCGTGGGTGCAAACGTGTTTGTGTACGTAACTCCTTCCAATACAACAGGGATAAAACAATTTTATTTACCTGTCAGTTTATAGCATTATAACCAGTGTCTTCCAAACAGATTGATAATGAAAAGATGAAGTTTGTGAAATAACATCTGCGGTTGACAGTGGCAAGTTCATTTTTACAATCATCTCAGAAAACATTGCTTCAGCATGGACTACAGCCTTTTCTTCTGGCAGGATTTGCTTTGCGGGAATGAACTTCATAATTCCTCGCCCAAATCGTACTGGTAAACAGGTCTGTTACTGGGTTAAAGAAACACCTGCCATGAACAGTCTTCCCCAGTCTCTAGAACATAAAGCAGTCATCAACATCAGGCATCACACAAATTCTTCTTCTTCGTTTGCTCAGACAGGCACTCCTGTCCTCCCGACTAATGCCGCTGTCCATGGAAGTCTGGTAAGAGGGACAAACACGCTGACATTACACAACAAACAGATCAGACAACCCAACAACATCAACAACAACCGAGCCAACCCACCTCCTCTCCCTTAGGGATGCGGCGACTGGTGATGATGATGATCTTGCTCTCCTTCTCGAAGTGCACCACCTCTGCCGCACAGTTTGGGCTGCACGAGTGGTTGATGTAGCGAGCAGGGCCGCCCGCCATTGTGGCATCAATCACTGTGTCGTTGTCGATACGGAACATGTACACGCCACGGTTCTGTGAACACAGGGATGAGAGTAGGTTAGAGTCAAGTGACAGGGATGAGAGTAGGTTAGAGTCAAGTGACAGGGATGAGAGTAGGTTAGAGTCAAGTGACAGGGATGAGAGTAGGTTAGAGTCAAGTGACAGGGATGAGAGTAGGTTAGAGTCAAGTGACAGGGATGAGAGTAGGTTAGAGTCAAGTGACAGGGATGAGAGTAGGTTAGAGTCAAGTGACAGGAGTGAGAGTAGGTTAGAGTAAAGTGACCGGGATGAGAGTAGGTTAAAGTCAAGTGACAGGGATGAGAGTAGGTTAGAGTCAAGTGACAGGGATGAGAGTAGGTTAGAGTCAAGTGACAGGGATGAGAGTAGGTTAGAGTCAAGTGACAGGGATGAGAGTAGGTTAGAGTCAAGTGACAGGGATGAGAGTAGGTTAGAGTCAAGTGACAGGGATGAGAGTAGGTTAGAGTCAAGTGACAGGGATAAAGACACCAGCTATAAAGGCGGTCCTTGATTGAGCGTGGAGTGAACTTCACAAAGTCTTTTTACCGAAAACTCAGTGCTAAAGCTTCGTGCGGCCAGCTTCACGAAGTATACTTGGCGTAGTCGACTTCGCCTAGTTTAGGACAGGCTTAAACCAAGTCAAAATGTCTGTAATTCTTTAATCAATCTTGACCAGTGAGCCTTCCAAGCTGGTAGGAAACGGAACAAAGAAACCAATGCTGTTTTTATATGTTATACTCTTACTTTCTCCCAAGCGCAAGACAAATTCTTCTATGAAAATTGAAGCCAATAAAATTTGAGTTGAGTTGAGTTGAGTTGAAAATGTGAAGATTATCACAATGTTGTTGTTGTTGTTGTTGTTGCCAACTTAGTCATCCACTCTGTCATCAAACGGCAAGATTACGAGTTTGACCTCTTTCATCACTCTGTTATCCAAAGAGAAAAATTACGAATTCGACCACTTTCAATCCCCTCGGCATAAAGATGACCGTGCTATGTCTTCCGGGACCACTTCTGCTGTGAATCAATCATGTTTGAATGACATAAAATACAGAAGTCGTCAGACGACTAATCTGTTACAATGGCAAGATGACTAATCTATAACAATGACAGAAAATCTGACCTGGTTGTCGTATTCCATCTCCCGGCGGTTGGCGGTCTCGTTGCGGATGAGGTCCCCGATGTACTCGATCACCATGGTGTGTTTCTCCAGGTCTCTGGCCGCGTACAGGCCCAACCCCTGAATGCGAGATCTGCCGAGGTAGACGAGGTTCTTCCACTCTGTCTTGAGGCGCCGGTACTGCTGTGACTTGGAGTGCACGAACTGCTTCATGTAGGGCGAGTTGATGTTGCCTGTCACGCCTGTCACAGTGGACGGCAGAGACCGAGAGTTGCTCGAGTGCAGGGTGTGAGGCCTGCACAGAGAGAAGACATTTCATGTTACTACTACTGTATTGTAACTGCACAGTGTAATTCAATCCCTGTACACCTGCTCATATGGTTTTAGTGAAGCAGATGTGTAACTCACAACAAAATGTTTTTAATTTCAAATTGGTCTACTGTGAAAGACCATTTACAGTGAACTTAATCTGTCTCACTAGTTGTCTATTTAAAGCAATATCCACTGCGCTCTGGTTTTGCAGCTTATCACTTTGACTCCATCAGTGACACTGAGCAGGCTCAGTTCAAAGCTATTTAATAATAAAACTAAATTTGAAGACATTAATTTCAAAACATCTCGTTACTTTTCTCTATTGTTTTCCCTCCACTGACCTTGTAGCAGTCCAAATTACAAAGGAACTCCCATCAAAAAATATTACTTGCTATCTTGTCATAGAACAATGTGATACCAGCCTAGCTAAAGAAATCAGCCTATCTGTAAGCCATTCATTCCTTTGGATTCTGTAAGAGCAACTGAACAAATCAGCCTATTTCCAAGCAATCAAAATATTCTGCATTCTGTAAGAGCAACTGAACCAATCAGCCTGTCTCCAACCAATCAAAATATTCTGCATTCTGTAAGAGCAACTGAACAAATCAGTTTATTTCCAAGCAATCAAAATATTCTGCATTCTGTAACAGCAACTGAACAAATCAGCCTTTTCCCAAGCAATCAACATATCCTGTGTTGTGTAAGAGCCAAGGAGAAAGACATACCGTCTGAAGTGTGTGCGCAGCTTGGGTTCGGTGCGGGCACAGCCGGTGGGGTTGATGGCGGGGGGCATCTCAATCAGGGGAGAGCGGCCGAACTTGAAGTGGTAGTTGTGCAGGAGGTCGGCCCCTGGCAGCTGTAACATTGCCTACACGTTATACTCAGTTACTCATGCATCGTCATATTTGTTGATTTTCTATTGTGCTGCTTTGTGTAAATGTCTTGCATTCAAGTCGGCATAATATTGCCTTCACGTTATACACTCAGTTACTCATGCATTGTCATATCCGCTGCTTTCTAATTGTGCTGCTTTGTGTAAATGTCTTGCATTCAAGTCGGCATAACATCGCTTATATGTTTAAATCACTGTTATCGCAAACTTAAGTCAATAAGTGATCGCTGTGCAGTAGGTTCACCCCAGGCGACCGTTACATTGCCTTTTATGTTATACCGTGTTATATACCATCATACGGAATGTTTGTGTAGTACCTGAAGCTCGTATGTGCATTATTTTTGTCTTCAACAACATAACAACCAATAAATGCGTAATAACAATCAAAAGCAATAACTTCTTTCAATCTTGAAGTTATTGTTCTTGTCTCTGTAAATATTTGTATAGACACACCCTGTTTCAGTTAAAGAAAATGTGAATGGTTGGAGGAAAGAAATTCTTCTGTGTCAACAACACTTCCAAGCGTCTAACAAGCCAAATGACACACATGTGCCACACTTAGCCAGCTTAACAACTTGGCCCCAGGAAAAAACGAAACTACAGCCGAACATGTCTGCAACACCACCGAAGGGACCAACCAATATAGAAGGAAACCCGTCTGGGATCCCTGGGAGTGTTCTTTACGGGCAGATGGTCGTTTTTGAAAGGTGGTCGCAAGGGCAGGTTTGACTGTATAATGAAATTCAAGATACTAAGAAAGAAGGTGGTGGATGCTCAGCATACATACCGACTCGAGAATCCTGACGATGGCAGGCTCGTTGAGACCAAAGAGCTCCTCCATGCACATAAACTCTGGGAACATCTTCACCATGTCTGCGTTCTTTCGCATCTCCTTCAGCGGCCGGAAGATATTCATCCACACGTCTGTACACGTAAAGAAATTGGTCAGTTGCGTTCATACATGTGCAAAAAAGCATATCAATTGAAATATGGGCATGAAAGGTATTCACCAAAATGTTCTGTACTATGCAGTGGAAAGTGTGAAATTATGCTGACTCATGTACTCATTGTCTTGCTGTTTCAAGCAAAAACCACATATACACAACATAAACACATTTCTCTAATCTCATGCTTAACAATAAATCTCTCTTCCTCATACGAACCGGCACGGTTGGCCTAGTGGTAAGGCGTCAGCCCCGTGATCGGGAGGTCGTGGGTTCGAACCCCGGCCGGGTCATACCTAAGACTTTAAAATTGGCAATCTAGTGGCTGCTCCGCCAGGCGTCTTGCATTATGGGGTTAGTGCTAGGACTGGTTGGTCCGGTGTCAGAATAATGTGACTGGGTGAGACATGAAGCCTGTGCTGCGACTTATGTCTTGTGTGTGGCGCACGTTATATGTCAAAGCAGTACCGCCCTGATATGGCCCTTCGTGGTCGGCTGGGCGTTAAGCAAACAAACAAACAAATCTTCCTCATACGCACACCCGCATACACACACAATTCCACACACACTTAGGCACATACATTCAGCTGCTCAAGCTCACAAATGCACTCGCACACATACACACACAATTCCACACACACTTAGGCACATACATTCAGCTGCTCAAGCTCACAAATGCACTCGCACACATACACACACAATTCCACACACACTTAGGCACACACATTCAGCTGCTCAAGCTCACAAATGCACTCGCACACATACACACACAATTCCACACACACTTAGGCACATACATTCAGCTGCTCAAGCTCACAAATGCACTCGCACACATACACACACAATTCCACACACACTTAGGCACATACATTCAGCTGCTCAAGCTCACAAATGCACTCGCACACATACACACACAATTCCACACACACTTAGGCACATACATTCAGCTGCTCAAGCTCACAAATGCACTCGCACACATACACACACAATTCCACACACACTTAGGCACATACATTCAGCTGCTCAAGCTCACAAATGCACTCGCACACATACACACACAATTCCACACACACTTAGGCACATACATTCAGCTGCTCAAGCTCACAAATGCACTCGCACACATACACACACAATTCCACACACACTTAGGCACATACATTCAGCTGCTCAAGCTCACAAATGCACTCGCACACATACACACACAATTCCACACACACTTAGGCACATACATTCAGCTGCTCAAGCTCACAAATGCACTCGCACACATACACACACAATTCCACACACACTTAGGCACATACATTCAGCTGCTCAAGCTCACAAATGCACTCGCACACATACACACACAATTCCACACCCACTTAGGCACACACATTCAGCTGCTCAAGCTCACAAATGCACTCGCACACATACACACACAATTCCACACACACTTAGGCACATACATTCAGCTGCTCAAGCTCACAAATGCACTCGCACACATACACACACAATTCCACACACACTTAGGCACATACATTCAGCTGCTCAAGCTCACAAATGCACTCGCACACATACACACACAATTCCACACACACTTAGGCACATACATTCAGCTGCTCAAGCTCACAAATGCACTCGCACACATACACACACAATTCCACACCCACTTAGGCACACACATTCAGCTGCTCAAGCTCACAAATGCACTCGCACACATACACACACAATTCCACACACACTTAGGCACATACATTCAGCTGCTCAAGCTCACAAATGCACTCGCACACATACACACACAATTCCACACACACTTAGGCACATACATTCAGCTGCTCAAGCTCACAAATGCACTCGCACACATACACACACAATTCCACACACACTTAGGCACATACATTCAGCTGCTCAAGCTCACAAATGCACTCGCACACATACACACACAATTCCACACACACTTAGGCACATACATTCAGCTGCTCAAGCTCACAAATGCACTCGCACACATACACACACAATTCCACACCCACTTAGGCACACACATTCAGCTGCTCAAGCTCACAAATGCACTCGCACACATACACACACAATTCCACACACACTTAGGCACACACATTCAGCTGCTCAAGCTCACAAATGCACTCGCACACATACACACACAATTCCACACACACTTAGGCACACACATTCAGCTGCTCAAGCTCACAAATGCACTCGCACACATACGCACACAATTCCACACACACTTAGGCACACACATTCAGCTGCTCAAGCTCACAAATGCACTCGCACACATACACACACAATTCCACACACACTTAGGCACACACATTCAGCTGCTCAAGCTCACAAATGCACTCGCACACATACACACACAATTCCACACCCACTTAGGCACACACATTCAGCTGCTCAAGCTCACAAATGCACTCGCACACATACACACACAATTCCACACACACTTAGGCACATACATTCAGCTGCTCAAGCTCACAAATGCACTCGCACACATACACACACTCTCCTCTCCATCTCGCCTACCCCACCCCCACCACAACCATGAAAAGCAAAACACTCTGACCTTTAGCGGAGGTGTCCCTGTATGTGACGTCCGGGTGGCCCTCCTCTTGTACACAGATGACGAACTCGGGCGCCCCCTGGTTCTCCGTGATGCTGCACAGGTAACGACACCTCTTGTACAGCACGCGGTGGCTCCAGTAGAACCGCGTCGTACGGAAACCAACCTGCAAATCACAACGTTGACAATCATCATACACAAACCTGCAGATCCTAAAGTTAATAATCAACACACACCACCAAGAAAAGGTCATATGGGGTAGATGAAAGAAGAAAAGAATATTGTTGACTTGCAAATATAAACTATGAATCAAGTCTCTTTCTGTCAAGTTTCAACTGAGAGAAAGAGTGTTTCATTGGCTGCTTAGAAGAAGAAGAAGAAGAAGAAGAAGAAGAAGAAGAAGAAGAAGAAGACAAAGAAGAAGAAGAAGAAGAAAAAGGCAGAGAGCTAAAGTCTCAAACACAGACACACACTATTTGTCTAAAAATATCATCAAAATCACACAGCAAGTGGCAGACTCATTATCACATCACATGTAAAGTGAAAAGCTACAATCAATCTTGGTAGACTCAGCTCCAGACACCACATGTTTATCACAAGACTTTCCCCCTGCATACTCACAGGGTAGATGAACTCCCTGGTGTTAAACTTGTTGGTCTGTATCTGGTGGGGCAGCAGCTGACCGATGGCGTGCAGGATGAGGGAGCCGATACGCAGCACAAAGTGTCCGTCGTCTGGGTGAATCAGGCTGACTACGATGCTACAACCAGACAGAACATGACCGCTTTGTCAGCAATGCTTTATGGGCTGACTACGATGCTACAAGCACACAGAACATGACCCCTTTATCAGCAATGCTTTATGAGGATTACGTCCACACACTGCTATGGCCTGTGACCAGTGTGTGTGCAGAGCTTGACAAAGTCTACTTCAACGCAAATACTTTACAGTGACAGGAGAAAGGAAAATGAACAGAGCTATCCTCCTCCCTCACTGTCTATTGGTTTGTCTGTCTGTCACACACATGCTACACTTTCTCTCTCAGGCAAGAATACACACACACACACACACACATTCTATCTCTCACAAACCCTCACACTCTCTCCCTCACACACACACACACACACACACACACACACACACACACACACACACACACACACACACACACACACACACTCTCTCTCTCTCTCCCAAACACAGCACATTGAGTCTTACTTGGCCACTTGTTTCTCCTCATCCCTGTTGATGTAGACTCGACGCCTCACTTCTATGGATGACATCTCAGCGTCAGCGTAGGGTTTGGCCGCACTGTTGTGGTTGCCACAGATAATGGTCTGAAACAGCCAACACCATCAGTAATGTACACAACAAGTAAATTCACCTGACAACGCCTTTTCGCCAAGCTTTAGTGGCAACTTTTCTATCACATTGTCTGATAGTCCCAATAAAGACGCTTCAGTAGAGAACTTTTCATCACTGAGGACCACACCTTTCTGCCAATTCTTCCATAAAGTTTGCCATTATTTACTGCAGGTGCTGCCGCTTTGCTTGCTGCGCGTGAAGTGATCAGCCTTGCAATGCCGTCACAGATGCCGAGCCCATTTCCAGCCAGACTGCATAGCCATATATCACCTTGCCAACAACCATTGTTATCGCACACCTATTCTTTCTCAGACTCCCCTATCTCTCTCTCTCTCTCTCTCTCTCTCTCTCTCTCTCTCTCTCTGATACCCACGGCATTTAACCAACCCCCCTCCCCACCCCACCCAACCCCCCTCATGCACCTTCACTGTCTAAACTCAGGGTGACCCTTCTACGCTAACACTCACCTTCCAACCAAGCATTCTATGCTAACACTCACCTTCAAACCAAGCATTTGTTATGAGTTTGAAACTTTACAAACTACCTGTACTTCTCTTCTCTATAACTCTGCTTTGGGAAACACTCTTGTTCACTGTATCAGTGATACTCTGAGATGTGTCCCTAAGGTGTTGAATTAAAGTACAGGTGTGCCGTCACTTGTAATTCATTTCTACTTTTGATCTTGCTGATGTAGTCAGGTAGTCAGTCATTTGTTGTCAATACTGTAACTATTCTTGCTAGTTTCAAGGATAAACACAGTGCTGTTTTGGGCAGATAGTTCCAGTGATGTTCTTGGTAACATACAAATCAAACCCTTTCTTGTTAATTTTAAGGATCAACACAGTGCTGTTTTGAGCAGAAAAGTACTACTAAGTTTTATTTTGAACAGAGTGAGCAAAACCAAACCATACCATGAAATCGAAAATTTTATTGTAAATTTTCATTTAATAAATATACCTACCCGAATCACATGTAGCATTGACACAATCGGAGATGCTAGGTTCTGTACAGGCTAACCGTCTAAGGGAAGCAACCCCAACCACAAAAGTGTAAACGTAGCCATGGTAATGCCCATACACCCGGGGAGTTACCTCCCCTCGTGCATGCCACGTCACCACTGCTACTGAACACGTGGTTCCTATCATTCGACCTAAAGAATAAATTCTCCAAATCAAAAGCGGGGTTGGCGGGAGGGAATATACTATGTGATTCGGGTAGGTATATTTATTAAATGAAAATTTACAATAAAATTTTCGATTAAATTACATATTCCTACTCCGAATCACATGTAGCAGATTGCAACAACAAGGCGGTGGGAAAGAAAAATCCAACTCACTCAAAAAACCTTGCCGAAAACCTGGACCGCTGCCAAAGAATCAGGGCGGTCCCAGTGGGAAAGAAAATCTAACCCACTCAAAAAGCCCTTGGCAGGGCTGGCCCACTGCCAACAGGCAGTGAGGGAACCGAGGAAAGTCCTGATTGACAGCCGAGAAGTATCTCAGGCAAAAGCGTAAGAGACAACCTCAGAGATCCAGAAAGCTGTGCTCAGCACTTCTTCCAATCTCCTAGCCGTAAAAAACAGCACAGGAATAGACCCAAGCCTTGGATTAATAACCCTGGCGAGCCAAGGGAAAGACAAGCTTCCCCCCCCCCCTTTTATTGGAAGGAAATGCTAATGTCCTGAGAAGATCCGTGCGTAAGGTTGTCCCCTCAACTGAGAAGGACGAACCCCCGCGGTGACCTTAAGACAACCATGCCAAAGTCTGCAAACCTTGGGATGTAGTAAAGCCCAAAAGGCTTGTGAGAAAGAAGTCAGCTCAAAATAAGAGTGACCAATCCCCACGAAAGAGCGAGAGAGAGACATCCAAGCACTACGTACCAGAGTCCACCTCGAAGAGAAAACTCACAATAGAAGGTCGCCAGTCATCCCCTACCAGTCCCTGCGAACGCAGGGAGAGAGGTAGCACCCGACAGCAGCCACTTACGACTGTGCGTAAGCTACCGGAAGTGAGGACTCACGGTGGTCAAAACCGATGTGACTGGCAACCATAAACAAAATGGCTAAAAGCCAGAATGTTCCCAAAACAGTCTGCTTGAAGGTAATCGAGAGTGAATCAAAAACCTAAAGCAGAAAACCAAGACTGGTAAACGTAAACCGTGAAGCCAGCCAGCCATAAGACTCCCGAAACCAGAGTTCTCAGGGAAAAAAACAGGCAGTTAACTTCCTAGCCAAATCAAGAGCCTACCTGAGTTTGGCCAGAAACCCAGAGCGCGTCTGTCCCTGTCTGAAGACAGAGTCCAACGCGGAGAAAAACGGACAACGGCCCTAGACAAAGTTGCCTTTTGTAGCCGGGCGACTGTAAGGAAACCCGACCCAACGGACGTCATCCGGACTCGCCTCATACTAAGATGAGGAAGAAGAGAGGAAAGGCCCAAGACTGAAGTCACAGGAACCAAACCTTAGCTAAACCTCTGCCCGAAGGAGAAGAGTAGCCAAAACCTGAGAGAGAGGAGGAAAGCCACAAAGAACTACTCCTCAAACATCCATTGTCCAAGACAATGCCCCCTCAGGAAAATCTGAATGTTACCTCCGAGGCCAACTCAAGCGTACCTTAAGTTTGGACGAAACACCAGAACGCGTCTGATCACTAGAGAAAGACATAGTCCGACTCGATGAAAGACAACAAGGACCAAAGTCCAAACGTTTGTGGCCAAACAGGGGTAACCTGAATCCAGAGAACCCCACCCAAACGAAAATCGTCCTATCCAATCTCTTAAAAAGAGAGAACAAAGGAAAGAAAAGACGAAGTCCGAAGCCACAAGAAACGGGAAGGCAACAACCACCATCGCCGCAACGTGGAATGGCTGTTGCCCAGCCAAGGCTGCCTATAGGCTGCCAGCTTAGCTTAACCAGAGGAATGAGCATGCTTCTGCTAAGCATGTTTCTGAGTATGCTAGCCTTACCTTCCTTCAACCCTTGTAAAGCAGTCAGAGACCTGCTGATCTCTACTCGACTGAAACTCTACTGCAGGCAAAGTTTAAGCGACTCTCTTTGACTGTTCAGGGAACTGAGAATGCGAAAGAAACGAGTCCCTCCGACACCCGCCGTACGAGCGTAGTGAAGGAAGGGCAGCCTCATCTGCTCCATGCTCACCCTAGCAAGGGCTGGCCAACAGAGTAGAGAAAGGAGGCAAGTTCCAAAGGCTGAATAAGCAAGAAGGAACAGAAGGTGAAGCCCGTGTAGCCGAGGCCAGTCAAGGCTGAGCATGTTCCGGAACTGAACCATAGTAGAAACAGCGGCAGAACCAAAACACTAGAGATACCACTTTCGGGAGGAGATGGCCTAGCCAAAACCTGCAAACCGTGGTACCTACAAAAGGTGACTAAGGAACCGGAAGTAGGAAAACATCCTATCTTCACGGAACGGAAGTCCGACATCGACAACAAAGTCAACCAACAAGGAAGCCACCAATGTCGATGCACCCAACGGGAAATCCTGAGCCGAAGCTCCGAGCTTCGACGGAAATCCAGAACGTGTTCGATTGCTGACCAAAGACTGAAAACCAGAATAGCTCAGCTACGAACGCAACCGAAGTCACAGTTGCTGGTGGTAAACTGATGAATGAGATGACCGGAAACCGGAAAACCATCCAACCGGAAAAAGACCTGACTCATCCCCCTAATGACGGTCGTGAATAGGGGAAACGTCCAGGGCCACCCGAACTGAATAGGCAGTAAACTCAACACCCAACAGGTAAAGTGAAGACTGCCCCGGCTGAGGCTGAAAGCCTAAATGCCCGTAGGCCAGCCGCTGTTCCTCACCCACCGACCTCCGGAGGAGTGTCAGGAAGAGGAGAAGTGTATCCGAACAGAGCCGGAAATGCAGCAGACAAAACCGCAAAAAACGGAAGCGAAAGTTGCATAGAGTAGACTGAGGCCGGAAGCCCAAACGCCCGTAGGCCAGTCCTCTGTCAACTCCAGTCAAAACCGCAAAGTGTACTTGAAATGGAGGACTTATGCTTCCAGTAAAACCGGAAACGCCACGCCGACAACGGCTGCTGCCCTGTGAAACACAAATGCCCACGACGGAACAAGAGTGAGACAGAACAGAAGAGGACTGGGGCCGGAACCCGAACGCCCGTAGGCCAGTCCTCGATCAACCCCAGACAAGCCACAACGTGCGCTTGTGATGGAGAACCTATGCTTCCAGACAGGAAGTGTAGGAGGCCGAAGCCCCGTCCGGGAAAAAACTTCGACGTGACCTCTGCCGCAGCTAAGAGGACAGCGTTAAGCCTTTTTCCCGATAACCAGCACGTGTGGAATCGCTGACGACAGACTGAATGTCCGACACAACCAGCGAAAAAACCGAAGTCCACGTACTGGTGGAAGGCCGGTGAAACGGCATAACCGGAAAACCGGAAATCCGTCCCCCCCCCGACGTCGTCCTAACTCATGCCTTGACCAGGCTAAGAGAGAGAAGACGGCAAGTCTGCAGCCGCCGGCACCGGAACGGCAGTCGACGCGACAACCGAAGGTTGAAACGCTGACTACATCGGCCAGGGCTAAGACAACACCTGCCCGAAGGGCTGGCGTTGCTCCTCAGCTACCGACATCCTGAAGGAAGTGGAAGCGAAAGGAGCAGTAAATCCGGGCGGAGCCGGAAAGCACCAGACGAGACCGCGAAAAGCGGAAGCGCCGAATGCGAGGACGGAGGCCGGAAGCCCGAATGCCCTAAAGGCAACGTCCGGTCAACCCCGGAAACGACCACAGCGGGTGCGTACGTCAGAGGACCTATGCTTCCAGCGAGTGCCGGAAGCGCAGCGCCAGAAACGGCTACCGCCATTGCTCCGCCACACAATGGTCTTCGAGGAAGCCAGGGTGTGACTGAACAGAGGACGAATGCCCGGGGGGCAACGTCCGGTCAACCCCGGAAACGACCACAGCGGGTGCGTACGTCAGAGGACCTATGCTTCCAGCGAGTGCCGGAAGCGCAGCGCCGGAAACGGCTACCGCCACTGCTCCGCCACACAATGGTCTTCGAGGAAGCCAGGGTGCGACTGAACAGAGGACGAATGCCCGGTGGGCAACGTCCGGTCAACCCCGGAAACGACCACAGCGGGTGCGCACATCGGGGGACCTGGTCAACCCCGGAAACGACCACAGCGGGTGCGTACATCGGGGGACCTATGCTTCCGGCGAGTGCCGGAAGCGCAGCAGTCGGAAACGGCTAGACAACTCCGGAAACGACCCCAGCGGGTGCGTACGTCGGAGAAGTAGCCGGAACCAACTGCCGCCATTGCTCAGCCACACAATGGTCTTCAGTGAAGCCAGGGTGCGACTGAACAGGGGTTTGCGGGTCGTGAACCCGCCGAAAAGAGCTGTGTCCCAGCAGGGACTGTCCGACGGCCTCACGAGGGCCTGTGGACCAGCTCGACTTACTTGAATCGCCAACCACAGCGGTAGAAGACGAAGAAGCAAAACATCCGCCCTAGACAACGTCTCGGCCGGAAGCGTCAAAGAAGCCAACAAGGTGACGTCGCCCACAGACAGCGGGACCAACGGAAGACGCAGGCTTGGCACGCGACAATTTCTTCACAAAGATAACGCAGACACCTGCAACACCTGATCTGCTAACGGCAGAGAAGGCGAGGAGAAGAAACAGGACGTACAACAGTATATGACTGCCCCACAAAGTGTTTGTTCGAGGCAGAAAGAGTAACGAACAAAACATAAAAAACATGTTAAATCCGAAACCACGACAAGTCCTACGGACTGGTAGATACCTGCTAAAGCCTAGCCAAGTAAACCACTGTCAGCGACGCTGATACACAAAATGGCGGCCAAGCGATAAGTTACTGGACAAAATTTAGAAGTCCAAAACGGACGAAAATTAAGCAATAACAAAAATTCCTGTCAAAGAAATGACGAAATATGAAATGGCTTACCAACTAACAAAGCAGAAGGCAAAAACGCAGGTAAAGTAAGGAGAACCTCACCATAACATAGGCCTAGCCACATAAATAAGCTGTCAGGAAAGCTGAGCAACCGAACGTGGCGGCCACAAGATAAGTTACTGAAACGCATTTAGGAGTCCAAACGGACAAAAAAAGTCAGCAACTATAGGTAAATTCCTGTCAAACTAAAGACAAGAAGGAACAAGCTTACCAGCTAAACAAAGCAGAAAGCAAGTAAGAAGGTAAAATTACGTTTACCTCCAAAATATATGGCCTAGCCACAAAAATCTGTCAACTCATGCTGACAACAAAAATGGCGGCCAACAGTAGTCACTGAAATATCACAGGTCCAAACACGGACGAAAATCAGCAACTACCACAAATTTCCTGTCAAAATAATGACCAAAATGGAAAGAGCTCACCAACTACGAAGCAGGAGGCAAGATAGACGGTAACGTGGCCGGTGGGTGTCAAAACAACACCAACAGCGCAGCCACAGGGGAGCCCAAAAAATACAACAACCTGCTCCCTCGAAAGCTGTAAGGTCGAATGGTAGGAACCACGTGTTCAGTAGCAGTGGTGACGTGGCATGCACGAGGGGAGGTAACTCCCCGGGTGTATGGGCATTACCATGGCTACGTTTACACTTTTGTGGTTGGGGTTGCTTCCCTTAGACGGTTAGCCTGTACAGAACCTAGCATCTCCGATTGTGTCAATGCTACATGTGATTCGGAGTAGGAATATGTAATTTAATGTGTAATTCATTGATATGTGTGTGATTGCACTGCAAATAATGTTATGTCGTTGTATTTTCTTCCAATGATTGTACAGTGCTTTGAGTGGGATTAAATCCTGGATACATGCGCTTTAGAAATATAATGCATTATTTTTATTATTACCTTATCCTGGAAGAAGATGCAGCCCTTCAACCGAGCGCAAGGCAGGTGGTAGCTGTTGGCGCAGCGTGTTTTAAAACAGCTGAGCGTGGCTCCCATTTTGCGACACGTGACGCACTCTGTGGCCATGCCGCGACTGAAAGCGGCGTCGACGTTCATGAGCGCACCGTTACACGTCTCGTAGACTTCGTAGGACCACAGGGCGCAGTTGAGGTGAACCCATTTGTCCACATCCATGTTCAGCAGTCTGAAACGCACAAAGCAAATTAAATTGAATGTTAAAACAAAGAGAAAACACAACAGCAACCAGTTTCGGTATATTCTCCATCATGGTTACGGTGGGGAAGTAGCTCAGTCGGTGCAGTGCTGGCTTCAAAACTCGTTGCTATCGGCGAGGGATCTATTTCTCAGAGTCAACTTTGTGCAGACTCTCCTCGGTGTCCGAACACCCCCGTGTGCACGCATGCGCACGATAAAGAACCCAAGTTCACAGCGAAAGTCTCAGGGCTTGGAAACATGAATACACGCATGCAGGAAAATAAAAAAGGGTAGCGCAGTATACTGTATGGCAGCTCGCTTTCCCGAATATCCATGAGGGTAACCTCCCATGACTATATTCTTCTTCTTCTGCGTTCGTGGGCTGAAACTCCCACGTACACTTGTGTTTTTGCACGAGTGTATTTTTACGTGTATGACTGTTTTTACCCCGCCATTTAGGCAGCCATACGCCGCTTTCGGAGGAAGCATGCTGAGAATGTTGTGTTTCTATGACCCACCGAACTCTGACATGGATTACAGGATCTTTTCCATACGCACTTGGTCTTGTGTTTGCGTGCACACAGGAAGAGGGATAAGGCACTAGCAGGTCTGCACATAAGTTGACCTGGGAGATCGGAAAAATCTCCATCTTAACCCCCCAGGCGCAGCCGGGATTCGAACCCATGACCTTCCGCTTTGGAGGCTGGTGTCTTACCACCAAGCCATTGCGCCTGTCACATGACTGTATGAAATCTTATCTTATCTTATCTTATCCTTACCTGCTTGGCCCATCAGGCTCTCCATCACCCACATGGTGACACAGGGAGCAGACCCGCGCGTCATCGGGCAAGCTGGCCGGGTGAAGCACCATCCCCAGTGACTCCCACAGCTGAAAGAAGCGAACAGGTTATTCCAGTCCAAGCATGAAGTAACATACAGCAACACTTTCTTTACTTTCTTTCTTTATTTGGTGTTTAACGTCGTTTTCAACCATTCAAGGTTATATTGCGACGGAGGGAAGGGGGGAGATGGGATAGAGCCACAATTGTTTTTTGGTCACAAAAGCACTAATCAAAAATTTGCTCCAGGAGCTTGCAACGTAGTACACTATATTACCTTACTGGGAGAATGCAAGTTTCCAGTACAAAGGACTTAACATTTCTTACATACTGCTTGACTAAAATCTTTACAAACATTGACTATATTCTATACAAGAAACACTTAACAAGGGTAAAAGGAGAAACAGAATCCGTTAGTCGCCTCTTACGACATGCTGGGGAGCATCGGGTAAATTCTTCCCCCTAACCCGCGGGGGGATATAGCAACACAACATCAAAGAAAATAAATGGTATTTGTATTTACACCCCCGGTATAGGGGTGTGTATAGGTTTCGCTCGATGTGTTTGTGTGTTTGTGTGTTTGTGTGTTTGTGTTCGCATATAGATCTCAAGAATGAACGGACCGATCGTCACCAAACTTGGTGAACAGGTTCTATACATTCCTGAGACGGTCCTTACAAAAACTGGGACCAGTCAAACACACGGTTAGGGAGTTATTGGTGGATTAAGATTCTACAAGGACTTAGAGAGAAACATATTCATGGTCAAAGGGAAATAACCTTCTCAGTTGGTGGCAGTGAGAATGGGTGCAGTGAGAATGGTTATTTCCCTTTGACCAACGGGGGTGTTTTTCCTACCTCGAAGGAATTTCTTGTTATTTATTTGTGTTCATCGTGTACATGACTTTGTATTTGTTTCAGACCTGTTTACCCTAAACCCGAGGCAAGAGTACTTTCCCAAAAAGTTGAGTGTATTTTTCAAAAAGTTGGTGTACTTTGCAAGCAAAGCCATATGGGGTAGGAAAAATGTACGCGTGGGTGCAAACGTGTTTGTGTAAGAATAGCATGTCTTGTGAACACCTTCAGAATTTAACTCCTTCCAATACAACAGGAATAAAACAATTTTATTTACCTGTCAGTTTATAGCATTATAACCAGTGTCTTCCAAACAGATTGATAATGAAAAGATGAAGTTCGTGAAATAACATCTGCGGTTGACAGTGGCAAGTTCATTTTTACAATCATCTCAGAAAACATTGCTTCAGCACGGACTACAGCCTTTTCTTCTGGCAGGATTTGCTTTGCGGGAATGAACTTCATAATTCCTTGGCAGCTTTCAGCGGATTTCTTTGCAGCAATCTTGTCCAGTTGAGTTTTAGAACTGCAGTGTCGTTCGATGTCATATTTCCCAGCATGGGCAACGGAGAAATCTGATTTACAATACTGGCAGTGTGCATAACTTTTTCCCATAGTAGACTCCACAATTCCTGGCCCTTTCTTATATTTCTCCAAGAAAATCTGCTGCTTCTGCTGTTTAGACTTGGTACAGTCATCCGAAACTGGCACATTTTTCCGCTTCATTTTGCCACGATTGTCCAGACGATCGCACGTGCCAACAACTGAACAAGGTTTCCACAGCTGAAGACTCGCTGTCATGGTTATCTCTCTTCGACCGAAACCGGTATCAGTTGTACCATTCTGTAATCAGCACACCAACACCGGAAAACGTATTCTAGACTTTTTCTTAGGCGTATTTTGTGCGTGTGTCGCGTATTTGCGTACCGATAATAATTTGGCGTACAAAATACGCCCAAATCGTACTGGTGAACAGGTCTGTTGTTTACAGATTTGTTGATTTTGTATTCGTTTTTGTTTTGTTTTGTGTAAGGCGCTTAGAACTATGTTAAGATTTGCGTCATATAAATACCCTTATTATTATTATTATTATTATGACCATTAGAGATCACACAATACTTCACAAAAACACTTCATACCATGACTTTGTACTATCAGCACTGGTTGTCAAACGAACGACATCATAAAAAAAAAGAAATTAGACTAAACAAAGGAATAATGAGAAAACTACTGGACTGTCAACAATAACGTTTATCAGTACAATTACTCTTTGTCAAGGCAACCTTTCTTTCATTTACACATTATCATCCAACCAAACATATCACCCTGAACATTTCAGACGTCACTAGAGTGTTACAATCTACAAAACTCAACCATATGAAAAATATTATCCACATATTTTTGTAGGCTAAGTGCATATGGATCATCTGCAGGTATCACAACGAAAATTTATGGAAATACAGAAACAAAGACAAGTAACACTCAAAAACAAATAAATTTTTTTCAAAAGAAGAACAAGAGGTGAAGCCTTCAAGGCTCACGTAAGAAATCGACAAACAGTAACACAAACTCAATCACTCCGTCACACATACACACACACAGTAATCATAGGTGACACGGTGCAAGAGTGCGAGACACTAGATCTAGATCTGTCTGTCTGTACGGCCTACTTACTGGGACACGACTGCCAGATGAACAGATCGACACTGCGCTTTCGACAGCGCTTCCTCGCGCAGACACTGGAAACACGCTGTGCAGATTAACCAGTGTAGGAAATCTCCTTTGGTATCTTCCTTATCTATTTTTCTGGAGCTACGAAACCGAACAATGTGAAATCGTCTTCTCCGATCGGCGCCTGAACTGCAGCTCGGTGATAACTGTATCTATACCACAATCCTTCACGCGATCTGACCTAACCTTGACCCCTGACCTGGTCTACATACCACACACGACACAAACCAGTAACCTGTTTTTACCCCCCCAAAACCCCCCACCACCTGTTTTCTTTGGATACACACTTTAACTACATACGTGCCGACAAAATGTTGATTATTGCTTCAATACTTTGAAGCTGTTGCTTGAATAACAAGAAGAGCAAACGCTCGATCGAGTCACTTTCGCAGTTCTGAATATTATATGAGGCATCAGATGGACAGGAAGAAATTGCTATTCACAACACAATGAGTCACGTTCACATAAAATTTGAGCCCGGTCACTTTTATAGTTTCCGAGAAAAGCCCAACGTTAAGTTGTGTGTTGCCAAACAGAAAAGGCTAGTTATCTCCCTTGTTTTTCTGATAACGTTCGTAAAAGGCTACAGATGTAAATACTTTGATGTAAAGAATAATCCTACAAAGTTTCAATCACATCCGATGAACTTTGTCAAAGATATAAAATGTCTAATTTTTCCTTTGACGCTGACCTGTGACCTTGAAAAAGGTCAAAGGTCAACGAAACCATCGTTAAAGTGTAGAGGTCATTGGAGGTCACGACTAAACAAAATATGAGCCCGATCGCTTTGATAGTTTCCGAGAAAGATATAAAATGTCTAATTTTTCCTTTGACGCTGACCTGTGACCTTGAAAAAGGTCAAAGGTCAACGAAACCATCGTTAAAGTGTAGAGGTCATTGGAGGTCACGACTAAACAAAATATGAGCCCGATCGCTTTGATAGTTTCCGAGAAAAGTCCAACGTTAAGGTGGTGTCTACGGACGGCCGGCCAGCCGGCCGGCCGGACAGACTAACACTGACCGATTACATAGAGTCACTTTTTCTCAAGTGACTCAATAACCAGGTAAAATTAGTATTTCGGTGTTCAGTCAAATGTTAAAGTTTCTACCACAGACATACATACATACATACATACATACGCACGCACGCACGCACGCACAGACAGACAAAAGTTAGCACCGCATAGGCTACACTTACGTGAGCCAAAAAAGTGTCAAGAATCAATCAAAATACTTTAACCGAAAGATGAACAAAACAAGCAATATACAACATAACGGTGAGTTATTATGGTTCAACAACTGAAACAAACATGAAAGGAAAATTGCAAACCTGAGAGTCTAGCGAAATTTCAATTTCATTCTGTGAAGAAATCAGAACGACTTGCTTACTAGCGTGTCAAACTACAGGAGTGTAAATCTAACAGGTTTTCCTTCCCCTAAAATTATAGGCGAATAGTGAAAAACAAAACCTAAAATGGAAAATTTCCTAAATAAATTATCATTTAATTAATATACTTACCCGAATCACATTAGCATTGAGTCACCTGAGATGCTTATCACTGAAAAACGCTTACCCGGCTAAAGAATTTAAAGGGAAGCAACCCCATCACCAAAACGAAAGTGAAAGTAGCTTTGGTAATGGGCCAGTACACCGGGAGTTACCTCCCATACGGGTGTATGCCACGTCACTTCCTCTAGGAACACGTGCCTATTATCATACGGCTTTAAAAAATCTTAAAACCATAAGCGGGGCAGGTGGGAGGGAATACAGTATGTGATTCGGGTAAGTATATTAATTAAATGATAATTTATTTAGGAAATTTTCCATTTAATATCATATTCTTACTCCGAATCACATTAGCAGATAACATCAACAAGGCGGTGGGCTAGAAATGAATCAAAACTCACCATCAAGTTCTGGACAGGAACTGGCCTGCTGCTATGAGCGCTGGAAGGCCTCTGGAGCCATCCTGTCGAAGAGCTGTGACGTCCCGAAGATAAAAGTTTATGAAAACATCTTCGGAACGCCAATACGCAGTTGTCAGCACCTCCTCTAGACGTCTGGAGCGCAGAACTGCCAGAGAGGATGCCCACGCCCTCGTCTCATGGGCTCGGGCCGAGTCAAGTGGCAAGGAGGGCATAACCCCCCCCCTCTTTGTGCGCCTCCACTCATAAGCCTGCTTGATGAGCGAGGACACCCACCGGGCCAACGTTACCTTCGACAAATCTTTCTCGCGCCTAGTAAGGAGAGAGATAAACAACAACTTCTGAGAACTAGACCGAATCGGCTGAGTCCGGGCTAAGTACAGACGAAGTGCCCTCACAGGGCAATTGACCGAATCGGGGTCACCCGGGGCCAACGCGCTGGTCAGAGCCTTAACTCTAACCAGCGGAGAGGCCTGCCCCGGAGACTGATTCTTGGCCAGGAAATCAGGCCGGAAACGCAAAGATGCGGAACCGTCCGGCTCAAAGGAGATATCTCCAGGCTGACCCGACAGGGCGTGGACCTCGCTACCCCGTCGGGCCGTAGCCAACAAAAGGAGAAACAGCGCTTTGCGAGTGACATTGAACAGACTGGTCTCGCTTAAAGGCTCAAAATCCGCAGAACGAAGGAATTCCAGGATTAAAAACAAGTCCCACTTGGGAGCGGGCAAACGAGCTTTAGCTTCCTTAAGAGCAGCCCCTTTAATGACTGCAGCTATAACGCCCCCGACTCGAACAGAACGACCAATCTGCTGAAGAGTCGCCGAGATAGCGGAGCGCCGGACCCTCAACGAGGAGACTGAGGCGCCCTGTGAAGACATGAAAGAGAGGTGGTTAGCGACCTGAATAGAGCGCGGAGCCACCGAACTCACCCCTCTAGCTGAACACCAGGCAGTCCATGCTTTCCAGTGGGAAGCATAAACTGAAGAGGTGGACGCTCTATGCGAGCGAGCCACCAAGTCCAGAGTCAAAGACGACGCCCCAGAGCGCTTCAGCGAGTCCCGAACAACTTCCACACGTGAAGCTTCAGAAGACTGGGCTCCTCGTGTGGAATGCCTGTTCGGGGCTGCACTAGTTCCCCTCGCACGAGTGCGAGAGGAATGGGGGGCCCTTGGGCAAGCCGAAGAAGATCTGGAAACCAGACCTGCGACGGCCACAGAGGAGCGACCAGAAGAAGAAGGGCCGGCTCCTCCATCTCCGCTTTCCGGATTACTCGGCTGAGTAACGGAAAGGGAGGAGTCTGAAGATCTGTATGTGCCCCCCAACCCTCCCTGGACGCATCTGTAAAGAGGTCCAGGTCGGGGAGGGGCACGACGATCGGAACACCTCTGCAGACCCACTCCGTGTGCAACCACGGAAGGGTCGCAGACTGGAACCATCCCTGCAAAGGGATGAGGGCGTCCCAGTCCACCAGAGGAGAGTCCACAAACGGCTTCAGCGCGAACTGAAGCGGACATTTGTGGACCCGACCCAGTGAAACCAGAAGAGCCATAGACTCCATCTGCCCCAAGATGGAGGCGAGCGAGCGGATGGAAGCCATCAGGAGAGGTAAAGTGGAGCGAATCTGAGCTTGGAGCTTGTCCACCCTTCTCTGAGAAGGCTGGACAGTCCAAGCGACCGTGTCGAAAGACATCCCCAGATAAGTGAATGTCTGTGACGGGGTCAGCTCCGACTTTACCCGGTTGATCGAGAACCCCAACCAGTTGGATTCTCGAAGAACCGTCAGGGTATCCTGCGAACAGCCGCTCTGGGACTGGTTCATGATGAGCCAGTCGTCCAGATAAGCCCGCAGACGGATACCCTGGGACCTCACCAGTGCACAGACCTGTCTCACCACCATGGTGAAAATCCACGGTGCGAGAGACAGCCCGAAAGGGAGTGCGCGAAACTGGTAGATCTGATCTCCCCACCGGAAACGAAGCCATTTCCGGTCGGTCGGATGCATAAGAATGTGAAAGTATGCGTCCGTGAGATCGATCGAGGTCACCCAGTCTCCTGGGCGGAGAGAGTCTCGGACAGAGGCTGGCGTCTCCATCTTGAATTTTATCTCCCTCAAGAAAGTATTGAGGAGAGATAAATCCAACACGGGACGCCATCCTCCTGATGCTTTGGGAACAGCGACCAGACGCCCGTAAAATCCCAGGGAGCTGTGGACCCGAACTCTCTCCACCGCGCCCTTCTGCTCCAGGGAGGCAATTTCCGACTGCAAGACGGAACGTGCTTCCTGCGAGAAGGGGGGCTTGAACCGCGGAGGCACTCGGGTAAGAGGCGCCTTTTCCTCCCGCCAGAGTAGACGGAAGCCCGAACTCACCACTCCCACAATCCATTGGCTGTCTACTACCGACATCCAACGAGAAAGTGCCCGGGAGGGGCCTCCCGCCATCACCAAGGTGGAGGGCGGGAGGGAGGTGAGATCGGGAGCGCTTCATTGGGGGTGTGGCTTACTTCCAGAGCCGCCACGCCCCCTCCCCGATGCCGTCCTCTTCTTCCCACCACGAGCGGCCGGCGAAGCCTGCCGCTTCTGAGCTGGCTTGGGGTTAGACGATGTCTGAGCCTGCTTCTGTTTAGAAGGCTGAGACTGTTTCACCCCCTTCAGAGTGTAGTCAAGGAACTGACTGTCCTTGTTTGACTGAATCTCCTTCTGTCTGGCATCCAGTGCCAGCGGACAGAAGAGAGACTCCTCTGAGACCGGGGAGACTCTCAAGGTCTCCCTAGTAGCCAGCTCCGTGAATTGGGACTGCGAGAGGAAGAGATCCCTCCTGCAGAGTACCGCTTGGGTGTACTGCAGGGAGGAAAGACGCAATTGTTCCTCATTGACCTTGGCCAATGCGGTCAAAAGCGCAGAGACATCGTCCGCATTCTGTTCTTCACTGAGAGTGAAAGGAACTAGCGAATCGGTCAATGCCCGAGACAGAGCCCGAACGAGAGTCTCCGCAATGGAGGACAGTTCGATCTGCCGACGTCCAACCTCCTCAGCAGAGAGGAGGGAAGCCTCGGAAACCGGCAAAACCGAATCACGCTTGATCGGTTTAGCCAGAAGAGGCAGCAATTCCCGGGAAACCGGAAGGGTAGCCCTAGGGAGTGCAAAAGACGCCAGCCAATTCTGGCTCTGATTGGGCATGCCAAGCTTCCTATTGGCCGTAGGCACGAAGGAAGAGGCTTGGGCAGCTGAAGCCACCCACTGCTGAGCTGATTCCGGAACTGGACCAAAAGGAAGCAGTAACGGAACAGGCACTGGCCGAATACCACTCCCCGCATGTGCTGGACGAACCAGTGAATGCGAAAGTTGGTAAGCCACTGACGGAGACTCGGCGAACCGGAAGGAAGAAACATCCTCATGTGCCGGCCGGAAGTCCGCCATGGCAGAAGGAACGAATGATGCGGAAGAGTCCGCAGCCACCACCCCTTCAGGAAAATAACGAGACGTTACTTCCGCCGCGACGTCAAGAACAGACTTGAGCTTCGACGGAAACACGCCCCGCGACTCCTCGCTGACCACTGATGGAGCATCAGAATAGTCACACGTGGAACCATGACCGAAGTCACCAGTTCCGGAAGCAGAAGCATGCCCTGGCAAACCGGAAACCGGAAAAGCCTGAGCACTAACGTCATCCTGCCGCCCAAAACCCTGTGAAGGTAAAGGGTAAGCAGGACGACCATCCGCAAAAACCGGAGCTGGATGAGCTGACGTCACTCCCCCGACTGAGTGGAGTGATGCCTGCTCAAGCCTAGGCGCTTGAAAGCCGGAAGGCGCACGCTGTAATCCACTATCTGGTATCCGGAAGGAACCACCAGAAGAGGAAGAAGCGTTTCCGGCCGAAACCGGAAGTGTAGTCAACGGAACCGCAAAATGCGGAAGTGAAGACTGCACTGGTTGACTTCGCGATCCGGAAGGACCGGAAGTCAGTGAATACTCCATCCTGCCGCGACCGCCGTAGCGTGCCGGAGCGGACGGATCATCACTTCCGGCAAGTGCCGGAAATGCGGCAGTCGAAACCGACTGCCGCCGCTGTTCGAACAAGTCCGGGGCCTCGTAGGTTATCGCCGGAAATGAAAGATCAGCAAGGTATCGGTCGTGACCCGATGCGAAAGAGCTGTCCCCCGAAGGAGAACGTCCAGGCGCCTCACGAGGGCTATCGGACCAGCTCTGCTTACCAACCGACGCTGAAGAGGGAGGACGCTGCTCCAAGCCGGAAGTGGAGGACAAAGACACGGAAGCCAATGCCCGGACGTCACTGCCAGATGCCGGAAACGCCGAACTGCTGGCGACGGAACGCTGAAATTCTGCCTGCACCAAGCTGCGGATTTCTAGAACCAGTGACTTTAACAGAGAGGAAACCAACGCACCTTGTCCAGGTGCTAACAAAGAAGACGAAGTCTCCGATGTAGAGACAGGTGCAGAAGTAACAGTAGCGCTAGGCGCCGCAAAAGAAGCAGAAGTAGTAACAGCGCTAGGCGCCGAAATTGGTACAGCCAACAAAGTGTTACGCTCTTGGTCTGTAACAAGTAACGTTGCTTTGGAAGAGGAAGACTTAGCCTTAATTTTCCCCTTGGGGTCCGACTTGCCACGGCGCTTGTCTGAATCAGACATGTTGACAACAACACGTGGCAACGCGAAAAAATTTACTGAAACATAAGTCTAAACGACTGGAAAATTCAGTAAACACACGCACTAATGCGTTAACAAAATACTATAGCTAAACTTGCCCCACAAGCAGAGGCACGGAGAGCTACAAACAAAGTCACACGAGCTAGAAAACTAACTCACACAACAAAATGGCGACACGCAAGACACTGACACAAACGTCAACAACACGTGGCAAAGTAAAAAGATTTACTGAAACGTAAGTCAAAACGACTGAAAACACAGTAAACACACACGCTTACGCGTCAACAAAATACTAAAGCTACACTTGCCCAAACAGAAAGAGGGCACGCAGAGCTACTAGCAAAGTCACACGAGTTAGCTAACTAACTCACACAACAAAATGGCGAAACACGCAAGTCACTGACACACAAGTCCGTAAAAAACGGACAACGTACAGTAACGAAACAGCGCAAACAACCAACAACAAACGGGAACGAGCTCACCAAACTGTAGGCAAGGCGAGCAGACAAGCTGGGTAACGTGGCCGGCGGGTGTCACTCAAACACACAAGGTCAGCCACAGAGCGTCAAAAAGTGAACCGTCCTCTCCGAGGTGAAAAAGACGTATGATAATAGGCACGTGTTCCTAGAGGAAGTGACGTGGCATACACCCGTATGGGAGGTAACTCCCGGTGTACTGGCCCATTACCAAAGCTACTTTCACTTTCGTTTTGGTGATGGGGTTGCTTCCCTTTAAATTCTTTAGCCGGGTAAGCGTTTTTCAGTGATAAGCATCTCAGGTGACTCAATGCTAATGTGATTCGGAGTAAGAATATGATATTAAATACATTTTAAGAACAGGGGAAAAAATACAAAAAAGAGAAACTAGTTAAAACATGTACTACAGAAGAAGAAAGAACAAGTCGCGCAAGGCGAAAATACAATATTTAGTCAAGTAGCTGTCGAACTCACAGAATGAAACTGAACGCAATGCCATTTTTCAGCAAGACCGTATACTCGTAGCATCGTCAGTCCACCGCTCATGGCAAAGGCAGTGAAATTGACAAGAAGAGCGGGGTAGTAGTTGCGCTAAGAAGGATAGCACGCGTTTCTGTACCTCTCTTTGTTTTAACTTTCTGAGCGTGTTTTTAATCCAAACATATCATATCTATATGTTTTTGGAATCAGGAACCGACAAGGAATAAGATGAAAGTGTTTTTAAATTGATTTGGACAATTTAATTTTGATAATAATTTTTACATATTTAATTTTCAGAGCTTGTTTTTAATCCGAATATAACATATTTATATGTTTTTGGAATCAGCAAATGATGGAGAATAAGATAAACGTAAATTTGAATCGTTTTATAAATTTTTATTTTTTTTTTTACAATTTTCAGATTTTTAATGACCAAAGTCATTAATTAATTTTTAAGCCACCAAGCTGAAATGCAATACCGAAGTCCGGGCTTCGTCGAAGATTACTTGACCAAAATTTCAACCAATTTGGTTGAAAAATGAGGGCGTGACAGTGCCGCCTCAACTTTCACGAAAAGCCGGATATGACGTCATCAAAGACATTTATCAAAAAAATGAAAAAAACGTTCGGGGATTTCATACCCAGGAACTCTCATGTCAAATTTCATAAAGATCGGTCCAGTAGTTTAGTCTGAATCGCTCTACACACACACACACACACTCACACGCACAGACACACATACACCACACCCTCGTTTCGATTCCCCCTCTATGCTAAAACGTTTCGTCAAAACTTGACTAAATGTAAAAAGAGAAACTAGTTAAAACATGTACTACAGAAGAAAAAAAATGAGTGTGCGTCCTTATTAAATGATGATGCCATCGTTATGCTGGGATTGTGAAAACAATACATCTGCCCAATGTCAAGTACCTCATTCAGGTCCTTGATGGTAACGTCTGCTGTCTTTGTGAGTGTGATGGTCGTGTCCCAGCGCTTCCATCGATCGTCACGCCAACGTTTAGTCACAGGCTGCAACAAAAATGTATTACATATGTTACCTTGCAAAACCTGTACTTCGCACATTTTTGGTGGTGTACCATGTTGAACTTAACAGGTGTGTTCGCCTTTCTGCAAAATTTAATACAGAAAGCCAGCTACAAGAAAAACTATTTCAATTTTCACCACAGATCAACAAGAGTGTCAGAATAAGTTCTTTCTGTAATCACAGGTGCTGTGAAAGCATGTAAACAAACCATATCTATCTGTGTCATAAATATTAGATGGTACATGTAAAAGCTTCTGTCATTTTGACCGTGGCTTACCTTGATGATAAAGGACTCCTGCGATGCAGTACTGGAGCTCCGTCTGTGCCGTTTCCCGCCTCGCTCCTCCTTGCCGCGCATGCCGGGGCTGAGCAGGGCGTGGTGCGGGGACCCCAAGGGGCCGATCCTCAGCCCTGGACTCATCAGTGAGTGGGCAGGGGAAGCTGCCGGGGAGGAGAACGAACTGGGACCAGCTGTAGGCGTGGTGGGGGTACCGGGCTGGGTGGTGGCCGACGCTGACGCAGAGAGGGCGGGGCTTGATGTGCTGATTGACAGGGCTTCCGTGAGAGGGACGCCGCTGCTGCGTTTCGGAGAAGTGACCTCCGACAGCTGCGTTTCTGTCTTGACAACTTCGTCCACCTCCATCTTGGTAGACTTGCCGTCCTGGTCGTCGGCGCTGTCCATGATGATGGTGGAGGTGCTGGTGCTGTTGGAGTTGTCTTCGTTGTCCTCCTCCTCGTCCACCTCCTCCAGCTGAGGGGCGGTCTGCATGAACTGGTTCATACAGTTCATGCTGCAGAACGTCACCTCCTCCTCTCCCGGGTCCTGCACACACCAAGCACAAGTATTAACAATCTGGGCCTAAGTAAGTAAGTACAGTGGAAATCCTACCACAAAACCTGAAAGTACTAATATGAGCATATGATTGTGACACAACTAATGTCAAACACACTTGACCTCCAAGCTTTTCATGCAAATACCATTACTCAGTTGAAGTTACCTCAAAACACCTGTTTGCAGAAAGAACACTGAAACAAGAGAGTAAGCAGTGACTAAAACTCACCAGATCATCAGGAACCAGGGCTGGCGGCAGGTCTGACTTGTGCTTGCGGATGCCGGAGTTGATGAGGACAACATGACAGTGGCCGCAGAAAGTGGGCTTGGTGCGCATCAACGCCTGAATGTTGATCACGTCTTCCTTGTCTGCGGAGCACAACATTTAACAATCATTAGAATCATCTATAGTACACCAGGAAAGCCACCACTTACTCGACGGAAATGTACTGGTGTTACACGACACTTGAGATTGCCACAAGTTCTCAAACGTCGTATAGTTGTGTTCTTTTATTCTACGTCGCCCGTCTTCGCAGCAGCAGAAAACAACTCGTCAAATTGAGTTTGAGGATTTATTCAGCATTCAATACATACAACTGCACAACCTAGCAGAACTCAAATAGAAGCTTTTTTAACATTCAAATCGCGCTGGCATATATAGTAAATACTCAATCTCGAGAATATTCCAGACCGAACATGATACAACTACATTATTTGCGAACGCCCATGGACTAGAATGGTGACGTTCTCTGTGACGTACATCAAAAGGTGCCGACGCCCTTAATCCGATCGAACGCCACGAACTCACACTAAATCAGCATGGTAAACAACTTGTTTTGACAGGACTAGAAAGTTCACCTGCATTCTCGTCCAAGCATAAATATTGTGTTTACAAAATATAATATCGGTACTTTCCCACAAAGTACAAATAAGTCAACTACATGGAACACACAAAACTGAACCTAAGCTCAGCAACGGTAGCGTTTCCTAACATTACCCCCAACACCAGAAGAAATTTACCTAATTTCTTTCAATCATTGAAACGCTACTTGTACACATATTATGTATACATAACAGATTGAAATCCAGGTATGTACATTAGTCTGTTGGAGAATGAACACAGTTTTACTCACATACTCGGCTGAGAAAATCTGCTCCAACATTGTCTGAACCTATGATCGATTCCACTCGCATATCAAAGTTCTGCAAGTACATCACCCACCTCATGATACGATTATTCACAAATTTCGCAGAGTTCAGGTAGGTGAGGGGTTTGTGATCAGTCTGAAGCACGAATTTCACCCCTTGGAGGTAGAGTTCAAATTTCTTGATTCCCCACACGATGGCTAAACACTCTTTCTCCATGGTCGAGTAGTTCTTCTCGGCTCCTGACAGATTCTTGCTGGCATAGCTGACCGGAAACGGTTTACCTCCATGCTCTTGCATCAGCATGGCGCCGATCCCTTCGTCCGATGCGTCTGTACGCAAGATGAACTCTTTGGCAGTATCAGGAAGGCGTAGCACCGGGTCTCGTGACATCAGGTCGCGCACGGTCTGGTATGCCTTCTCCTGAGCTGGTCCCCAGAGTATTCGGTTGGGGCATCCTTTTCGGGTCATGTCCGACAAAGGCGCCGTTATGGCGGCGAAGTTTGGAATGAACTCTCTGTAGTACCCAGCCAATCCAAGGAAGGATCGCACCTGCTTCTTGGTTTCAGGACGTGGCGCATTGAGGATCTTGGTGACGTTTTCCAACAAAAGCCCCTTTTGACCTTCCTTCAGTGAATGACCTATGAAGTCAACGTTGTCGGTCCCCAAAATGCACTTGCTGGGTCTCACGGTCAGATTAGCTTTTGTCAGGCGGGAAAACAGTTCCCTCAAAGTCTCCAGATGCTCCGCAAAGGTCTCCGTGTGGACTAGCAGATCATCCCAGTAGTACACAACATTCTTCATTCCTTTGAGCATTTTTCGCATTCCCCTCTTAAGGGTAGCACCACTGTTCACCATGCCAAAAGGCATCCGCAGGCACTCATACGTTCCGTCTGGAGTTGCAAAGGCGGTCTTTGGTATGTCCTCTTCGCGCACAGGAATTTGCCAATATCCCTTGCTGAGATCGATCTTTGAGAAGATCTTACTGCCGGTTAACTGTCGGAATAGATCAGTTGCCGTCGGCATTGGTTCAGGGTCAAACACGGTGATCTTATTCACTTTCCTGAAGTCAATGCATACCCTGTTTGTGCCGTCTTTCTTCTTGACAACAACAACGGGAGATGAGTAAGGGGATGATGATTCACGGATGACCCCCATCTTCAACATGTTGTCGATGTCCTTCTTCAAGGATTCCCGAGCCTGAAACGGGATAGGGTATGGTTTTGAGCGAACAGGAACGTCAGATGTGAGGTGGACTTCATGTTCGACCAAGGACGTAGAGCCTGGAACATCAGAGAACCTATGGGTGAAGTCGCCCATAAAATCATGCAGCTCCTTCTGCTGGTCTTCTGTCAGGTCAGGTCCTAACTTGACGTCATCCACTCCCTCTTTCTTGTGGAGGTCTCCCAACTCCAGTAGTTCCTCACCGTCGAACTCGTCTAGTTCGGCTGGTTCTTCCACACTTGCTGCGACCTGTACTGCTTCCGGAGGTCTCTCCACATACAGTTTCAGGAGGTTAGCGTGGTAGATCTTGGACTTCTTGCCGACATTCACCTTGTAGTCGTTGATCCCTACCACGGCCTCAACCTCGTATGGGCCTTTCCACTGCATCAGTAGTTTGTTGTGATCAGTGGGAAGCAGTATCAGCACTTTGTTACCTGGTGTAAACTTCCTGTTTACGGCTTTGCGGTCGTAGTAGTGCTTTCCACTATCCTGAGACTTTCTCAAGTTTTCTCTCGCAATCTCGAGAGTCTCCTCCAGTTTCTCTCGCAACTCGAACACGTACTGGTAACTGTTCTTCACTTCAGGTGTGTCCACATCTTTCGTCCACAATTCCTTTAGTATCTGCATCGGGCCTCTCACGGTCCGCCCGTACATCAGCTCGAACGGGGAGAATCCAGTGGACTCTTGTGGCACCTCCCTGTATGCAAACAGCAAGGCATTGATGTAGCGATGCCACTGCCTTGGCTGCTCACTGCATAGTTTCTTCAGCGTGGATTTCAGCGTCGCATTGAATTTTTCGACCAGCCCATTGCACATCGGGTGATAGGGTGTCGTAGTCAAGTGACGAATGCTCAGCAGCCTGTTGACCTCTTCCATGCATTCAGAGACAAACTGTGTCCCCAGGTCTGTGAGGATCTCTTCAGGAACCCCAATTCTGCTGAAAATGTCCACAAGTGCCTCGGCAACAGTCTCGGTGTCAATTTTCTTCAGAGGCACGGCTTCTGGGTACCTGGTTGCATAGTCTACCAGGGTCAGTACCCAACGATGACCCTCTTCACTTGGCGGTTTTATCTCGCCGATGAGGTCAATGGCCACCCTCTTGAAAGGTCGGTCGATCAAAGGCATCTTCTGCAACGGCACTTTCGGGACCCTTCCTCGAGGTATGGTTTTCTGGCAAATATCGCACGATCGGCAGAATCGAGTCACATCTGCATGCAGTCCTGGCCAGTAAAACGCAGCCTGGATTCTGTCCGATGTCTTCTTGACACCCAGGTGACCTCCCATAATAGAGTCGTGGGCCACCTCCATCACCTGGCGCCTAAGTGGTTGAGGCACCAGAACTTGACGTAATGGCTTCCCACCGTTGACTCTCACGTGCTGGAACACTCTGTACAGTATCTTGGCCTTCACCTCAAAGTGCACCGTGCCTTCGCCCTTAGTCATCTCCTTGACAGGACGACTCCTGTACTTTGTCAAGGTCAAATCAGCTTCCTGTAGCTGAATCAGCTGATCCCTGTCCACGACAGCAGTTGCAGAACTGTTGGTGACCCTGAGTGGCGTAGTTGTTTTGTCCTTCTTCGCCTGGGCTCTGGTCGTCACAGCGCTTACAACCTGCGGCTGGTCGCGGCGATGCACAGTTGCTCTGTCATCTCGTAACAGTTCGCTGATATCTTCATTCGCGAATGGCAGTGGGTCTTCCTCCTCAGCAGCAGGCTGAGCTGCGCCCATTCTCCATTCGACATCAGGGTCATCAGGACGTCTCGCACCCCCAATGTTCCCAATTAGTAGATCGTACAAGGGCTTCTTCAGGCAGACGGCCTCAACTTCTCCGGTGAAGTATGGAGTATCGATCTGGATTTTTACCACTGGTGCCTTCACGCATTTGCTGTCAGCCATGAGCGTCCACTTGAAGTCACCAGTGAACTTCTCTGTTGGCACCAGATCCTCTTTGACAATGACTCCATTGCAGCCCGAATCTCTGAGAACAGTCACTTCCTGCTTCTCAACAAATCCCTTCGACACGGGCATGTTCGACACTGACACAGCTGCGCTGGCGACGACAGAGATTGACTTGCCATTGGCGAGTAGAAGCTGGCCATCAGATATACATTCTTCCACGTCCGATGGTGTAGCCACTTGCTCGGCAGCCCTTGGAAGTATGACGCTGCTCGCACATACTTGTTGGTTCGAGCCACTCGTTTGCCTCTTGTTGTCGTAATATCTCCGTCGATGTTCTTGCGCTTTGTCATTGACATGTCCGTTATTTTTCTTTTGGGGACAGTTGGCGACTCGGTGGCCCTTGGCATTGCAATGGAAACACGTTATGTTCTGCCCTTCATTGGATGATGGTGCGGACTCAGTTTGTCCCTTGGCAGGTTGGTTTCCCTGGTTTCCGCTCTTCTGGAAAGGTTTCGATGACTTTGACGTCCCCAGGGTCCTTCCATGAGCAATGAGATAACGCTCAGCAGCATCAGTAATGTCCTTCAAACCCCGCAGTTTTTGCTCTTCCAAGCGGGTCGCCAGGTCCTTCGGGCAGGCATTAAGGAACTGCTCCTTCACGATCAAGTCCCGCAGACTCTCGTATGACTGCTCTTCACCTGATAACTCCACCCACTTCTGCAGGTATGACGACAGGCGCTCCACAAACTGGCTCGGTGTCTCTCCAGACAATGGCTGGCATTCGCGGAAGCGTTGACGGTAGCTGTTGTGGAGATCGCTAGATACCACTGGAATCGAATGGAAGGATAAAGAACATTATGGAACTTACTTTGATTTAGTGCGCAGTCACTCATGACGTAAGCGTAGACGCTCATCGGACAGATGGAACTGTGTAGATCTAACCAGATTAGTGTCGATGTTTCCCGAATATTCTCGTATGTCCATTAACTATATAAGTAGGGCTGCGCACACGTATTGTTGTTCTTTACCAGTCTTGCACTTGTTCTTTCTTACACTGTGCTGAGAGATATTGTCACCGTTGTTCCAGCTGTTAATAAATCTACAGAACCTACACAAATCGTTGTGTCCCCTTTGCGACTGAGAGTGACGAAAGGAAAAACACGACAACTGGCGTCGCCGACAGTTACTTCCCTTGTCTATTCGGAGTGACTTATTACTGCAAAATGACGGAAACAGAGCAGCTGATAACGCTTCTAAGGGAGCAGTTGGAGCAACAGCAACGCCAGCACAAGGAAGATATGGAGCAACACATGCACCAGATGGAGTTGATGATGAAAGTGTTCAGTGGTGCCGCAGCTTCTGCCAGGGAGGAAAGCTACGACGATCCGAGTGCTTCGAATCTACGTTTTCCCATTACTACACAGGCAGCTGCAATCCCATCTTTTGTTGCGTTTGATGCAACATCGGAACTGTGGCCTGACTACTGGTCAAGATTTTGCACGTTTGTGGTCGCCAACTCCGTGCCGGAGCAGCGCAAGGCTCAAGTTTTCTTGACGAATCAGACTGCTACGGTCTACAAACAACTGGCAAATCTGGCTACTCAGCAAAATCCGCCCAAGGACATCAACAGTTTGACAATGGACGAAATTGTCAAATTCATGAAAGAACAGTTCGACCCAAAACTCTTCATAGTGCGAGAACGTTTCAAGTTCTGGAGTGACATGAAACGGAAGCCAGGCGAAACTCTCCAGGAGTTAGCAGCGCGCATACGCCAAGACGCCGCTACCTGTGACTTTCCTTCGATCAAAAACCCACAAGACGAAGCTCTGAGACAGAGATTCATATGTTCTGTCAACAATGAGGCTGTCTTAAAGGCTCTATTCAAGATCAAGGACACAGAGCTGGATTTCGCACGTGCTGTCCAAGTCGCGATTGAGACTGAAGACGCAGCGAAGGTTGCCAAGGAAACTGTCTACGGTTCCAAGACCATGCCAGTCAACAAGGTCCACCAGAACAAGACTACGGGTCCACGAAAGAACCACAAGCAGTCTAATTCCACAGACAGGAAGTGCTACCGATGTGGAAAGGCCCACAAAGCAACAGACTGCCCCTACAAAGACGCCAAATGCCGATACTGTGACGTCACAGGACATTTGGAAGCTGTCTGTAGAAAAAAGCAACATCAGAATCGGGAACGACATTCCCAAGCTTCCGTGAAGAGAGTCACGAAAGCAGAGCTTGTCAAAGCGATCCTCGGTGAAGTTCCCCAAGATACTCCTAGGTTGGATGTACCCATAACAATCCAGGACCGACAGTTCACCATGGAACTGGACACCGCAACTACAGGAAATTTTGTTTCTCTTCCGGTCTGGAGACAACTAGGAAAACCGAAGCTGGATGACGTCACACATCGTTACGAATCTGCCAGCAAGCACGACCTGCCCGTGCTGGGAACTTTCATGGGCCAAACCAAGGATCCAGTGACTGGTAAGCAAAGCTCAATTCCGTACATCGTCACCAAGATTCCTCATCTGAATCTGCTAGGACGCAACGCAATCCAGACTCTGGGAATTTCTGTGGACAATGCTCTAGGACTGAGGAGCATAGAGAGTCACGCAAAGAGTGAGGGTGCAAAACCTACGCATCCAGCGACCTCCAACGCGCCTTATGCTGCCCTGCAACGAGATTGTCACAGACTGTCTGATAAATTCCCAAATCTCTTCAAACAAGAATTGGGATGTCTCAAGGACTTCGAACTGGACGTGAAGTTCAAGTCTGATGCGAAGCCGGTTTTTCACAAGGCACGTCCGGTACCTTTCGCTCTTCGTGATGACCTCGCCAAAGGCTACGAAGAAGGCATCGCCAAAGGAGTCTGGAAGCCAGTCCAGTTCAATGAATACGGAACGCCAGTGGTACCAATTCGTAAGGCACAAACCTCGGGCACCCTGAAGCCCAAGCTACGGATCTGTGGTGACTACTCAGTGGGCATCAATGATCAGCTTGAAGATCACCGTCATCCAATGCCACTCCCAGAGGAACTGATGCAGAAGCTAGGAGGTGGATTCGGATACACCAAGATCGATCTTGCTGATGCCTACAACCAGATCAAGCTGGCACCAGAGAGTCAACGCAGGCTAGCCCTCAGCACTCACCGTGGGGTACTCCTGCAGCAACGACTTCCTTTCGGGATAAAGTCAGCACCTGGTTACTTTCAAGAGATCATGGAAAACCTGACCTGTGATCTACCTGGTGTTGCCGTCTTCCAAGATGATATACTCGTCAGCGGGAAGGACGCCAACGACCACCTGAGCAACCTGGAACGTTTGCTCACTCGTCTGAACGACAAAGGACTCAGATGTCGTCGTGAAAAGTGCGAGTTCGCACAAGCCAGTGTGGAATACCTTGGACATACCTTATCGGCCGAAGGGATCTCCAAAGGATCGAAGGTCGAGGCAGTTTTGAAAATGCCAGCCCCTACGGACGTCTCAAGCTTGAAGTCTTTCTTGGGCTCAGTTCAGTTTTACGGGAAGTTCATCCCTAACCTGGCCAGCATGGCAGAGCCGCTCTACCGCCTGACGAAGAAGGCGAACCCCTGGAAGTGGGGAGATGAGGAACAGGCAGCATTTGAACAGTTGAAAAATGTGCTTTCCTCGGATCAAGTTCTGGTACACTTCGATCCAAACAAGACTTTGGGACTAGCTTGTGACGCGTCCAACGTTGGAATTGGAGCAGTCCTATTTCATCGCTATCCAGATGGAAGCGAGCGCCCAATCGCCAACGTGTCCAAGACTCTCACGGCTGCAGAAAGGAACTACAGCCAAATCCACAAGGAGGCATCCAAGTCTCAGATGACTCCAGACTTGAAAGCTGTCGTCAAGGTAACCAGACAGTACAAGGCCGGAGATCCTGTGTATGCTCTGTACCATGGACCTCGCCGAGACAAACAACCCCGATGGGTACCAGCAGTCATCAAGAAGTCTCTGGGTACTCGCTGCTTCAACGTCATGGTCATTCCTCATGGTCCAGTATGGAGACGACACTGGGAACAGCTACAGCCACGCTACACCACTGAGGAAGACAATGAACCTGGTGAGGAAGTGGACACTGTTTCTGAACTTGTAACAGATCACCCCATGGAGATCTTGGAAACTGTGCCACAAACTCGGAGACAGACCAAACCCAAAGGTACTCCATCCGTTTCAGAGTATGGACCAGACAATCCAAGACGGTCAAAGAGAACACGCAAACCCACAGAGAGACTTTGCTGTTGATGCTTGAGGAGTAGCATCAGTTTAGGTGGGGAGGTGTTGTGGAGATCGCTAGATACCACTGGAATCGAATGGAAGGATAAAGAACATTATGGAACTTACTTTGATTTAGTGCGCAGTCACTCATGACGTAAGCGTAGACGCTCATCGGACAGATGGAACTGTGTAGATCTAACCAGATTAGTGTCGATGTTTCCCGAATATTCTCGTATGTCCATTAACTATATAAGTAGGGCTGCGCACACGTATTGTTGTTCTTTACCAGTCTTGCACTTGTTCTTTCTTACACTGTGCTGAGAGATATTGTCACCGTTGTTCCAGCTGTTAATAAATCTACAGAACCTACACAAATCGTTGTGTCCCCTTTGCGACTGAGAGTGACGAAAGGAAAAACACGACAGTAGCCCCTTTCAGTGAAGTTGTAGCAACGCAACAGAGCTTCCTTCAGTACATCATAGTCTCTGGCGTCATCGTTTGAGAGTCTAGTGTAGACCTCAAGTGCTGCCCCAGTCAAATGTGCGCTGAGTTGAATCGCCCAGTCGTCGCGCTGCCATCTAGCACTCTCAGCGAACCTCTCGAATCTTGCAAGGTAGCAGTCGATCTGGTCCTTCCCGTCAGTGAATGCTGGAAGTTTCGGTGCCCTGTGTAACATTTGCTGCTGGTTATCTCTTTGGCGTGGTGCCTCGTGCTCATTTTGAACACGCACCATTTCTGTCTGAAGCTCTAAGCGCTTGGTCTCCATTTCTATCTGGAGCTCCAAGCGTTTCAGCTCAATTTGCCTTTCTTCACGCTGTGCTTCTCTTTCTCTTTCTTCACGCTGCGCCTGTCTTTCTTTTTCTTCACGCTGCGCTTGTCTTTCTTTATCTTCACGCTGCGCTTGTCTTTCTTCACGCTGCGCTTGTCTTTCTTTTTCTTCTCGCTCACGCTGCGCTTGTCTTTCTTCACGCTGCGCCAGCAGTCGTGTCTGGGACTCGACGAACTCCGTCAACTGCTTGCCTTTTAGTCCCAGTTCAATTCCTTTTCCCCAGAACTCAGCCATTCTGGTCTTTTCCGGTGCGTTCGTCTGTATTCTTTCACAGCCCCGAACGTAGACGAATGTAGTCTTCTAAAAGAACACAGTCTCTACTGCACCTCCGATGCTTCTCTCGTCGCTGTTCACCTTCGTAGACGCAGGCTGCCACCCTCCTCGTCTAACGTGACGGCGCACTCTGCTCACGATATACGTACACGACGTACCCCAGTCGTATTTCGTAGTATTAATGCACTTGCCCCGCGACGAAGTCCGTCTCGTCCAAACGGCAGCTAACCTCTGTAATCCCGATACACTCCGGCGTCCCTCACCGTACCGAGCTGCGGCGATTACCAAACTCTTCACCAGTCACACCGAATCCACGGTTCCGTAGTCTCAATACTGATCCCTCAGGATACACCCGATTGATGGCTACCTCCTGTGACTGTCTTGACACTGGTCCTTGTTACTGGAAAACCCTTGGCGTTAAACGTAGATCCTTGGCTTGGCCCCCAATTGTTACACGACACTTGAGATTGAGTATTTACTATATATGCCAGCGCGATTTGAATGTTAAAAAAGCTTCTATTTGAGTTCTGCTACGTTGTGCAGTTGTATGTATTGAATGCTGAATAAATCCTCGAACTCAATTTGACGAGTTGTTTTCTGCTGCTGCGAAGACGGGCGACGTAGAATAAAAGAACACAACTATACGACGTTTGAGAACTTGTGGCAATCTCAAGTGTCGTGTAACAAGTGGGAAATGACATTACAAGTGAAGTGTGTAACTAAACACAAACATGCTCTTCCTCAAATCCTCACTCTTCCTCTCTCCGCTTTCTACCTCTCTCCGCTTTCTCCCTCTCTCCGCTTTCTCCCTCTATCCGCTTTCTCCCTCTCTCCACTTTCTCCCTCTCTCCACTTTCTCCCTCTCCCTACTTTCTCCCTCTCTCCGCTCTCTCCGCTTTCTCCCTCTCTCCGCTTTCACCCTCTCTCCGCTTTCTCCCTCTCTCCACTTTCTCCCTCACTCCACTTTCTCCCTCTCTCCACTTTCTCCCTCTCTCCGCTTTCTCCCTCTCCCTACTTTCTCCCTCTCTCCACTTTCTCCCTCTCTCCCTCTCTCCGCTTTCTCCCTCTCTCCGCTTTCTCCCTCTCTCCGCTTTTTCCCTCTCTCTGCTTTCTCCCTCTCTCCACTTTCTCCCTCTCTCCGCTTTCTCCCTCTCTCCACTTTCTCCCTCTCTCCGCTTTCTCCCTCTCTCCACTTTCTCCCTCTCTCCGCTTTCTCCCTCTCTCCGCTTTCTCCCTCTCTCCGCTTTCTCCCTCTCTCCGCTTTCTCCCTCTCTCCGCTTTCTCCCTCACTCCGCTTTCTCCCTCACTCCGCTTTCTCCCTCTCTCCACTTTCTCCCTCACTCCACTTTCTCCCTCTCTCCACTTTCTCCCTCACTCCGCTTTCTCCCTCTCTCCACTTTCTCCCTCTCTCCACTTTCTCCCTCTCTCCGCTTTCTCCACTTTCTCCCTCTCTCCACTTTCTCCCTCTCTCCGCTTTCTCCCTCTCTCCGCTTTCTCCCTCTCTCCACTTTCTCCCTCTCTCCACTTTCTCCCTCTCTCCCTCTCTCCCTCTCTCCACTTTCTCCCTCTCTCCACTTTCTCCCTCACTCCGCTTTCTCCCTCTCTCCACTTTCTCCCTCTCTCCACTTTCTCCCTACTTTCTCCCTCTCTCTCACTCAAATCTCACACAAAAGCACTGCTTCCAAAGCTTGTCTATCCAGACTTCATCATAACCTAACAATTTCAAAACAATGGATAAAATAACACACTTTTCAACTTACGAGTCAAATTCAACTTGAACATCTCAGGAGACGGCGTCCGCGTGATTTCATACGTGGGGGGCACAGCAATCTTCAGCAGATCGGCAATAGCGGAGATGACACCACCAATATCTTCAGCAGCCGTGGCGGACAGCGTGAGCGTGACCGACACCTTCTGGTCCAGGGTGGGGTTGATGAAGGGGTGGGCCAGGCCCGAGGTGATGGTGGGTAGCTTGACCGTTAGGTCCTGGCTGGGTATGTCAGGCAGTGGGGAAGGTAACTCCATCTCCTGTTTCGCTGCCACTGGCTGTAGTGCTTCTGTGCTGATCGTCTGGACAAAGCGATGCATCAAGTTTAATACAGTGCCGTAAAAAGACTGCAGTACATGCAGACATTCATAGGCGATCATGAGACCCACACTGGTTAAAAAGACAAGCAGGCTTATAGACCTGAATCAAGTACAATCATGCCCTCTTCTCCCCAACTGTTCACTTTATTATCGTAAGGAGTATCGGAAGGAGGTAGAGGAGGGCGGTTTAGGAGGCAGTATGATATACCACAAGAGACTCATATTCACATTTACTTCTGAAAAAATCAATAAGGAATAGCAATAGCCCCAAAACATCTTCACAAAGGCTTCACACTAGATCAGAACACTGTAGAAGCCCATGAAAGAACCACAGAAGACCACAAATCAAGAATGGTACTCCAAGTGAAAACAGCACCTGCATACATAAAATAACATGGCAGGTACATCCACACACAAGAAAACAAATCTGACAACAACATACTATCCCTATACACACCTGAGCAGCAGCAACAGAAGTATGTGGAGGGGGCGGAGGCAGAGGAATGACATGTGGGAGGGGAGGTTTGACGTCAAGCACCTCCCCTTTCTCCATCTTGGCGCTGGGGTAAGTGGCGATGGGGTGGAGGAGGGGGACAGTGGGGGAGAATTTATCGTCCACAGCGCTGCCGGGACTGGCAGGGTCGATGAAACGAAGGGAGGAGAAATCGGCCTCCTTCTCCTCAAAGCCACACTCCGGGGATGACGACGAGATGATGGTGTCGGGTGTGTCCCTGAAAAGGAAAACATGGTGATTGCAATTAATACCTGTGTGCACAAAATGACATGCTACACAATAGAACTTACGTGTCTTGAATGTTAAAATGGAATGTCAATTTCTCTTCCGCACCTTTCATGTTTATGTTTTTCTTCTTCTTTGCTGTGAATTTTTTTTATTGATTCAATCGAAATACCTGCTATCTTTTTTTGTATGACTTTTCATAAAGAAAGAGCTGTTACATATCAGCATTTCTTCAATCTTCATTTCACGAAGCGCACAATGTTTCAAGGCTTAAAAAAACATAACACAAGTCATTCACGGATCACTCACACAGAGACACAGAAAAAAACGCCCCAAAAACAGGCACTGACAACATGCAACATTACACTGAGCAAAGCAACCAACCTGAGAGCAGACCTGTTTACCCCCATAAGTGTTTTGGAGTAATGCTCAGCCCCAAAAATAGTAATCCTGGCACAAAAATAGTAATCATCCAGCATTCGTCGCCAATTACAATGCACATGACAACTGTGTCTGCGAAACGCAATCATGCACATATATCCATCATTCACACATCAGTCAGTTTTTGTAGTCATCATAATTTCAAAGAAGATCACATCAAAAGCACATGCATCACTGATTCTTTTTCTTTTGCTCGTAGTAGGCCTTTTTCAGTGTGTCAAGCGCTTCTCTACTGTACTTGCGCTTGCCGAATGAGTGAGGGCGAGACTTCACCACTAGAATAAGGCTCTCCAGCGTCTCATCAGACAGACATGATCTCTGGTCAATCCTGTGCTTTTTCACCCCATTTTGCCATTGAAAAAAACAATGCCAAACATGTGAATAGATAAAAAAAAATTTAAAAAAAATAAAAAATAAAAAATTTTTTTTTTACATTTTTTTTATTTATGAAAATCGTAGTCTTGACACGGATAGCGGAATGGCGTATTTTTTTCAGAAAATCGTAATAAATTACGCCAAAATCGTAAGGGTAAACAGGTCTGTGAGAGGCTCCGTCTTGACCTCAATGCAACATTACACTGAGCAAAGCAACCAACCTGAGAGGCTCCGTCTTGACCTCAATGCAACATTACACTGAGCAAAGCAACCAACCTGAGAGGCTCCGTCTTGACCTCAATGCAACATTACACTGAGCAAAGCAACCAACCTGAGAGGCTCCGTCTTGACCTCAATGCAACATTACACTGAGCAAAGCAACCAACCTGAGAGGCTCCGTCTTGACCTCAATGCAACATTACACTGAGCAAAGCAACCAACCTGAGAGGCTCCGTCTTGACCTCAATGCAACATTACACTGAGCAAAGCAACCAACCTGAGAGGCTCCGTCTTGACATCAATGCAACATTACACTGAGCAAAGCAACCAACCTGAGAGGCTCCGTCTTGACCTCAATGCAACATTACACTGAGCAAAGCAACCAACCTGAGAGGCTCCGTCTTGACCTCAATGCGAGGATGGGCGGGGAGAGGGAAGGGCCCGGTCTCCAGGGGAATGGTCTGCCCGGCAACCGTTGCTATGGGACTGGTTTCAACCACTGGTGTTGGCGCTGGTCCGGCCACGCACGTCACGATATCTGATGAACACAATCAAAGTGATGGCATGAAACTCCGCTCTCAACTTGAACAACATTGCATCTGCAGTAACAGCTCTTCTGAAAAATCCCTTCCCCATGGGAGCATGCAGAGTATGAAAACTACCTACAAAATGTCTGGGTTGCCATTACCACAGGATGTTTATTACTCTCATCTTGCAGACCTTTACTTTCTTCTAGCAAGCTATCTGCCTGAAAACTACTCATAACTGAACTGCAAGAATTCCATCTTCTGACGTGGCTACATGAACCAATGCTTCCCTGATCAGAATGCATGTCAGGTGCATTGGAAACTGATTGCATTTTATTTTCAAATGTCCTGTGAGGTTACTTGGCAACTAACTCCTACATCTGGTACAAAATACTATTGTGTAGCAATACATAATCAGCTCGAGTTTCAGTCAGGATAGAAGAAGTTATGATGCATAAAATGGCTGCACGAACCAACCCAGTCTGTATTACTCCTCGCTCCTAACTACCTCAATCCTGCTACATGGTAGGGTGCTGAGCAAAATAAAACTGATACTGAAAACAGTACAGTGGAGCCCCCCTTTTAAGACTACTCCCCCACCCCCCCCCCCCCCCCCCCCCTTAAAAAATGTATTTTTTACAAGTAAAATGACTATTTCTAAGAATACTCACCTCAATTTAACTAATAGGAGTTACCTTACTTACGAGTGCTAGACTGAGAAGCGTCCTATGTTACAAGTACTAGACTGTAAACAAGGTCGCTAACTCTAGACTTCCGTCAGTATACCATTTAGGGGAGTAGTCTCCCTTTGTCGGTAGTACCTCTCTGCGCATGTGCCAATGCCCATAATCCCCAGTTTCAATTCGAAGCTATTAAGTCAATAGCGGGGTTGGTGGGAGGGTCTCTGGTTAAATTGAGGTGAGTATTCTTAGAAATAGTCATTTTACTTGTAAAAAATACATATTTCTTTCGAATACATCACCTCAATTTAACTAATAGGAGAATAGATAACAGGCTGGAGGGTTGACTTTCGATCGGTAATCTAGTGTCACCTCACCCGACTCAGCCCATTTGTCCGGAATCCCCCCTGTAAAATCGGGGGAAAGAAAAGGATAGATCATCGGACTGAGAAGCAAGAAATCCTGAGTCGGGCGAGTGGCAAGTTGCATTGTTGCCACTGTGTCAACTTGCTCCAGAAAGGGACAATCGAAAGAAAGTCCCACCTGTCAATGTAGAGCTGGTTTCTACTCGATGGTCGTTACTATTCCTCTGATCACTTGTCTTTATCAATGTTGGGTTATGGTTATGACTTGCCATTATGCGCCTTGAGCGACCCAACTCCCCAGCAACGTAAAGTTCTGCAGGCGGATCAGGTGAACGACCTAAAAGATGAGGAATGGTCAGAGATAACAATTCCTCTAATACCTTGAACTTATCACCAAGGTGCGTCTCTGCGACTGATCCTCCATTTAAGGGAGATTGACAGAGTTTCCAGAGATCCTGTAGAATTCTGGTCTGAGGCACCACTTTCCATGGCAAACAATTGTGCCAGTCGCATGAATGAATATATATATCCTCTCTGAATTTACCTCTCTAATGAGGATGGTAGGCACAGATACCAGTGTAAATTCAGGCTGACTTAGCTGTTCCTCCTGCGTGACAGGAAGTAAGCGCAAGTGCGCTCAGCAGTACGGTCACTGTCTGCACCTTACCTGTGCCTGTCTCAACGCATGTGGGGGCTATAAGCCTACCCTTAATGGTTATAGGTACCATTTGTCCTAGAATAGCCAGTGAAAGACAGCCAGCTGTATTGCCTTTACCCAAGGGGAAAACCTGCTTCTTACTTTGAAATTCCACACTTATAGCGTGAGGGGGTCCCCAGTGACCATGGGCATCTCTGAGCCCTTATTGGCTGAATGACCGCTCTTGTCTTACTCAAGAGGGTGCCATGCCTGGCATGCAACTCACTGAGAGGTCCCATTTGTGATTTCAGCAGGACCGTTTTCTGGCTTGATCAGCCAGGTCCTTGATCTAGGTTTTCTGTAAACATGGTTGTAGGTGGCATCTGCTGGGTTGTCTGCCCAGCATAGGTTTTGTGGGTTCTGGGACACTCCAGATTTCTGTAGAGCTCACAAGTTCTTAGATGACTATGCAGTGATGATCTCCGGCCTATGGCCGAAGGTGCACTATCTTGGGCTGATGCAAAGTTCTGCCCCCTGGTAGTTGAACTCACAAAGATGTCTTATGTTGTGATCTCAGTAGTACTTCTGCCTAGATCACCCAAGTCCATATCTGGATTTACAGTAGGCGTGGCTGTGGGCGGCAAGTGTTGCATTGTCTGACCAGCATAGCTTTGTGAGCTCTGGGGCACTTCAGCTGTTTGTGGAGCTGAGCTCTAGGGTGACTATGCAGAGTTGTTTTCAGGCCCCTGCCTGAGGCAGGAGGTGTACTCTCTTGGTCTGATGCATAGTTCTGACTTGACAAAGGTCTTAGTCAGCACCCGAGTTGCCACGTTTCTCGCCCAAAAACGACGCGTAGCCGTAGACTGGGAGTGAGTGAGATAGGCTGGTGTGGTATTCCTGGCTCCAGCTAGGATCTCACTGTGTCTCTACCTCAGGCTCTTCGAGCGAGGGAGAAAAGGCTGGTGTGGTATTCCTGGCTCCAGCTAGGATCTCACTGTGTCTCTACCTCAAGCTCTTAGAGTGACACAACTTATACTCACCCAATAACCTTGTGTCACCGTAGACTGGGAGCGAGGGAGATAGCCTTGTGTGGTATTCCTAGCTCCTGCTAGGATCTCACTGTGTCTCTTTCCTCCAGCTCCTTTAGCTTTTGAGTCCAGGCATCTGAGAGTCTACATATGGATGGGATGGACACATTCACCCACTGTCAAAGGTATTGCCGCACTCATTATGCCTTTCGGGGGAGGAATACCTCTAGGTCTTATCTCTGTGGTCCAGGGATCTTAGAGCGCCAGTTGTAAGAGGCAAACGAAGCTTGTCCAATTCAAGGTTCGGTTGGAAGGGGTGGCTGAGCCTTCCCAAATCCAAGTGTGTCTGTGGCCGTACCCAATACCCCTAAAGGTAGAGGAAGCTCTTCTTGTTCCAGGAAAATTTGACTCAATGATGGAGGGACGTATGGTTTACCCAGTCCAAGATGTCTGGCAGCACTAATCAATCCGCATGGGCTGAGAGGTCCTCCTTGATCTATGAAATCTGGCCCATGGATCTCATAGTGCGGATGGCTGGCCAGACCTCAGACTATCTCTCAGTGTCCTTCCTGGAAAGTCCATGGAAAAACGTGCGGAATCACCTCGGGAGACATTCCCTCTTTAGTCAAGTCTGTCCGTCTCTGAAGCATGACGTAGGTTGAGTGCTGTCCCTGTTGAAGGGTTTTGCCTTGACTTGGTTTGTTTGCTTAACGCCCAGCCGACCACGAAGCGCCATATCAGGGCGGTTCTTGACTTGGTCCAAGGATGATAACCATGAGGTTTTGTAGCCTAAGGACTGCCTGACCCTGGGGTAGGTTGTCTTCCAAAAGCTGCTGATCATCTCAGGGGCACCTGCCCAGTGATCTTAAACGGCCCATCCCTTCTCTAGGACGTCTACTGTCGTCTCTCCTGTTGATGCTTCTGCCAGAGTTGTTACCATTATCAGTCGAGATGTGACCTGTTACAGGTGTCGGACATCCTCTGTTGAGTGTCGACTGTACAATCTGACATTTCTATCATCATCCCCTGGCTGATGCGGGTGTCAGATGACATTCAGGAAGAAGGGGCAACTCTTACAAGTTGTTACGCTGAGTCCGTCCACAGGTCATGAAAGCATTCTGTACTTGACGATCTCAGAGCACTTCTTCCCCCGTCTCTGCGTTATCTCCAACAGCTCCCCGCCTTGTGATGTAGCCTGAACATGCTCACCCGTGTTGCCCGACGCTTGTATGGCAAGATTCTTGGGCCTGTTACCCTGTTGAACAAGCTCCACTCCAAGTGTGAGTGATCTTCAGAGTCGTTTCCTCAGGCAAATGTCTTGAGACACTTTGATTCCTCTTATCTTGGTACGCAGTGTCTGTCTTGTAGCTGTGTATCCGAAGGAGACATCTAGAGACCTCAAGAGCTTGCAGTATGCATGGAAACTGATGTGACTACTATACCCTGTTCAGTTGTCCACCGCTGTTTGACTGGTGATCTGTATGCAGATTGCAGGTGCCATCTTGTTACTGGTAGGGCGGCTCCCCGGTGTGAAGGTTGTAGCCTCTAACCATTAGCTCTCCATTCCAGGTGATGAAGATAACTAGGAGGCTCTAGGCATTCTCCTCACACTCCCAGACTTCTGTGTAGCCGGGCACTGCTGAATATGGTCAGGCGTGAAGTGTTGGTCTAGTTCCAAGAGCGTTAAACATTAGGTCTTCCTCAGTCCGTCAGGAGGTGGTAGACAGGCAATGGGGGGCGGGAGCTGTCCTTCCGGTGCTGAAGCATCGCTACAGGCAGTTTGCAGCACTGAATACTGGTAGTCAAAATGCATGAAGCCACCATCATGATGGGGAACCCTGGCAAAGATAGTGGTGGGAGGGGCCCAGTCCTGTCAACAGCCGTGTTTCGGGGTCACCTCAAGGGAGAGGTTGCAGACGAGGCTGTAGCTACCTCAGGGAGATTCTACTCATGTTACGCCCAGTGGACGTCTTGCCTGACAGCTGGAGGGTCTGTCATAAGCTGTCGCAACGATCCTGGGAGTTATCAGGGCGAAAAGGAAGCCTGTCTCTTCCTGTGCTTACTGGAGGTATTCCCCCAGAGCGCCCGACATTGTCTGTTTGGTAATGTCTACGTATATATAAATACATGTCAATATGACTTAATTCCCCCTCGTACTGATAACGGCATGGATGTGCCAAGAGTTTATCCAGTACCTTTCTCACGAGAGTAGCCGCTCTGTCTAGGAGGCATAGTTAATTGTGTGTTGTAACAACATCCGTTTAGCAAATATGTTATATTTTCCATAATATGAAATGATAAACATTGTATCCCTTGTATGAACCTGACTAGAGCCAGTGTTATTTAAGGGCGGCCTCTTATTGTTAGGTCCTGTTGTCTACTTCTGAGAACCTAGTCGTAGGATTAGGTGACAACAGTAGAGATGTGGCCTTGTTAAAGGTCAAAGGCTTAGGTTTTGCCTACGAACCAGGAATAAGTAGAGGCATGACAACATTATAGGAAGCTCCCCTGTGAGTATTATTCAGAGCCTTGCTCGATCTTGCATGTTGTGAAAACTCAGCTGAGTGTAATACTCATGTGTTAACAACCAAGTTTATTCATGCCCCTAAGGCATGGTTTCAACTGTATATTATTCATAACATGTCATTCAAGTGTAATGTACATCAATTGTGCACTGGAACAGAACATAAGTATATATGTGTGCCTGTTCTAATTGAATTTGAAGAGCTGTCTCCTGGCACTGTGGTATCAACAGATTTTAGCTGAGTGTAAATCTCAAAGTGTAAACACTTGAGTTTATCCATAAGTTAAATCTTTTACCACTCAGATAGCTGATTTAAACACTCCATGAAAATGGAATTTGTAACATCAACTGACTTCTTTGATACCCTTTGCCAAGAAAAAAGGATTATATCCCAATAAAGATGTCCCATCTGTGTTTGCATACACTTTAATTCTTCCTTGTCAATTTAAAAAAAAAAAAATTTTTTTTTAATATATATTTATATATATATATAATGTGTATGTATGCACGCATACAAGTTTACAAGTTAATCAAGTTAAGTTGGCAAGGAAAGTATTCTTTATCCAATTTGAAGAAGTACCACCACGTGGTCTCTGTGAGTCCACCATGATCATCTGATAAAAATACCAAAACCATAATCTGCCAACCGCAGAAAACATCGTTTCCCAGAAACATAGGAGAGAGAATTACTTGCCTTTCTCTGAGAGTAAAGGAAGTTCCCTCCGTAATATTCCCGGAGGCGCATATCTCAATCTCAGTGTTTGGTTTTCTTTCCAAGCGGGCGAGGTTTGTTGTTGTTATTCTTCGATACAACCCGCTTTCAGTTCTATCAGCGTTCAAGCGTACTGCGGTCCGTATCTACGCTGCCCGCAAAAGTCATCGCAGTTTGTAATGACCGAAGTATTCATACGTCATATGTAACATTCGCGGGCGCTCTGTGCCTTCAGTTCAATCAGCGTTCAAGCGTACTGCGTTCCGTATCTACGCTGCCCGCAAGAGTCATCGCAGTTTGTAATGACAGAAGTATTCATACGCCGTATGTAACCTTCGCGGGCGCTCGGTACTTTGTACGCCTAAAAATTCGGATCAGAAATGCGCTTCCGGTCGGGATAACGCGCATGGTAAACCTCGCTGTTGTCGATAAAAAGCTGTTAAAACGCAAAAAACTTCCGGGAAATTTCGAAGTTGAAGGTCTTGTTCGTATTCCTACATTGATGTGTAGGGTGACCTGCCGTTGCTTTCCATTGAAAGCGGCAAGGTAAGTTATCGTTCGCGGAGTTCTATTGCGCCAATGAAACCGGTCCAACCGCTGTAAATATCTGTTCGACATTCGTAACGACTGAGTAAAGAATAGTTGTCGTTCAATTGCATGTTCACTAGTTAAAAAAGACAAGTAACGGAGCCTGTTAGGCTCTGTGTGTCAACAAGGTATCATTGATGATTGAAGTACCTTCTAGTTCTACTTATGACCAAGTAACTTTGTTACATTTTTAAGCCGTTTCACTTTCATTTTCACGGTTCGTTACGTTGTTCAACGTGATGAATCATTGAATGTATACGGGCGTAGTAATCGCCCTTAAAAAGGAAAGCCCAAACCGTGATTGAAGGTGAATGTTGTAGTTCCTGTGAAGGAAGTCTTCTTAGACGGGAAAGGTCTAAATACACGTCTAGCTCCCCGTAGCAAGAAATTGAAACTGGGGATTATGGGCATTGGCACATGCGCAGAGAGGTACTACCGACAAAGGGAGACTACTCCCCTAAATGGTATACCGACGGAAATCTAGAGTTAGCGACCTTGTTTACAGTCTAGTACTTGTAACATAGGACGCTTCTCAGTCTAGCACTCTTAAGTAAGGTAACTCCTATTAGTTAAATTGAGGTGATGTATTCGAAAGAAATACTTATTTTCAGATGTTCTTTGTTTGTTTGCTTAACGCCCAGCCGACCACGAAGGGCCATATCAGGGCGATGCTGCTTTGACATTTAACGTGCGCCACACACAAGACAGAAGTCGCAGCACAGGCTTCATGTCTCACCCAGTCACATTATTCTGACACCGGACCAACCAGTCCTAGCACTAACCCCATAATGCCAGACGCCAGGTGGAGCAGCCACTGGATTGCCAATTTTAAAGTCTTAGATATGACCCGGCCGGGGTTCGAACCCACGACCTCCCGCTAACTGGGCGGACGCCTTACCACTAGGCCACCGTGTTGCGGTTTTCAGATGTTCTGTCCGTAACCTCTGTAAATGTACTTCCATTTTAAGACTCCCTCCTTTTTAAAAGGGGAGTTCCACTGTACTTCATGGTAAAGGGGAGTTCCACTGTATTCATGGTAAAGGGGAGTTCCACTGTATTCATGGTAAAGGGGAGTTCCACTGTATTCATGGTAAAGGGGAGTTCCACTGTACTTCATGGTAAAGGAAAACAAAAACCACAGTACCTGGTGAGTGCTGAGTGGCCTTCTCTCCCAAGAGCCTTGCGTGTGTGGTGGAGGAGGATACGGGCTGCAGGGTGGGGGGTGGAGGGGGGAAGCACAGACTGCGGTACACGTCAAACTCAGTGTCCAGGTAGCCCTGGCCAAACGCCCCATGCAGCGAACTCACACCTGCAAAGACAATGGTGATATGACAGATTCCTGCTACTTTTCAAAACATTCTCTTTTCCTGTTCACACCTGCAAAGACAATGGTGATATGACAGATTCCTGCTACTTTTCAAAACATTCTCTTTTCCTGTTCACACCTGCAAAGACAATGGTGATATGACAGATTTCGGCTACTTTTCAAAATATTCTCTTTTCCTGTACATCCCTGTTTAGATAATTTGGATAAATGACTCTTAATTCCTACTTCTTTTGAATTTATTTTTCATCTTTCTCAAAGAATCATGGACAACGGGGATAAACAATACCGACTCTTTGTTCAAGCCATTTTCTCGTCTTCGTAACCGCTGATGACAAAACGTAGGACATCTTTGATGAAGAGGACAGCACAAGAAATTATCAACTCAAGGGCGGGGATGTAGCTCAGTCGGTAGCGCGCTGGATTTGTATCCAGTTGGCCGCTGTCAGCGTGAGTTCGTCCCCACGTTCGGCTAGAGATTTATTTCTCAGAGTCAACTTTGTGTGCAGACTCTCCTCGGTGTCCGAACACCCCCGTGTGTACACGCAAGCACAAGACCAAGTGCGCATGAAAAAGATCCTGTAATCCATGTCAGAGTTCGGTGGGTTATAGAAACACGAAAATACCCAGCATGCTTCCTCCGAAAGCGGCGTATGGCTGCCTAAATGGCGGGGTAAAAACGGTCATACACGTAAAAGCCGTGGGAGTTTCAGCCCATGAACAAACAAACAAAATCAAGTCAAGAAAAACAACAGAACACACACAAAACAGAGCAGAAAGGAAGAAACAAAAAGAAAGACAAATGAAATTTATGGGCATAAATGACTTTACGAGAACACATAAATGAATGAGGACTCATAAAAGACATCATGAAATTTCAACCAAGCACCCTACAGGCAAATCCGGATAAGACGAAATTGAAGGGACCGAATTGTTATTGTGTCCTATCCGAAATTTCGACTTGGTCATAGTACAGTGGAACCCCTCTCTAGCGACCTTGAAAATGTTGACAAAAATCGGTCCTTATGGAGGGGGGTCTTTACAGAGGGAGGGGGCGGGGCCACAAAGAAAGTCACCTCAGATTTTCTTAAAAAAAGAAAACAGAGAAGTTTGAGTTGCTGACGACCGTTTCCTCAAGCAAACTGCTTCGATTTCATGTTTGACATTGTCGATGGTGTCCACCAGTTCTGGTGCATGTTTCAATGCAAAAAGAGTTAGTTTCTGAGCAAGCATTTCTTTACAGCAGTCTCTGCAATGATGAAGGCCCTCCGAGAAAGAGAGTGAAAAATCGGCCACCGTTCTCAGCATCGCGTATCTGTGTGTAACCTCTTTCATTGACAAGATACTCTTGTTTCCCTGCAGCCTTGACCAGTGAGTCGGTTACCTAATCTGTGAACCCTTCAGTTGTGTTGCTTTGTCAAAAGTTAGACACAGTCAACTAGTTTTGCTCTGAGTGAACAGTGCAGCTGGCCTCAATTAGCCGGTGACACCTCTCTGGCCACAGCACCAAACAGTACATGGCTGGGGGGAGAGAGAGAGAGAGAGGGGGGGGGGGGGGTAGCTGGCTAAACTCAGTGGGGTGTCCGGTGTCACTGAAGTCAGCAGGAAGAGCATTGGAGAGAAATAGAGAGGTGTACTCTTCCAAACAATTTCCAAGGATCAGTTGTCAGGGCTTAGGGTAGTCAGTGAGGGAGAGTGAGAGCGGTTTGTGTACAGTCCGACTGAAGAGTGAAAAGTCACTGCCACAAGATCGGCATGCAGTCAATAAAGCCAGACAAGAAGAATGATTATGACATGCGGCTCTATCTGCTGGTTTTTTTTTATTCAAACTGGTTTTCAACGCTTATTCTCACAAAGCATCTGCACACCTGCCTCTGCCTCTGTGCTGTGTTTGTGTGGCTGCTTTCGTATGATGTCAGTGCATGGTGAGTGCGTTCACTGCCTTGTCACCACTTCCCCACCTTTTTCAGAATGTTTTCTTGGAGTTGGATAATTCTCCTTACTCCTCGCCCCCTCCTTACTCCTCGCCCCCTCCTAACTTCAGTTCATACTTTATTGCGTGCCTACTGACCAGTCGGTGTGGCGTCCGTGTAGAGAAGAAGGGAATAAGGTTACACAATGCGCTAGTGTGAGACGCCAAGTTTCGTGTTTCGAGTTGCTGTAGTAAATATAGAGTAAACTTTGTCTTTGGGACTGACTTTCTGTTGTGTGCTATCCGTCTTTCGACTTACGTAAGAGAAATCCCATTTCGAGCTCAGGGTACTTTGTACACATAGATAAAGAGGGATAATTCCGGACCAGAATTTCTTTGTGTGGTAAGCGAATTTTTGACTTAACCGTTTGTGAGTTAGCTGGATTTGCCTGTACTTAGTTTTGAGAAGAACAGTTGGCTTTGCCTTAGCCGCTAGGGTCGGTGTAACTTACACCTCTTCATATCAATCTGCCTTGAAGGCGAGGACAGATGTCCAGAACAGCGCGGTGCAGTTTTCTTGAATGACGGTGCAGTCTTCGGCATAGAAGCTGCGACAATGCTGGAGCTAAACATTGGCAGGTACTGCTCACAGCCCGGGACACGGCACTGTAACCAATCCCCCTCCCTCGCCACCTTCCATCCTACCCTTGGTCTCATAACTATATTCCCACTTCCAACAAGGGTTGATTCCGTGTAGTTGTTTACCTGTAACCTTGGGAGCGCCCCTGATTGGAACGATGCTGTAGAGCAGGGTGATGTCGGGTTCGCGCAGCGACACTGACGGCAAGCTGTGCAGCTGCTGCAGGAAGGTCTCCGCCATGAACTCCAGCTCAGACTCTCGCTGCTCCAGTCTCTGCTCGCGCACTTTGTTCCGTCGACCACGCTTCTTCACTGGCACAGGTTCTGTAAGTACAATGCATACATCTCATTGACCGTGATGTGATTCTTCTTCGTTCATGGGATAAAACTCCCACGTTCACTCATGTTTTTGCACGAGTGGGTTTTAATATACGTGTACTGTATGACCGTTTTTACCCCGCCATTTAGGCAGCATATGCCGCTTTTGGGGGAGGCCTGATGTGATGATTCACCAGTATGCATAGCACACGCTCACACACACAAAATGTTCAGCAGAACACATATTGGATTCTCTTTTCACTGATGAACACTAAGTGTTCCAAATAGAACACAACCACAACACTATGTGTTTGAAACAACACATTTTTACACAGAGTATCACGTGTAAACATGGGTCCAAAAGTTTTAGAGTGTAGGATTAACCATGGCAATATTTTCTGCTAAAGTTCTATTCTGCATAAAACAAAGAGCATCAAACAATCCATTACTTCTCTTACATTAAAATATTAATGAGCAAAAATGTATGCACAAAGAGTATGCTCGTGCATCAGGTGTGTTATAAAACAGGTACATTGTGGCAGTAAGAATGCAACCATGAAAAGCTAACCATTTCAGCAATAACCCAATTTAGCCCCATGTGAGGTTCACAGTCCTACTGATTAAATCTGAAACAGTCCCTCTTCTTTCAGTATGTCACGTCACTTCCACTGGATTCATTTGGGACTGTGCCACAATTTCAAAGTCAGTTCTTGTGAGGAAAATCCTTCTGGAAACACGATATAGCATACAGCTAAGTGCTTGTGACAAAAAATCCTTCTGGAAACACGATATAGCATACAGCTAAGTGCTTGTGACAAAAAATCCTTCTGGAAACACGATATAGCATACAGCTAAGTGCTTGTGACAAAAAATCCTTAAAAAATGGTTGACATAATGTGTGCTTCAATTCAAATCTTAAGACATTTTTGACTGCTTCTAGTTATGATTCATGACGGTCAAACACAACCAAACTGAAGTAGCATACACTGACCTGACAAACTGAACTCTAAAAATAGATAGGGGTCAATAGGGGTAGTTGTTTTCTAGACCGTCTCTATTCACAAGCATAACTGAATACAGCGGAGCCCCCCTTTCAAGAGCCCCCGATTATAGACTGCCTCCCTTTTCAGACCCTGTTTTCTCACATTGTCTGTTCATAATCCATGAGAAGAAAAAAATCCCGTTATAAAACTCCCTCCTTTCTAAGACCGGATTTTCTCATATTTTCATGAGGTCACAAAAGGGATTTCCGCTGGTATCGCAACTGGACTAAAAAGTCCCAAACACTGACCTGACAAGTCGGTCACTCCGAGAGAGTTAGGGTCGACAGGAGCGGTCCCAGTCTTGCGACGTCTCTTGACCTTGGGCGTAGGGCCGGGGACAGCGCCCTCCTGTCCAGGCTGACCCGGCTGACCCTTACGCTTCTTGCGAACCGCTTCGTACGCCTTGCGCTTCTTCTCATACTCCTGCTTCCTCAGTTCTGGCAAAGAGAAAGAAGTCTCTGAAAGCGATACTAAAACATTCAGTCAAAGCGATAATAAAACATTTAATGTGTCAGCTTAACTCATTCGCTGCGCGTCGGAACTGGAATTCCGACACCTGTGTTTAGCGTTGGCTGCGTGCCGGCACTTGAGTTCCGACGGATATCACGAATTTTTAACGGTGTAAACGGTCCTGCTGACCAAGGGAAACAACCCCTGCAATGAACTTCTATCTGTCTACAGTGGTACCATTCACTGTAAACAGTTCCTTCCCTTAAATTGTTGGGATTAATAAAAATGTTGTTGACGGTGTGCGACCCACGTGTTTTGACTTTTCCAAGATGGCGGATCGTTCTGCTGAGACGTAGTAACTTGAAAAGAGTGCTAGAACGTGTTATTCAGTACGGTTCTGATCTTGACCTCAGTGATGATGATAGTGGAGATGATATTTTAGATTCTGGTGACGATTTTGTGCCAATGGACGATCATTTGGGTGATGATTCGGGCAATGCAAGTGTCGATCATGACATTGTGTATGATGAACCCATGACGTAGAAAGTTTTTTTGTTTTGCTTCAAATTGGATATTTTGCGTGGATATGAAGACAACAAAAGGTATGTACTTTCAAATGTTTCATATATTTTCTAAAAGAGTAAGTTTCAAACTTTGCAAAAACATAAGGTATGTAAGGTTATCTTGTGTTGTTGATTTTTAATATTTTGTTCAAAATGGCTCTAAATCGCGCGTTGGCAGGGAACACAGGGGAAATTTAGCTGCGCAGCGAATGAGTTAAAAGATCAAACCTTTCTATCTAGGAAAAAAAGTGAAACAGTATTCAGCAAAGTGTGTAAATGGTAAACCTAATTTGCGTGAACATTTTGTATACCTTTGAGCACATTTTTTCAATACAAAAATAAGATTGCTACTGTACAGTGAACTAACCAGGTGACCAATTTCATGTTGTTGCTTAATTTTTTATTGAATATATTCTTTTCTAATTTGCTGAAGGAAAGGCTTACAACATAATATTTTTACCACTCCCCTCATTTTGCTTCAAAGTACAAGCCACAACCTCTCCAACATCCTTTTACACACATACCCACCACTTCTGAATGCCCTGAATGTTTCCCAATCCCTAAAAAATTGCCCAACAAATCTATCACTTGTGTATGCCCTCAGTGTCTGTAACTCACTGAAAACAGGGAACATTACTGAACAAATCTATCACATGTATAGTATAACCTCAGTGTCTGTAGCTCACTGAAAACTGGCTATATTACCCAACAAATCTATCACTTATGATCACCCAAAAAATCGATCACTAAATCTATCATTTGTGTATGCCCTCAGTGTCTGTAACTCCCTGATAACAGGCTATATTGCCCAAGAAATCTATCACTTGTGTATACCCTCAGTGTCTAACTCCCTGAAAATTGGCTATATTACCCAACAAATCTATCACTTGTGTCTAACTCCCTGAAAACAAGCTATATTACCGAGTAACTGCTCACGCTCTTCGGCAGTCTTGTTGTCCCAGTCGGTGATGTCAGCAGCGGTGTCGGTCTCCTTGCACAGCGGCATCATGTCGATCAGCTCCAACTGTCGCTGCTGCTCTGGGGTCAGCATGGGCAGGCTTTCCTCACTCTGTGTACACACAGGGACAATGGTGTCAACATGGGGTGCTGTACAGTGGAGTTAACATAGTGTGTTTTACTGTACAGTGAAGTTAACATGGAGTGCTGTACAGTGGAGTTAACATAGTGTGTTTTACTGTACAGTGAAGTTAACATGGAGTGCTGTACAGTGGAGTTAACATAGTGTGTTTTACTGTACAGTGAAGTTAACATGGAGTGCTGTACAGTGGAGTTAACATAGTGTGTTTTACTGTACAGTGAAGTTAACATGGAGTGTTGTACAGTGGAGTTAACATAGTGTGTTTTACTGTACAGTGAAGTTAACATAGTGTGTTTTACTGTACAGTGAAGTTAACATGGGGTGCTGTACAGTGGAGTTAACATAGTGTGTTTTACTGTACAGTGAAGTCAACATGGGGTGCTGTACAGTGGAGTTAACATAGTGTGTTTTACTGTACAGTGAAGTTAACATGGGGTGCTGTACAGTGGAGTTAACATAGTGTGTTTTACTGTACAGTGAAGTTAACATGGGGTGCTGTACAGTGGAGTTAACATAGTGTGTTTTACTGTACAGTGAAGTCAACATGGGGTGCTGTACAGTGGAGTTAACATAGTGTGTTTTACTGTACAGTGAAGTTAACATGCAGTGCTGTACAGTGGAGTTAACATAGTGTGTTTTACTGTACAGTGAAGTTAACATGGAGTGCTGTACAGTGAAGTTAACATGGAGTGCTGTACAGTGGAGTGACACAAAGTGTTATACTAAGTGTTTTACTGTACAGTGGAGTTAAAGGTGGTCGTCTACATTTTTGCTTTTTTTCAATAATCGTATGGTTAGATTTCGCTAAAAAGTTATGTCAGATGATGAATGAACCATGGGGAAAAAAGTTATAGAAAAAAATATATATGTAAAAAAAGATTTTATTTTTGGGTAGCGTGACTCACGCTTCCACTATTTTGTTTTCTGTTTGCTGAGAACATGTGCTTTGCCTAAAAATACTGACCAATCAAATTCATGTCACTATGCTTATAGCCACGCCTAAACAAGTGCAGCAACAGTTTGACACTGGAGCACTATCCACGCTTTTTTTTTTAAACGCACGAAATGCACGGGATTTGAGAGGAGTTTTGCACTTGGCATTTTCCGAATAAGGATATCCTACTATGAGTACTACGCTGGAACACTACAATGAATTTTCAAACGGCTACACTGGCTTCGTCTTTCCTGATCGAAAGGGGGTGTATTGTTGATAATTGTAGATAATAGACTGCATTTTAATGGTCAAATGGCGATTTCGGTATAACAAGAAGAGCAAACGCTCGATCGAGTCACTTTCGCAGTTCTGAATATTATATGAGGCATCAGATGGACAGGAAGAAATTGCTATTCACAACACAATGAGTCACGTTCACATAAAATTTGAGCCCGGTCACTTTTATAGTTTCCGAGAAAAGCCCAACGTTAAGTTGTGTGTTGCCGAACAGAAAAGTTATCTCCCTTGTTTTTCTGATAACGTTCGTAAAAGGCTACAGATGTAAATACTTTGATGTAAAGAATAATTCTACAAAGTTTCAATCACATCCGATGAACTTTGTCAAAGATATAAAATGTCTAATTTTTCCTTTGACGCTGACCTGTGACCTTGAAAAAGGTCAAAGGTCAACGAAACCATCGTTAAAGTGTAGAGGTCATTGGAGGTCACGACTAAACAAAATATGAGCCCGATCGCTTTGATAGTTTCCGAGAAAAGTCCAACGTTAAGGTGGTGTCTACGGCCGGCCGGCCGGCCGGACAGACTAACACTGACCGATTACATAGAGTCACTTTTTCTCAAGTGACTCAAAAATGTAGACAAGGACCTTTAACATGTAGTACTGTACAGTGGAGTCACACAAAATGTTATACTAAGTGTTATATTCGTTCAGTGACGTATTCCCGCGTTCTATCTCACGTGACCCATTCCTCTCGGAATTGTGGGAGATAAAAATTGTACAGTGGAGTAAACATAGAGTGTTATACAATGAAATAAACATCGACTTGAGCTTATAGAATAACAGATATTACACATAACAATAAAAAACGCTCGCGCTGGACCCGAGTACTCTTCAGACTGGCTCGTTCCCCCAGTATGAACGTTTTTGTCTTGTGCACGTTTAAGACCAAGTGATTGATCTGTGTGAATTACAGGCATTCCCTTGCATGCGAGCCGAGGATGTGCGTGGTGACTGGCCTTTCTCTTTTATTTGATCACAGTGAAAATGCACACACACATTCACACACACACTCTCTCTCCCTCACTCCCTCTCTCTCTCCCTCTCTCTTTCTTTCTCTTTCTTACACACACACACACACACACACACACACACACACACACACACACACACACACACACACACACACACACACACACACACAAGTACAGACTCATGCACGCGTGCGCACACACAAATACACACACACACACAAAAACACTCACACACACACACAAACACACACACACACACAAACAGTAACACTAACACATGTGCACAAAATGAACAAACACACACACCGCGCGAGAGAAAAAGACGTCAAAGACTTTTGACCGTGACGTAATCTTTTTATGACGCTATATTTCTCGTCAATGTGTGACGAGTTCGGCTGTTCTATCAGACTGGCTGTGGCTCCACAAATTCCTCTCACCGCCAAGTCAGTTTTTTGTGGTTTATTTCGCATTTAGGTCCCAGGTAACATTATGAAGTTTTAATACGATCAATCGGACCTATTATCAAGTTAGTGTATCAAATTTTGAACGAACTGCGCCCTAGTTTCCCAGCAATAAGCTGTTAAGTGGAGAAAGACAGACAGACACACAATTAAAGTCTGCTGAGCCCTTGTACTAGGATACTCGGGGATAAAACTGTCACTCTAATTTGATTCCAAATATTACCTTCAGCCTAACTTTTGAAGCTTATGAGAAATGTCTGTAGTTGTTAACTTAGCTTGGTATAAAGTAGTGTGCCATCATGTGTCCCACTTCAGAAACACACAGAAAACATTTAATGACAACTATTCTCCCCTTCCTTTCACCTTCACAAATAATGACTTCTACAGTTAACATTTTTCTGGAAAAATTTTACTTCTCTGGGTGAAGCAGGAAATGACTTCCAGAAAACAGTGCGCCACCATTAATAAAAAATAAAAAAAACCTTTTTGGGGGGCAGGATGCAGTCTACATCATGAGAATTTCTTGCTTCGTAACTGACAAGAAGAAAGAAAATTAAAATGAATGACTCACATCAGGTGTACTGGGTGGGTGAGTGTCTCCCCTGAAGGCAGCTTCCTTGGACAGTAGCTGTTTGAGCAGAGCGTTGTGTTTAGCTCTCTGCTCCGGGTCCATGTCTCGGCTCATTCCTTCCATACCCACTGCAATAGTCACACAAAATGGTTCACAACTAATGCACTCACACACCAAAGAAACAAGGGCAAATTTAAGCTGAAACATTTTTTTCATCAAAACAAAAAGAAAACAACAGCAACCTTTTTTTTGTGTAAATTCTACATTTCTTTGTCAGCACTTTCTTTCTTTATTTGTTTCTTTATTTAGTGTTTAACGTCGTTTTCAACCACGAAGGTTATATCGCGACGGGGAAAGGGGGGGAGATGCGATAGAGCCACTTGTCAATTGTTTCCTGTTCACAAAAGCACCAATCAAAAATTTGCTCCAGGGGCTTGCAACGTAGTACAATATATTACCTTACTGGGAGAAAGCAAGTTTCCAGTACAAAGGACTTAACATTTCTTACATACTGCTTGACTAAAATCTGTACAAACATTGACTATATTCTATACAAGAAACACTTAACAAGGGTAAAAGGAGAAACAGAATCCGTTAGTCGCCTCTTACGACATGCTGGGGAGCATCGGGTAAATTCTTCCCCCTAACCCGCGGGGGGTATCAGCACTTTCAAATTTACATAGTCTTGCACTAGAAGTAGAACACACAGACAAACACTCAGATGAGTAACATACATTTACTTCTCATTAAAACAATACAGGAATCAGTGTCTTGGTATTTCTGCACCAATATTTTGCCAGCTGTTGACTTTTTTAGGACGACATTCTTGATTTGTAATTTCTTAATAAAAAAAGATTAAAAAAAGCAACAGACACTCACCTAGATCAGGTACGTCCAGACCAGCTTCTGTCTTGACCATCATCCCGCCCGCCATGCCGGCCTGGTTAATAGTGATGTCCAGTCCCTTGACGTCCATCCCAGCACTAGAGCTGACCGCTCCGGGGCTGCTCATCATGGGGCCCAGACTGGATGAAGGGGCTAGAGAAACCGCCTCAGGGAACGGAGGTCTCATGGGCGACATACTGGCCTGGGTAGGCATGTGGGGGGTGTCAGGTGGGGTGGAGCGCGGGTGATGGAGGGGGTGGAAAGGGTCCATACCTTCTTCCGGGAACATTGGCATGCGAGGCGGAGGGGGCCGCTGATGGGGAGGAAAAGCCGCCGCTCCCCCGCCCGGAGGCATCATGGGAAGTGGATGTCTCTGCCGCATCATTCCCAATCGCTGCTGCTGCTCAGCAAACATGCGCAGGTTGGCGGCCATGCGGGGGTCACCTTGACCTATGAGGTGGTGGGGGTCGGGACTCATCATGCGAGGGTCTGGAGGAAACCCTCCACCCTGCATCCTGAGAGGAGAAGTGGAGGAGGGGGAGTGGGGGGCGGACTGGTGGCCACCGGCTGGCATGCGGTGTCCAGGGAAACCAGCCATGCTCATACTGGGGTGGTGTGGTCTGGGCGGGAAATCCATAGCGCCAGAAGATTGGGACGGGTGGATGGCGTATGGTGGCCGGTTCATCATCGCCTGGCTGTGACCGGGTGGATGGCCGTAGCCAGGCAGATGCGGGGGCATCATGCCTTCGTGTCCTGCAGATGTTCGGCCCATCATTTCAGGCGGCATCATAGGGCGGGGTCCCATAGAGCGCGGGGGCATGCCGGGGTGCATCATATCAGGGTGGTACGGCGGGAACTGTGGCCTCTGACCTCGCTGCTGCGGAGAAGTGGGTGACATGGCTGGTGGTGACATCATCCCGCGGCCTTGTGGGTACTCGCCCGGTGGGGCCATCCCGCGATACCTCGGCCCCATCCCTCCTCCAGGAAACATATGGCGGGGGATGTAGCCCCCCTCGCCTCCGTACACCATGGTAGGGCTGTGCTGACTGCTGGGCGGCCCGCTGATTCCCTGCTGAGCCAGGTGCTGAGCCATCTGCGGCGTCATGTGGCGGGAGAACCTCATCATCTCAGGGCTCTGCTGCCTGCTACCCGGGGTGGGTGGGGAGGGCTGGGTGGACGCCAGTGAGGTGGGTATAGAGCTTCCTGCAGAAGAGAGCGCAGACTGGGAGGCCTTGGCAAGCATGTCCAGGGGTGGGCGAGGCTGACCAGCCAAGGGGTGGTCAGGTGGGTAGTGCATGGAGTCTCCGATGGAGAGGGGCGGCAGGTAGGGGCGAGAGTGAGAGGTGGTAGTAGAGGGATGAGTCAGGCTGGCTGAACCTGCGCTGTATGGAACAGCAGGCCCAGTGGTTGTAACAGGCTTGCCGGCAGTTGGGGAACGTTGCATCATTGATGTTGTCACTGGATGACCCACAAAACGACCACCAAGAGATGTAGACACAGCAGTCATCTGTGTGTTAGCTCCACTACTGCCATGGCCCAAACTACCTGTCACAGATGGCTGCTGCCAAGTGGCAGACGGTTCTATTTTAACTGCCTGCAGTGGTGGCATTTCTGACGCAGTTGTGACAGGACTGACACTTGTTGCTGGCACGGGGGCACTGACGCTTGCTGTTGTTTCTGTGGAAGCAGTGTTAACACTTGTCCCTGCCACTGACGATTCTGCACTTGTGACCGCAGACTGCTCAGCAGAAGCACTTGTTGGGGTTGTTGTTGTCAGCACACTAGAGGCAAGAGTTGAGGGTTCTGTAGGAAGGGATGCATCCGCGCTTGACTCTGAAGACACTGTGGTAGACACAATCACAGCTGGAGGAGTCTCAGCTGATGTTGTTTCAGCCGCAGTAGCAGAACTCAGCTGAGGGGTCGGCTGATCAGGGGATGCAGTGGTGGATGAGGTGGCCGGAACTTCACTCGTTTCTTGTACTGCTGCTGTACTGCCGACACTTGCTGCTTGCTGCACAGTGTCTGCACTAGTCACAGGGGTGTCAGTTTCTGCAGGCTGAGGTGCTGGGGACGGAGGTGTGGTAACCTGCTGTGCAGCGCCAGAGACGTTCCCAGCAACAGGTTCAGAAGCTGGCGCAGTCTCAGTCACTGATGTCTCCGCTGTGCTCGCAGCCCCATCAGCACTCTCCTGGTTGGACGTTTCTGTTTCCATAGCAACCTCCTTACTCTCCTGACCAGCAGGAGGAGGGGGAGATGGGTCAGAGGTAGACTCTGGAGCAGATGCAGGTGCTGTGGTTACCGTGGCAGCAGCAGATGTGGTGACAGGTGTGGCCACAGGTGGAGAAATGTGCACGCTTCCCTCACCTGCCCCGTCTACCTGAGGCTGAGGAGGAGAAGTGTCACTAACACTCTCGCCCTGTTCACCTGATGGGGGAGGGGGCACAGTCGTTTCGCTCTGGGTCAAAGGTTCTTTGGCGTTCTGATCCCCCGTGTCCATGGGTTCTTCGTTTCTCTCATCAGCCCTACTTGTTGTGGCGGTCGGTGAAGAGGAGGCAACGGAAGCAGTCACTGGTGGAGAAGCAGTGGTTGCAGCTGATGTGCTTGGCACAGCAACCTCTGAATTTTCTGGCTTTTCTTCGGTTGCTTCCTTCCCCGTCTCATTTTCATCGTCTGTTCCACAGTGTATTCCGTCATCACAGACTTTCTTCTTTGGCTTTTCTTCTTCATCGTCTGTTCCACAATGGATTCCATCATCACAGACCTTCTTTGTGGGTTTGTCTTCTTCATCGTCTGTTCCACAATGGATTCCATCATCGCAGACTTTCTTTGTGGGTTTGTCTTCTTCATCATCTGTTCCGCAATGCAGTCCATCATCACAGATTTTTTTCTTAGAACTTTCTGCTTCTGCCTCATCGTCTGTTCCACAGTGAATTCCGTCATCGCAGACTTTGTTTGTGGGTTTGTCTTCTTCATCGTCTGTTCCGCAGTGGATTCCATCATCACAGACTTTTTTCTTGGGTTTTTCATCTTCATCATCTGTTCCGCAATGGATTCCATCATCACAGACTTTCTTTGTTGTTTTTTCTTCTTCATCGTCTGTTCCACAGTGAATTCCGTCATTACAGACTTTCTTAATGGGGTTTTCTGCTTCATCGTCTGTACCACAGTGAATTCCGTCATCACAGACTTTTTTCTTGGGTTTTTCATCTTCATCGTCTGTTCCACAGTGGATTCCATCACTGCACACCTTCTTGGGCTGCTCTTCTTCATCATCTGTTACACAATGCAGTCCATCATCACAGACTTTTTTCTTAGAACTTCCTGCTTCTGCTTCATCGTCTGTTCCACAATGGATTCCATCATCACAGGTTTTCTTGCTAGGTTTGTCTTCTTCATCGTCTGTTCCACAGTGAATTCCATCATCACAGACTTTCTTAGTGGGGTTTTCTGCTTCATCGTCTGTACCACAGTGAATTCCGTCATCACAGACTTTCTTAGTGGGGTTTTCTGCTTCATCGTCTGTACCACAGTGAATTCCGTCATCACAGACTTTCTTAGTGGGGTTTTCTGCTTCATCGTCTGTACCGCAGTGAATTCCGTCATCACAGACTTTCTTAGTGGGGTTTTCTGCTTCATCGTCTGTACCACAGTGAATTCCGTCATCACAGACTTTCTTAGTGGGGTTTTCTGCTTCATCGTCTGTACCGCAGTGAATTCCGTCATCACAGACTTTCTTAGTGGGGTTTTCTGCTTCATCGTCTGTACCGCAGTGAATTCCGTCATCACAGACTTTCTTAGTGGGGTTTTCTGCTTCATCGTCTGTACCACAGTGAATTCCGTCATCACAGACTTTCTTAGTGGGGTTTTCTGCTTCATCGTCTGTTCCGCAGTGAATTCCGTCATCACAGACTTTCTTTTTAGATTCACCTTCTTTGCTGCCTGTTGCACTGGGTTCCTCCTCTTTGGGAGCCGACTGTGAGGATGTACTAGCATCCGTCTTTTCCCCATCCCTGGGGGTCTGCTGCTCTGCAGAGCTGCTCCCTGGTGTTTCACTGGTGGGAACAGCGGGTGGGGTTGAAGCAGAACTAGTGGACAGTGATTCAGATGTAGGGGGTTGTTGTGGTGGTTGTGCAGTAGATGATGGAGGTGCTGATGCAGCATCACCACCAGGAGCTGGCTTGGACATCGGGGGCAGGCTTTGTGCGGGCTGAGATGACGATGGTTCTAGAGGTTTAGCCGACAGTGGCTGCGGAGCTGTGACTGCAGTGCCCATCCCTTCACCAGGCCTCTCCTGCAGCGCTGTTGATACAGGAGGTGGGGGTGGCCGTGGAGGGCGAGCCAGACCCGGGTGCTGCTGAGCCATGCTGACAGCCACCCCAGAGGGCCGGTGCATCAGGTGTGGAGGCAGACGCGCTCCTTCCGGAAGCTGCATACCATGGGGCATGCGATGGTGGAAGGGGGAACCGCGGGGTGGCATGTTCATGGGGTGGCCCGGGTGGTGGGGCATGCCGGGGCGCATCATGACGCCAGGTGGCAAGCCGTGAGGGTGAGGCCCGCTGACTGACATCATGGGGTGGCCAGGATGACCCGGGTGGCCTGGGTGGGCTGGGTGACCTGGGTGCAGATAGCTCGGGTGGGGGCCAGACCCCATGTGGCGCGGGTGCTGCTGGAAGGGTGGTCCCGGTGGCAGAGGGGTGTCGCCGGCAACGCTGCCTGGAATGGACGTTGTGGTTTGGACAGAGGCCGTGGACACAGCGGAAGGAGGCATGGAGGAGGGGGGACCACCGACGCTCGTAACAGGTCCTTGTCCCACCTGTTTGCCCCCCTCACCTTGTCCGTCACTTGACCCTTGACCCTCCGCTTCCTTCTCGGGTGCGGACTTGTGGCCAGTGCCTGCGGCTGCGGCGGGGCTCTTGGAGCGAGCGCCCTTACTGTTCCCGCCCTTGGTGGACGACTGCTGGTTCTCTCCCGCGGCCAGGGCGGCAGTGTTGCTCAGGATCTCCAGAATACGGCGGTCTGTCTCTGACTGGGGCTTGATGGGGAACTCCGGAGGTTTGGGGATATTTGAACCAGTTGTGCTGGGTCGACTCTCTCCCTGCTGATGCTGAGTGCTGGAACCTGAGGACAGAACGTTGTGAATAATCAGCATGTTATAGGTTAACACACATTACAAGTCAAATGTGTGCAAAAATATTCAGCAAGGAACAAAACCATATTAACCAAATACCCAAAGGAAGGAAGGAAGAAAGTAAGGAAAAGCAAGAAAGAAAGAAAAGAAAGACGGTAAGAAAGAAAACAAGGAAAAAAAGCCAAACAGGCAGGCAAGAAAGAAAGAAAGAAAGAAAGAACTAAAGAAAAACAGGGAAAAAAAGAAACGAATGAAAGACAAACAAGTCACGTAAGGCGAAATAACAACATTTAGTCAAGCTGTCGAACTCACAGAATGAAACTGAACGCACTGCTTTTTTCACTAAGACCACATACTCGTGGTTTCGTCAGTCCACCGCTCGTGGCAAAGGCAGTGAAATCGACAAGCTATGCAGAATAGTGCGGTAGTTGTTGCGCTGAGCAGGATAACACGCTTTTCTGTATGTCTATTCTTTTTAGCTTACTGAGTTTGTTTTTAATCCAAACATATCATATCTATATGTTTTTGGAATCAGGAAAGGACAAGGAATAAGATGAAATTGTTTTTAAATCGATTTCGGACAATTAATTTTGATCATAATTTTCATATTTTTAATTTTCAGAGCTTGTTTGTAATCCAAATATAACATATGTATATGTTTTTGGAATCAGATAATGACGACAAATAAGATGGAATTATTTTTGGATCGTTTAATAAAAAAATTATTTTAATTACAAGTTTCCGATTTTGAATGACCAAACTCATTCATTAGTTTTTAGGCCACCAAGCTAAAATGCAATACCAAAGTCCGCTCTTCGTCGAAGATTGCTTTGCCAAAATTTCAATCAATTTGATTGAAAAATGAGGGTGTGCCGCCTCAACTTTTACAAAAAGCCGGATATGACATCAAAAGTATTTTTTGAAAAAATGAAAAAAACGTCCGGGGATATCATTCCCAGGAACTCTCATGTCAAATTTCATAAAGATCGGTCCAGTAGTTTAGTCTGAATCGCTCTACACACACACACGCACAGACAGACAGACAGACAGACACACACACACACATACACCACGACCCTCGTCTCGATTCCCCCTCTATGTTAAAACATTTAGTCAAAACTTGACTAAATGTAAAAAGAGTAAAAAGAAAGGAAAAAAGAAACACATACAGACAGAAAAGACTAACAAAATGACAAAATAAGAGAAAAAAGCAAGACGAATAAAAACACGTACTGATCATGGACTGACTAGGCATGGAAGGCGGCAGAGGCTGTGACTGTGCGTTGTCATTATCGTCAGCCTTCTTCTTTTTCCTGCGTTTCTTGGGTTTCTCCTTGACGGGTGGCTGTGTGGGGGGCACTCCCATGTCCCCTGCCCCGCTGTGTGGCATCGGCATCCCTGGGTGACCAAAGCCTGTCAGTGAATAAGAATAAGGATAAATAAATAAGATTTCATATAGTCCTGTATGGTCACCCTCATCAAAATTCAGACTGCTTTCTCACTGGAATTTTTTTAATCCTATATTTTTACAGCTAAAAGCCATTTTTTTATTTCAGAAGTAAATCAAGCAAAACCAGGGCTGAGATATGCTTTTACAACATACTTCAGATGACCCATTGAAGTGATGTTACCAACAACAAAAAAAAGAATGATTATTTTGAGACTCGTTCAGTGTGACAAGGAAGCTCACACCCAGCTTTCGCCTGGACGTCAGAACTGTAAAAATGAATCAAGCATGAACAAGCTGTACACTAAGCACTAGCCACTCACCTTGGCCGGATGGCATGGGCATACCCTGGGGGAACGGCATGCGTTGATTCTCCATCAGCATTCCCGGGTGGCTGCCAGGACCAGAGTACGCAGGCAGGCGTGGTGGTCCCTCGGGTCTTGGTGCGCCATCGCCAAACGGACCTGGGGCTGAAAGTATGCAAATAGGGCACACATCATTAAACTGCAGGGTTCCTGCAGGGCAGAGCTGATACAATTCAATGAGTTTTCAAGGACATTTCCAGGACCAAATAAATGCTTTTCAAGGACATGATTTTCCCCAAATTAATGCAAAGCACCAAGCTTACCTTCAGTTTTTCCAAGTCTGCAAACTATTAGTCATTCCGTAGTTGTTTCCCTTGCCAACTTCCGGGAAGGGAAGCAACTACGGGTGACTAGTAATAGTTAGTTCGTCTGCTTTCGTTTTCACTCGATCTTTTATTCTCCCAAAAATGTGTGTACTGTATTTGACGAAAAAAAAGGGGGTTGCATTTTTTTTAAAAATAAGACAAGCTGCTGACGAAATGTATAGGCAACAATTTGGAAAAATCAAGTACTTTTCAATGACTATTTAACAAAACTCTATTTTCAAGCACTTTTCAAGGCCTGGAAAAGGTTTTCCAATTTTCAAGGAGTTTTCCAGGGTTCAAGGACTCTGTACGAACCCTGAAACTGCTGCTTGAATCAAATAGTGTGGGTTTGCAACTTTCACTTGAATTAAATAATGTCTACAAATTTTGCTTGAAATAACTGTCCTTTTTTTTCAGTTTAAGTATTTCGGGCGGGGATGTAGCTCAGTCGGTAGCGCGCTGGATTTGTATCCAGTTGGCCGCTGTCAGCGTGAGTTCGTCCCCCCATGTTCGGCGAGAGATTTATTTCTCAGAGTCAACTTTGTGTGCAGACTCTCCGCGGTGTCCGAACACCCCCGTGTGTACACGCAAGCACAAGACCAAGTGCGCACGAAAAAATATCCTGTAATCCATGTCAGAGTTTTGAAACACAAAAATACCCAGCATGCTTCCTCCGAAAGCGGCGTATGGCTGCCTAAATGGCGGGGTAAAAACGGTCATACACGTAAAAGCCGTGGGAGTTTCAGCCCATGAACGAACAAAAAACAAACAAAAAGTCTACAAATTTTGCTTCAAATAACTGTCCTTTTTTTTCAGTATAAGGAGTGTCTTTTCCACTTATACACAGGATAAGAGCATCTGTCACCTCAGACACATGCGACATATCAACAGCCCCACTGCTTCCTGTGACGAGTGGATATATTTTTGATGAATTAATTTCATAAGTGACACCTGTGCCAATATGCCACAAAGCAACTCAGACAGTTTTAATCCGTCTTATTGTAACTTCTGACAACTGAACCAAAATAAAAGCATATCAAAGAAGAAAGGATCACTCACGTCTCATGAAGCGTGGTGGCCCTCCATCCATGTTTCTCTCACGGAAGAACATCGGTCCAATCCCTTCACCTGTTGTCATACACAGAACAAACGGATCAACGGAGTCACCCAATGGGACTCTTTTCAGGTTCCGTGTCAGAACTTTTTGGAAAGCCTTGTTGAACTACCCACAACTTCAAGCTCATTACATATCCGTGAAAACTAGACTTTGCACAACTAACCAACTAACATTCAAGAACTGAAAACAAGGAATAGGGGTCCCTGCAATGACCTTAAGACCAGCCGAAAGTGTAATTATGTTCTGGGTGTCCTTTTCTAACAGGAATGCTTCTGTCCTGATAACGGAGCAATAGACTACTAAAGGCATACTCTCTTCAGAGGCATTCCCTCACTGGAAGGCCAGGCAGGTGCACTTGTAAACTTTTTCCATAGCTAAGGCTTTATGTAAATTATATGAAGTCTTATATCGCGCGCGTATCTCCAGACTCGGACTCAAGGCGCAGGGATCTATTTATGCCGTGTGAGATGGAATTTTTTACACAATACATCACGCATTCACATCGACCAGCAGATCGCAGCCATTTCGGCGCATATCCTACTTTTCTCGGCCTATTATTCCAAGTCACACAGGTATTTTGGTGGACATTTTTTATCTATGCCTATACAATTTTGCAAGGAAAGACCCTTTTGTCAATCGTGGGATCTTTAACGTGCACACCCCAATGTAGTGTACACGAAGGGACCTCGGTTTTTCGTCTCATCCAAAAGACTAGCACTTGAACCCACCACCTAGGTTAGGAAAGGGGGGAGAAAATTGCTAACGCCCTGACCCAGGGTTGAACTCGCAACCTCTCACTTCCGAGTGCAAGTGCCACTCGGCCACCCAGTCCACAGATGTTCATTCCATTCCACAACACATACAACTGACATCACTTTCCATACATACCTGACTATTAAACTCTACATTACATCCACTTCTGTGTTAACTGTCAAATGCAGCATTATATAATGTCACAGGCGTTTATCTGCTAAGGGTGGAATAGAGTTCTGTCACTACATCATTCTTTCACAGGTGTTTTACCTGCTTGTGGTGGTGGTGGAGGTGGGCGCACACCCCCACTGGGTCCTGGTCCAGGTATTCTGGGTACAGGTATGCCAGGTCCAGGTCCAGGCATGCCGGGTCCTGGCATGTCGGGTCCGGGTATGCCGGGTCCAGGTCCACTGGGGGGTCCAGGTACGGGTGACGAGCCAGTGGGTGTACCCTGGGTGGGTGTGGTGGGTGGCTGGCTGAGAGGGGAGGTGACCGGTGTATCACCTGTCTCCTGTTTCTTGATCAGCTGTTCCCTCACCTGGAAAGTCTCGCTGAACGGGTTGTTGTCCTGTGAGAACACAAACACAGCTAATTTATAAAAGATGCTACATCTTACAGCGATGTCCCTTACTAGATGAGGAATGAAAAGAAGTGTGGCCGTCACCAACTCCCTTGCAGACCAAACTATATGGCAGTCGACAGGAGTTGGAGAAAACGACAACATTTCTCACCAGTGCTGGACTGATCGTGTAACCTCTGCGAACGCCAAGAAGAAGAAGAAGATAAAAGATGCTCACACAATTTCTGTCTGAATAAAATCAAAAACAACTACCTTTAGATAGCAAACATCCTTGCTTCTTAAAAAAACAAAATATCTAATTCACTCTCACACTCAAATCCAACTAAAAGAAAAATGTAACTCACACACTCACTCATTCAAACAATCATCCCTGACAAAACAATTTGAACCTCAATATCTTTTCCCCGCAGCAATGTTTGTTTAGATGGGGAAAAAACTTCTGAACATCAAGCAGACCAGTGAGTATTTTCAAAGCTGTTAGCACCAGTACATGTCCAACCCCCATAGAGGGAGTCTTAAACTGGATTTTTTTTGTTGTCCAACCCCCATAGAGGGAGTCTTAAGATTTTTTTTACAGAAGATGTGAACAGAAAATATGAGAAAACAGTGTCAAGGGAGGGAGTCTTAAATTGGATGTCTTCAAAGGAGGTTCCAGTGTACATTGTGCATGACAACACCTAGCCTTTCAGAACCCCCCAAAAGAGTAGTTTTCCTTGTTTCATTCACTGACCCCAAGTTGTATGGTGGTGGGAGCCCGAGGCCGCGGCGCCTGCTGTGCCATACGTAGTCTGCTCTGCATGTAGGCGTCGTACTCCTGTCTCGCCGTATGGGACATACGAATCGAGGAGGGGGACCCAGGCACCCGCGGCTGTAGCATGACGGTGGCGCTGGTGCTGGTTGCTGTAGCAACAGGGCCTGGAGGTCCTCCGGGGGGTGGGCCGGAGCCGGGCGGAGCACCCATGGGTCGAGGGGGCATTCCCATCGGTCCGCTCCAAGTCGGCCCGCCGAACTGCTCCTGTGATACATATACCTGTGGGTTTGTAACAACACTGGTGTAGGAGACTGGTGGCTGGACACGCGTGTTAGCATTGGATATGAAGGATGAGGATATGAAAAGAGAAATACATGCTCGCAAAGTTAGTACAGTTCATCAAATGCTGTACTGAAATCCAACCCAAAATGCAAGCTGACACTAGATGAGTGTTATGTATTCAATGCAAGACATCACACTTTCACCACTAGTTTTGCCTAACAATGACCGCGGTTAATATGACCAGCCGCGTATTATGACCAATTTTACCCGGTCCGGAATTGTCCTTCTTTGTTATGTATTAGAAAAAGCCGCTTAATATGACCACAACGCCGCTTAATATGGCCACATTGTTTCGAGAAAATGGCAACAAGTTCACATCTTTTTCAGTTTGAAATCACTCGGGGGGGGGGGGGGGGGGGGGGGGGAAAATACATACGATTTTTTGAAAAAGGCAAAAAGGCGTGCGATATTTTCTTTCTTTTTCGTGAATGAAACTAAAGTGATCAGTGATCAGTGATCTCTAATGTCGCGATCATTATTCTCTCTCTTTTTTTCCCCGAGACAGAGCGTCATGAAAAAGGCAAAAAAGGGTGCGATCTTTTCATTATTTCCCGTGAATAAATCTAAAGTGATCACGAACATTATTCTCTCTCTTTTTGGCAAACAGAGCACGAGCCAACCAATCTTTCAGTCTGATTCAAGAGGAAACACTGAATGTCGAAACGAAAACGCCAAGATCGGATTTACTTTTTATTCCATTTCAATTTCTTTTCAACGGTTGTCATCTATAATGGCTACAATGTACAGTACACATATTTAATTTTGTGTTTGTTGCCAACAAGTTACATTTTCTTACAATTATTAATTATAAAAAAAAAAATGTTTCGTTTTGCGATTTTTTTAAAATCGTTTTCTCTAACATCGGTTAATATGACCAGCCGCTTATTATGACCATTTTATCCCGGTCCCAAAGTGGTCATATTAACCGGCGACCACTGTAACACTGCTAATTCACCTACAGTAACAAATCTAACACCTACTGTGAACAGGTACAGCAACATTGTTTAGCAGGGCAACCTAAACTACAGCAGTAAGCTCGTCAACCAAACATCACATTGTTTTCTCACATCACATTGTTTTCTCACAGTGGAATCTGTAGTGCAAGACCTTTCTAACATACGCAAATTTCAGAATGAAGAATAGTCCGTTGTCCCTTTGTCCATGAGCATCCCAAGGGTATCTTTTCATGACAGGTGCCTCTGTGCCTAAATTTTCTGTCCCCTGTGTGTTCTGTGTGCTTTACCTTCTGTTTGTTGTAGTAGTCCTGCACGACCACCTGGTGTTGGCGTGACTGTTTGCGCTGCGTCTCAAGCTGTTTCTGGATCTCAGCCTGCTCTGCCGCAACGCGCTCCAGCTCCAGTGCGTCCTTCGGGTTGATCTCCTGGTTGTTTTTACGCGCCTGGAGGGACACAGATCATGTTTTGACATTTTGAAGATATTCTGTTAGTGCTTTTGTGCACAACTACTGACTGAAAATTTTGACACGAGACTGTATCTCTGTATTGTCCATACAAAAAATATGGCTGTTCTTCTTTCACACTCGTTTTGCACCTAAAGTATCACAGGGAGTATTGGATGTGTGTCCAAAGCAACACTTGAGTTAACTTTCTTTCTTTGGTATAAAATCAACAAACGCATTGTGTCTTCTAGTGTTGCCAGAGACCTTACACTAACTGATGATAATAATTAACACACACTGAAGATAAATCTTGAAATGGCAGCATCCTTAATACCTTCAACATAATATGTCACTTACGTCAAAGCACAATATTCTAACAATCGGTTAATGCCACTTGTGGTCTGGCATTATTTCAGAAAAAGACAAGAGGAAAAGAAACAGATGACAAGAACCATAGCAAATCAGGGTAACAAAGGCATGTTGTACAATCTTACAATGTTAACAAGCATTAGCTCACCACCGGCACGGTTGGCCTAGTGGTAAGGCGTCCGCCCAGTGATCGGGAGGTAGTGGGTTCGAACCCCGGCCGGGTCATACCTAAGACTTTAAAATTGGCAATCTAGTGGCTGCTCCGCCTGGCGTCTGGCATTATGGGGTTAGTGCTAGAACTGGTTGGTCCGGTGTTAGAATAATGTGACTGGGTGAGACATGAAGCCTATGCTGCAACTTTTGTCTTGTGTGTGGCGCACGTTAAATGTCAAAGCAGCACCGCCCTGATATGGCCCTTCGTGGTCGGCTGGGCGTTAAGCAAAACAAACAAATTAGCTCACCTGTCTCTGTCGCGCCTGAATGGTTTTCTTGGCTCGTTTCTGTTTCTGTATCTGCTGCTCCAGCATTTTCACCTGCAGGTCCAGGTATTGCGTGGTCTTTGACAGCCAGTCTTCATACTGCAACACCTGGCGATCGTACTCTGGGCTGGGGGCCAACTCCGCTGAACACAGACAACATAGCAAATCAATTAGCTGCAAACAAGAAATAACAACTGAATATGGATAGTATCATGTCACTCACTGAACATTTTCTATACCTGTGTAGCTAATCAAACTGCTTGGGAAAAAATTCGGTTTGGTATGATTTTGTGTGTTGGTACCTTGAAGACAAGACCGAAGTAACATACATACATACAGAAAGAAAGAATGAAATAAGTACATGAAGAAAGACAGAAAGAAAATGAGCCAGCATCGTTCATCTCAAAGTTAGAGTCACATTTGCAAGCTACAGTAAAAACAAGATTAAAAAAAATTGTCAATATGAAAGAACATGGCTGAAACTCGACAGTAAACCCTCCACATGTTCTTCACTTCAAAATGAATTTCTGTTCATCTCAAACTCACACACTCTCTCATTTACATTCTGTTTTTATTAATGTGACCAGAGGGGAATGAAGGGGGTAGGGTCTTGGTTGTTTCAAACAAAATACGACTACACTCACATTGCGGAACAGGAGGCTGGGGTGGTGGTGGTGGCAACATGGGCTGTCCCTGCTGCTGTCCCTGCTGCTGCTGCTGCTGCTGTAGCTGTGGTGAAGGGAAGGGAGGCATGGGGCCGTGCGGTCCCATGGGCTGGCCAGGCATGCGGGGTCCGAACCCTGGTGGAAACTGCTGGCCTGGAGGCATGTCACCTGGTGCCACTTGGCGTGGCCCACCTGGCCATCCACCTTCTGGGCCTCCCATTCTGCAAAGGTAAAAGTGTCACGAGTCAAGTAAGAGAAGGATAAACTTGGTCTATGATCTATTTTATCCTACAAGGGGCAATTGCAGAAGCTCTCTCTCTCTTTTTTACACCCCCACACACACACACACACACACATTTATAGTCAAACACACACACACACACACACTCACATACACACACATTTATAGTCAAACACACACACACACAAACACACACAAACACACACACACTCACATACACACACACACACACACACACACACTCACACACACAAACACACACACTCACATACACACACTCACACAGAATCTCACTCTAAAGGCAGCTGTAAATCAAGGTCGGACACATATCATAGACACACAACAGCAATCTTAGGCATAGCTAAATCAGGTTATTGGTCAATCTTACCTTGGAGGGATACCATGGGGTGGCATGCCTGGGTGCTGCTGAGGAATCATGCCTGAAACAACAATTGTACTCTTAAGTACTGCAGGTGTAACACACGTCTTAACAAGAAGGGCAAAGCCCATACGACTCACATGCTTGACCTTGACCTTTACATGACCTTGACCTTCAGGGTCAAGGTCAAATAACTAAACCTAGCAATGACATCATACACTAAGAACTGCTTTACACATTTTTCCTACCAAAATACATGTGACCTTGACCCAAGGTCAAGGTCATCCAAGGTCATGCAACACAAAGCTGTTAATTCAAGACATAGGAAGTACAATGGTGCTTATTGGCCCTTTCTACCATGAGATATGGTCACTTTTAGTGGTTCACTACCTTATTTTGGTCACATTTCATAAAGGTCAAAGTGACCTTGACCTTGATCATATGTGAGCAAATGTGTCTCATGATGAAAGCATAACATGTGCCCCACATAATTTTTAAGTTTGAAACAGTTATCTTCCATAGTTCAGGGTCAAGGTCACTTCAAAATATGTATACAATCCAACTTTGAAGAGCTCCTGTGACCTTGACCTTGAAGCAAGGTAAACCAAACTGGTATCAAAAGATGGGGCTTACTTTGCCCTATATATCATATATAGGTGAGGTATTCAATCTCAAAAACTTCAGAGAAAATGGGGAAAATGTGAAAAATACCTGTTTTTTAGACAACATTTATGGCCCCTGCGACCTTGACCTTGAAGCAAGGTCAAGATGCTATGTATGTTTTTTGGGGCCTTGTCATCATACACCATCTTGCCAACTTTGGTACTGATAGACTGAATAGTGTCCAAGAAATATCCAACGTTAAAGTTTTCCGGCCGGCCGGATGGCCGGCCGGCCGGACGGACGGACGGACGACTCGGGTGAGTACATAGACTCACTTTTGCTTCGCATGTGAGTCAAAAAACCTTTCTCAGCACAAACTAAAGCAGAATACCCACAACATACAACAGTCCGAGCTAATATTCAGGTCTAGATGCTCATAACTTAGAAAACCAGAAACGGCTGATCCCACAGCCAATCTAAATTACAAACAGATTAAACATTTTATAACATCATTCAGATGTGAGAGATACTTCTAAGTATGCACCCTAAACAAAATTCGTATCTGTCAAGAATATCATTGTGTTCCAATGAGCTACCATTTTCTATTTTTTCAATCTTTTTTCGGGGAGGGGGGGGGGGGGGGTACCTAAGCCCTGTGACACACACAAAATGGTTTATCTGGCGTAACTAAGCAAACAATAGGTGCTCACCAGGCCGTGGCCCCCCTGCCATAGAAATGTCTGGTGGCTGTCCAGGTCTGTGTAGCATGGCCTGTTGTTCTGCCTGCTTCTTCTGCTCCTGTTTCTCCTGTCACACAATTCACACACATGGACATCAGTGGTCAGCCTACAACTAGAAACAGTATCTTAACGCAACTCTAGGTGACAGAAAATGTACAATTAGAAACTCTTGTACAATGTAAAAGCTGTTGTTTTGTTTATGGTGGTGGTGGTGGTGGTGCTCTTTTCATGCTGTTTCTTTTAAAGTCATGTTTCATGTTGTGTAGGGATTATTTTAATGCTTACTGTCTGCACAAGCCTTTACACACACTCAGAGCATGACTAAGAATGCGGCTGCAAAAGTTGTTATCTGAACTGAAAGCTATTTCTACAACAGAATAAGACTACAAGGCAAACTGTAGTTCCATTACCTTTCCTCAGCCAAACTGCATGAATTTATCACTCATAATGACTTACATCATGAACTCAAAGTTAGTCCATTTTTGGTTCACTTTAATTTTCCTGTTGCAAAAACAGGTTCCATACAGCAGAGAAACATATAAAACACCCTTCCTTCATTGTCACTAAAATAAAAGATATAGAGAATACTACATGGCTTGCTGTGTCGTACCAGATTTACACGAGTTGTTTTTTTAAATATTGAACTGCGAGCGAAAGCGAGCTGTTCACTATTTGAAAAAGCAACGAGTGTAAATCTGGTACGACACAGCAAGCCATGTAGTATTCTGTTTATCCTACATACTGTACTTACGTGTATTTTACTTTATTCCCCCCTCTGCTTCTTTACCTCTGTAAACTTGTAGAGCTAGTTATTTTTCGATAATGACCCAGCAACCAAACAAATAACGAGCCAGCAACAGCCTGAATCCTCGATAGTGCAATGGGTTGAGAAGCTGTTCTGTTTCGGTACTACTTTTGCGACTGAAAAGTTCCGAACGCTCTATACGTACGAAGTATACATCTCTGGAGCAAACAATACAAACATACCGCATTTAAATTAACAACTACAGGCCTGAACACATGAATATCCATATAACAAGAAGAGCAAACGCTCGATCGAGTCACTTTCGCAGTTCTGAATATTATATGAGGCATCAGATGGACAGGAAGAAATTGCTATTCACAACACAATGAGTCACGTTCACATAAAATTTGAGCCCGGTCACTTTTATAGTTTCCGAGAAAAGCCCAACATTAAGTTGTGTGTTGCCGAACAGAAAAGGCTAGTTATCTCCCTTGTTTTTCTGATAATGTTCGTAAAAGGCTACAGATGTAAATACTTTGATGTAAAGAATAATCCTACAAAGTTTCAATCACATCCGATGAACTTTGTCAAAGATATAAAATGTCTAATTTTTCCTTTGACGCTGACCTGTGACCTTGAAAAAGGTCAAAGGTCAACGAAACCATCGTTAAAGTGTAGAGGTCATTGGAGGTCACGACTAAACAAAATATGAGCCCGATCGCTTTGATAGTTTCCGAGAAAAGTCCACTTTTATAGTTTCCGAGAAAAGCCCAACGTTAAGTTGTGTGTTGCCGAACAGAAAAGGCTAGTTATCTCCCTTGTTTTTCTGATAACGTTCGTAAAAGGCTACAGATGTAAATACTTTGATGTAAAGAATAATCCTACAAAGTTTCAATCACATCCGATGAACTTTGTCAAAGATATAAAATGTCTAATTTTTCCTTTGACGCTGACCTGTGACCTTGAAAAAGGTCAAAGGTCAACGAAACCATCGTTAAAGTGTAGAGGTCATTGGAGGTCACGACTAAACAAAATATGAGCCCGATCGCTTTGATAGTTTCCGAGAAAAGTCCAACGTTAAGGTGGTGTCTACGGACGGCCGGCCGGCCGGCCGGACGGCCGGCCGGCCGGCCGGCCGGACAGACTAACACTGACCGATTACATAGAGTCACTTTTTCTCAAGTGACTCAAAAATCCATGAGTTCGGTTGTTTTCTGAATCTAGATCTGCCGTGCACAAACCGTTCATCACAAGCAAATTCCCAAGACAAGTAACTCATACTCTAGCGACAAGAGTAGTTCCCCTTCTTTTAACTCAGTTTCTTCGACAACACTGACTGCAATCCGACGGTCAGTTTTCAACAATATTTCATTTTATAAACAGATCACACGCAACCAAATACACACATCTCATCAATTTAAACAACATAAAGCGGTTTCATACACTATTTTCCCCAGAAAACTGAACTTCATACAGTAATTAACGTTGGAACACGGGTGCAAAAGTTCGTCTGCTAGTCCCATTTGACGAAAGAACATTATCTTAAGCGATACTAAAACATAAACAGAACACACAATACCTGCCTTTACCGCCACAGCAGAATAACAGCATATCTGTGTACTTGATTTTAGTCCAAAACAAGGAAACTGACAAGAAGTGTTAACAGAATGGAATGATTTGCACGGAACTATACAACCGCGCATCAATCGATCGCCTGCGCAGGTTGACTGGTTGAGTGAGTCGGATTCGATGAAACCTTCTCACAAAAACTCCTGTTTTCTTTGAATAACTGAAGAAAGGAGGAATAAAGAGGTTACACACCTCGTCTCAGTGATTATTAAAAATAATGGTCTCAGTTCGCGGTCATGAAAAAGCTCGCTGAAGCTCGCATTTTTCATGATCCGCTAACTTCGACCATTATTTTTAATAATCACTGAGACTCGGCATGTAACCTCTACGAAAATGTCTTGCAGACGAGGCAGCTAAATTGAAGACGCTTGTTTTGGAACCTCGATCTCTTCTAAAAGCCTCGTGCAATCTATTACACGTCAAAGCAAAGAAACGTCACTCTGAAAGTGTGGCGTGACGTGTTAGTTCTAAAGATTCATCGAGGGTAATTATCGAGTGCAATTTTTGTTTCTATAATGACATTTGTCTCGGTGACTTTGGCATTATAAGCAGTGGACAAACAGGTCCCTGCCAGACTTGCTTGACATGACCTCATTTACATGATATACACACATGTGATTTGAACGATTATTATCTCACGGGTGTCTCTCTCACGTATGTAGGATAAAGAAGTGTACAAAAGCGGTTCTTACCTGTTCCAGCAGTTCATCCAGCAGCGTCTTCTGTTCGGAAGGGCCCAACACGCGCTGAGCCAGAGCTCCCAGAGGGCCCTGGGGGCGGTTGACAGGCGACAAGAGGCGGTGGCCGGGCGGCAAGGAGAAGGGGGGATGCAACCTGAGGTGGGTGGAGGGGGGAGGGCGCACACCTGGCGCCATGGAGACGGGGGGTCCTCCTGTCAGGTAGAGACAAACTACATTTAACAGGGTTTTAGTGGAATGGAATGCTTTTGTTCATTTTAATCATTTTAATCAAAGTGAATATACAGTCCCATTATCTTTGTTATCTGACTCTTAAGGCGGTTCTTAATTGAGCCCGAAGTCGACTTCCGAAAACTCATTGCAAAAGCTCAGTGCGGCCAGCTTCGCGAAGCATACTTTGCGTAGTTGACTTGGCCCAGTTAAGGACAGGCTTTAGTCTACCTCCGTTTGCTCCTGTACTGTATTACTTTTTGCTATTCTGCAAATTTCTCCACACCATCCCCATCTTCAAAGAGCAATGCAACTTCATCATTATTTTCTTGTTCCCTGTTTTGAAGAGCAACTTGAACCATTAGTATCTGATCGAAAACATTATTTTGACTTTTGACTCTGATAATGATATCAAACCAAGAAGAAAAGAAACCAAAAGAAACTTACCTGGAAATCTCTGCATCATCTGCTGTAGAGCATGGTTTGTCAACCTCTGTTCACCCAGCTCCACCCCGTCCCCACCCAGGTCCTGGCCAGGCATAAAGGGACGTGGCCCCTGGGGACGCATGGCATGCTGGGTAGCGGCTGATTGGCCGTACAGGATGCTGCTGGGGGTGGGGGTGAGGGTGCCCCCTCGGGGAGGCGGGCCTAGCGCGCCCAGCGGCTGACTGTAACTACCCTGGTTGTACTGGTTGGTAGGGGTGATGGTCGCTCTGGAGGCAAGCTGGTGGGGAAAACAACACAAAGGCGTCAATAAAACATACGATACATCCACATTGACAAAAACTCATGTGTACCCAACAATTTTACAGAGTGTGACAGACTTGAACAATGCTACATCGTAACGATAGATTTCTGCCAGAGAGAAACCTGGCTGACCTAAAACTGCTGTACCTCTGCCCGTGGACATCTATTTATCTTGTCAAGATCAAGAGCAAGATCAAAAGAGAGACAGACAGACAGAGACAGACAGACAGAGACAGACATACAGAGACAGACAGATAGATAGTATCAGACAGGCAGAGACAGAAACACGGATGACATTTTCATGCAAAGAGGAGAGAAAAGCCACCAGATAAAACGGCACATTGTCAAAATGTGTTGCACAGGACAACATTCTACGACAGTGAAACCCCCCGTTTCAGTCTTCCTCCTTTTTAAGACCTTGCTTTTTCAGCTTTTCTGTTCAGACTGTCTGTAAATTTACCTCAATTTCAAGTCTTCCTCCTTTTTAAGACCTGATAGTCTCAGAATTTTATAGGTCTTAAAATTTCCACTGTACCTCAAATATTTAATGAAAAGGCACACCAAAGCAGTTCAGAAACTTCAAAGAGCTCTCACCATCTGTGGTGGTGGTTGTGGATGTGGTAAATGCTGCAATGGCCCTGGTTGTGACGTCACCAACTGCCCCACACTCACCGGCATGGTGAACGGTGACATTGTGCGCGAGGGGCCCTGAATGGCGTACGGTGACTGCGGTGCAGACACTGACGCTCCAAACGGTGACTGCGCCGAGGAGATGGGCGGGCTGAACGGTGACTGACCTGACCCGTGCTGCGAGAACGGTGACATCTGACCCCCGGGAGTGAGAGGCTGGCTGTGTGGTGACACCGAGTGACGACCGCTGATCACCTGGCTGTATGGTGACTGGATCCCCGGCGTGCGTGGTGACGGCTGACCGCTGCGCGGTGAATGAGTGATCTTGGGCGACGGTAGCCCTGAAGGACCCGGAACGGCCTGTGGAGACATCTGCTGGCCCCCTGGGCCCTGACCGGGCATACCCTGTGTGAAGGGTGGTCGCTGTAGCATGGACTGGATGGTGCCTGACAGCATGGAGGGGTCGGTGCCTGCCATCTTACCGCCTTCTCCTACTTGGTCTGGCCGCGTTGCGATCGGCTTCGTACCCTGTGGGAAGTGAACAGTAGCTTGTGTAAATATCCTTCCTGAAGGTGTCACTTTTTCTATATTGTAAGTGTGACACCGAAAACCTTCAGTCTTGATCAGTTTTATACACTGTAGCATGGACTGACTATTCTATCCTGACTACAACAGACATACACAGACTGAAGGACACATACCCAGACTGGCTCTTCTCACACACACATACATAGCCAGCCATACACAAAACCTTTTTCCCTAACACACACACACACACACACACACACACACACACACACACACACACACACACACACACACACACACACACACACATACACACATACATACACTCACACATTCAAACACACACATACACCCGAAACCCCCCCTCCCCCCACACACAGACAGATTCTCACCTGCAAGAGGGCTGCAATGTGGCTGACACCAGACTTATCGTCCTTGTCACCCTCCCCTGTCTGTGTGCTAGCCTTGCCGTTGTCCTCAATCTGATGCTGACGTCGCTGGCTGAACTGCAAGAACTGCGACTGGAAGTCTTTGGTCTTGCTGTCGCCCTCTGACCCCTCTCCGTCGGGGTCACCGTCTGCCTTCACTGCTCCCTCCACCGCACTGTGCACACACAATGTGAATAGTCATCAGCCTTGGTGTTCAATAAAAGATATGGAACAAGACTGTATGTGTGACGACGAGAATCCAAAATTTTAATAATAAATTTTCATTTAATTAATATACTTACCCAACTCACATATAGCAATTAACTCTAGTTTAGTGCTGGTAACGCTGTACGCGTTCCCCTTGGTAACAAGGGAGACCACCCTAAAAAAGAGTGATCCATCCCATAATATCAGACCGATGTCCGGTCCAACATCCGTATGCGTGCGCATACGCCGCCATTTGTATCATTCGAACGAAGCCCAACTCACTACTTTTTTAGAACCCAATACCACCACAGCGGGGAGGCGGGAGGGTTTAAACGATGTGAGTTGGGTAAGTATATTAATTAAATGAAAATTTATTATTAAAATTTTGGATTAAATTACATATTATTACCCAACTCACATATAGCAGATTGCTACTATAGGTGGTGGGTACATAGCGAAATTATGATATTAGAACCTGTCCTGCGACTACCATAACAGGTAACGCGGAACTGCCGTCCTGTATCAAGACGTCTCTGAGGTAGAAGTTAATAAAAACCTCCTCAGACCGCCAGTAAGCCGACTCCAGAACTTCAGCCCAAAACAAGGCCCGACCGGAGGACTGCCAAAGAGGAGGCCCATGCCCTTGCCTCATACGTTCTAGCTATAGTGAAAGGCAAAACTGCCCTAACGTCTCCAGACTGTGTTTGTCAACAGGTAAACCCCCGTGTGATCAACATGGATACTCACTTGGTTAAAGTCCCTTTTGCAATATCCTTACACCCGCTGTGTTAAGTGATATCATAAAACCTTCCGACTTTCTGACCAATGCCGAGTCCGTGACAGGTACCTTCTGAGCGTCCTCACGGGACAGACAACCACATCAAGCTCCCCAGGAGCAAGAAACCAGTGTAGCAGTCCATCTAGGTAAGGTTGACTACCAAACGTCATACCTCTACCAGAGTAGATAGACCTACTTCCCTCCTAAAATCAGTGTTTAACGCCGTTTTCAACCGTTCAAGGTTAAATCACGACGGAGAAGAAGATAAAGCAAAAGCCCTTTGATTCAATGATCTAACAAGATCCGTGAAAGTCAGAAAAATCTTTGAAACTCAAAAAGTTAAACTGGCTAAACGTGACTCAAAAGAAGCCAACTTCTTGCTTCAAGAATTGAAAAGCAAATGGAAGCTGGTTGACCCCATTTATCGCTTAAATGCCGAGGTTAAATCACGACAGAGAAGAAAGATAAGGCAAGCGACCTTTAGATACAAAGAACTAACAAGCTCCGTGCGAGTCAGAAAAATCTTCGAAAACCGAAAAGTTTAATTGGCTAAACGTAACTCTAAAGAAGCCAAACTCTTACTTCATGAATAGAAAGCGTAATTCGAAGCTTGTTTCCCCATTTTCCGCTTAACTGCCGGAAAACTTAAAAGAAACCCACAAGTCATAGATCTATCTTCCTTAACTCATTCGAGGCGCAGCTAAATTTCCCCTGTGTTCCCTGCCAACGCGCGATTTAGAGCCATTTTGAAAAAAATATTAAAAATCAACAACACAAGATAACCTTACATACCTTATGTTTTTGCAAAGTTTGAAACTTACTCTTTTAGAAAATATATGAAACATTTGAAAGTACATACCTTTTGTTGTCTTCATATCCACGCAAAATATCCAATTTGAAGCAAAACAAAAAAACTTTCTACGTCATGGGTTCATCATACACAATGTCATGATCGACACTTGCATTGCCCGAATCATCACCCAAATGATCGTCCATTGGCACAAAATCGTCACCAGAATCTAAAATATCATCTCCACTATCATCATCACTGAGGTCAAGATCAGAACCGTACTGAATAACACGTTCTAGCACTCTTTTCAAGTTACTACGTCTCAGCAGAACGATCCGCCATCTTGGAAAAGTCAAAACACGTGGGTCGCACACCGTCAACAAAATTTTTATTAATCCCAACAATTTAAGGGAAGGAACTGTTTACAGTGAATGGTACCACTGTAGACAGATAGAAGTTCATTGCAGGGGTTGTTTCCCTTGGTCAGCAGGACCGTTTACACCGTTAAAAATTCGTGATATCCGTCGGAACTCAAGTGCCGGCACGCAGCCAACGCTAAACACAGATGTCGGAATTCCAGTTCCGACGCGCCTCGAATGAGTTAAAAAAGGCTGTGTTTATTCAAAATAGCCAGAAAGCACGCTTACTCCCACTTCTGAGCAGCTACTAGAGTAAGCTTGGCCGTTTCCCGTGTTAAACAGCCAGGCTAGCTGTTAAAAAGGGTTAAAGCAAAGCTGCACCGAGCCGTACCAATGTGACAAGAATCTCATAAAGTCTTAAAATAAGACATGGAAGACAAAAGGGAAACCCAAAAAGGAAGGTGGATAGCCACCTGCAATACACGGAACGACGAGAAGAAAATAAGCACTTTGAAGCACGCCAGTCAAGTGGCAAGTGAACAAAACACCAAACAACCCCTATAAAGACTCTGAACCAAATCCAGAGTTGAGGCGGAAGCCCCTGAGTATCTCAAGGATACCCCTACAGTAGACATCCGTGTAAATCGAATGTGAGAAACCAAAAATGCCTTCTTGCCAGCCTTAAGAGGTCTGGACACCAAGGCTGCAAAGACCCGTCTGTGAGACCGAAAGGGTCGCCGAACAGCTCTATAAAAGAGCCCTGTGAAAGCGAGGGTGTCAAGCCAAAGCTAAAAAAGACAACAGCCAGCCTGAAGCTTTTCGTTTAGAAACAAAAAACCGCCAAGGCCTGCCTAACGCTTTCCCTTTTACCATGAGCTTCTCTTAGAAGAAAAAACCCCGCGTGCATAGCAGCGGATTCGAAGAGATAACTTTCAAACGAGAAAGAGATTAAAGTCACGCCAAAAGAACAAAACTTTAAAGGCAGAGGCTTACTCCTAGGTAAAAGACGGCAAAGCAACATCCTTTGTATCTGCGTCCTGTAGGACCACAAAGATAGCCATTCAGAACGTAACCGCCCAGGCGAGAGAAAATAAAAACAAGTACAAAAGAGCCCATCAAAAAGAAAAGATGAGACAATCTACCCGAGCTAGGAGATCTTGATCTTACAGACAGTTTCTCCTTGCTATCAAAAACCCGATGGATGTTTGCCAAACCCGAGGGCGGTTCCGTAGAACGCAAAAAGAGAACCTAAGTTCCTAGGCTTGGAGTTAACCGAAGCCTACAGAAAGCGCTCCGTGAGTGACACGCTACTTGAGCGTGCAACACAAGCTAAAGCACCCTCGCCGCAGGCATAAAGTCAAGCGTTGTCCACCAAGGAAGAGCCAAGTGGTGACAAAGAAGACTCGCTTGTGAAAACTTCCACAAGCACAAAGGATCCCGACGGAGGATCTAAGGGCTTGACACTCAAAGATTCTCCTAGGAAAGCTCAAAACAACTACGAACTGCCGCGACCAGCGACACAAGTGAAGTAAGAGCCTCCCCCCTGTTCAAAAGCATTATAATGATCATCGAAATGATGAGACCCAGTCACCCATCCCGATAAGGCGAAACTTGCCAACATCGGAAAAGTTTCGAAAAAAACCAAACAATTTCAACGCCAGAACTCCATGACCAGATCTCCATCCACCTGTCCCATGCCAGCTGGAAGACTGGAAGGGGAAGTGGATACAGCCTGTATAACAGCAAAGGAACCGCAGTAACGGAACCGGAAGCCAAAAGCTGAAAAGTGCCGACTACCAACGCAGTGTTAACGGTAGAAGGCTGTCCCATCCTGTAACCGGAAGACGCAGCCGCAAAAGCGGAAGCGAAACCGGCCGTGGATTAGTAAACATGAGAACCAACCGGTTGTATAGAAACACACCGGAAGATTCCATAGAACCTCGACCCAATACAGCTGCGAGCGCCACTGCCCTTGCTAACTTGAAATGGAACCTGAATTCAGTGCTAATCGTTAATGCGGAAGCACCTACATCTGAACAGCCGTCAAGCACAACCGTGCAATCCGGAAGCTGCCTTCCTGTTTGACCTAAATTATCCAACAAGGAACCAGCCTTACTGCTCGCTTCCTGCCCCCCGGGAGGAAGCGGAAGTCAAAACTACAAGACATATGCCATCTTCAGGGCAATGAACGACGATTCCCGGCCTCGGAAGTGAACTTACTGTTCCTCCGAACTCCGGAAGTCGTCGAACAAAGGCAGGGGTGGACGAGGCAAAAAAAAATTCCTCAGCCACTCCTTCCTGTCAAGTCCTAAATGCCGTTTACCACTGCGCACAACACTGCGCTGGACACCTTGAACGGCAAGTTAAGCTGGGTGACATCCACCACCGTGGACACCTCTCCACACATCACCTTCCTACTCGGTAACAAAGTTAGGAAGGTGACCCCCAGAGAGCTCGCATGGCCAATCCAAGAATCACCCAGCCCAACAACTTCCTGCCCCCAGGGCGGAAGCTTACGTTGCCCAGCCACGAAAATGCGTGCTACATTCCTCGGGCGAACGTACACCACTTTCACCGGAGAACCCGGCTACACGTGGCCATATGCCAACTCCAGGGCAATGGACAACGATCTCCGAAAGCTGAAGAGAACATCCTGTTCCTCCGAACTTCCAGAAGTCGGAACCGGAAAGAGGTGGAGTCAGTTACGCCCTGCTCTCAACCACCCCTTCCGGTCAAAACTTAAATGCCGTTTTCCGCCGACCACGTCACTGCGCTGGACAACTTGAACGGCAAGTTAAGCTGGGTGTCGTCCATCCCATGGACGCACCCTCGTTAACCTTCCTGCTCGCCATCGTAGTCAGGTAGGTGACCCCAGAATGACACCCATGGTCAGCCCCAGAGTCACCAAAAACTTAAATGCCATTTCCGTTAGCCCACGTCACTGCGCTGGACAACTAAATCGGCAAGAAAGCTGGGTGTCGCTAGCCTTCCTGCTCGCCATCGAGTCAGGTAGGCCACCGCGGCCTATTCAGTCACACCGCCCTGCTGGAAACCAGACGCAGGAGGTTGACCTACAGACGGACACCCGCGGTCCGTCTCTCGAGGCTGGGAATCCTCTACCACTGAGGCATCCCCGTCATCCGCCCTACCCTCCGACTCGAGATCAAGCTCAGAGCCAGGAGGCAGAACATCAGACAGTTTATCGTCGGCAGAACCGACCACTTCCTGCCCCCTGGGCGGAAGAGGACTAAAACGGTCCCCGATATTCTCATTAAGAGACGTACGGAGGCGTTCGTCCTTTCGCTGCTCATAAGAACTCTCACGGCCTCCAACGCACGAGAGAGCCCCCTGAGCTCGCACACCGGCAAGCGGTGTAGACATACCTTGTACTGGTGTCACATCGGGAGAGACACCAAGTCGGTACCCCCATCCTGCGAAGCATGGACATCCGCCCGAGTCACAGTCGCCGAAGGCTTAGCGGAAGTCGAAGCCGGAACTGCAGGCGACCGCCGGATCTTGGCTAAGGAAAGAAAACATCAGAAACACCCGACGGAAGCGCACACAATTCCTCCCGAGTGGAAGAAAATCCAGACGCTAGTGACGAAAACTTGAGAGCTCAGCGTCAACAATAAAGAAGCAACGTCGGCTGGCGCTAACCCAGGGCAGCCAGGCGAAACAGAAGCAGAAGAAGCTACACCAGAACGACTACTCTTGTCAGAAAGTAAACAAGTCTGACCGGAAGATTGTTTGTACGTCTGCTAACACGGGAGACTTAACAGAAGTTGCTCAGAGACACAGACGCGGACTCCCTGCGCCCTTATCTCTCCTTGAGCTTCCTTTCGGAGGCGTAACGTCAGCTACCTGCCTCGAACTAGGCTTCCGTTTAGCGCTATCAACAAGCGCAGCCTCCGCCATAGCAAACAACTCACGAAAAATTTCACAGAAAACAATTTCAGAAAAATTTCACAAGTACAAACGAGCGACGAAAACGTCGCTAAAGTTACAACAAAAACGGAAAGATCTCACCACACAGCATAGGTACAGGTGTAAAGTAAGGCGGCGACCAAGGGGAGAAGCCAAAGCAAAAGACTCTGGCGAAAAGCTGAAGACAGCAGGAGCGTACATCAGGAGCGTCCTACCCAGTTGAACCGCTGAGAGAGAATGATACAAATGGCGGCGTATGCGCACGCATACGGATGTTGGACCGGACATCGGTCTGATATTATGGGATGGATCACTCTTTTTTAGGGTGGTCTCCCTTGTTACCAAGGGGAACGCGTACAGCGTTACCAGCACTAAACTAGAGTTAATTGCTATATGTGAGTTGGGTAATAATATGTAATTTAATGAGAGAATAACTTTGCGTGTCCAAGTCTCTGGCGAGTACATTTTTATCGTTGTTATTCAAAGTGTTTTTTGTTTTAAATTCTACTGAATTTTTCTTTTGAGTCTTGTGAGAGAAAGAAAAGCTACAGATTTTTTAAACCATGCAAAATTGGCAAGGGGTCAACATGGCCTTGATAAGCTTGCATTCTTTTGACTTTCTCTCCTCCTGAATGATAGGCATCCAGAAAATATCATGCAATAGCACCTTTCCATTTTAATACTGCCTGGTGCAAATCATTCATTCCTCAACAAAAACATAACCTGGGATGCTACCAGTTTTAATCTCAAAGGACAACTTAACTGATTTGTAAGGAAACTGAATATAAAATGAAAGAAAAAGTACCAGTAAAAACTAAAAGGCCCATAATGACTTGCTATTCAAAGCATCATTTTCATTTATCTCAATATCCAAGTCATAACTTGATCCTCAATAACATCTGGGAGAGGAAGGAAGGGGTAGGGGTTGTTCACAAGGGCGCAAGTCAGACACGTTCAAGCAGTCTCTGTGGCTCTCTGAGGTATTCCATTTCCCAGCTCACCTTTCCAAAGCCTTTTTGTCATCACTCTTGCTGTCATCGTCATCTTTCTTATCCTCGCCCTCTCCTTCTCCCTCGCCGGACGATGCCTTGGGGTCATCCATGAGGTCAAGAGAGTCGATGAGGTTGGGGTCATCAAGGTCAAGTTCAGGGTCAGCGTACTTGAGAATGTCAAAGGTCCCGTCGGCGCCTGAAATCAGTTCTGTTGCAATAGTCTCACAATTACAGCACCATCTGATAAAGCAAGCAAGCAAGCAAACAATGTACTGAGGCAACATCAAACGCCAGTACCACATCATCAAAATAAAACATTACGCTCTTAAATGTAAAATCATCAGTGGTTTATATATGCAGTAGCTGCTGCTTTGAAGCAATTCTGGATAATTCTATCTTTCAGAGAAAGATGTTTTATATCTTATATTTTCTTTATATCTCGTGCTGTAAGGAATGAGCTTAATAAATATATTATTATTTTTATCATTATTAAGAGGTGCTTCTTTATTTCAAGCATTTTTCCTACTGAAACTTCAGGGTATTAGATATCATCCTCATGCAACTGAAAGGTTACAATTATGCAGCAGTGCCTGTGCCCATATATGGAGCAAAAAAATGAAGGCAGCAAGAACAAAGTGCTTTAAAAACAGAAAAGTAAATCACAGCATAGCATTCGTTGTAAGCAAATAATAACAACTTTAAGCACTTTAAGAAAAACTAAGAGAGAAAGAAGAAAGAGAGATAACACAGACAGGGTGGTAAGAGGAACGACACATAACAGAAGAAAAGGTAAGGCCAAAAACAAAAAATTGTTTGTTTTTGGTCACCCGACCGACCCTAAATTTCAGCGCCGACCCTAAACTTTTTTTTCCAAACTCAAAATTGTTTTTTATTTTTTTGGTGGTAAAGGACAGGGTGAGAAAATGAACAACAAAAACGTGTGAAAACGAAAGTCCGCTGACGATTTGTAAATGTGTTGAGTGTCTTGTCTCTATGTATAGTGAATCCAGTCTCTTTGCGCGATTTTTAAAGTTAGTTTTATTGGTCTACATTTGGGGTAAAAAAAAAAAAAATAAATAAAAAATCCCGACCTACCGACCCTATTTTTTTTAGCCATGTTACCAGAAACAGACCATTTTTTTTTTTTTGGCCTAAGGTAATATCATTTTCAGGGTTCCTGCAGGGCAGAGCTGATACAATTCAATGAGTTTTCAAGGACATTTCCAGGACCAAATAAATGCTTTTCAAGGACATGATTTTCCCCAAATTAATGCAAAGCGCCAAGTTTACCTTCAGTTTTTCAAGTCTGCAAACTATTAGTCATTCCGTAGTTGTTTCCCTTGCCAACTTCCGGGAAGGGAGGCAACTACGGGTGACTAGTAATAGTTAGTTCGTCTGCTTTCGTTTTCACTCGATCTTTTATTCTCCCAAAATGTGTGTACTGTATTTGACGAAAAAAAAGGGGGTTGCATTTTTTTTTTAAATAAGACAAGCTGCTGACGAAATGTATAGGCAACAATTTGGAAAAATCAAGTACTTTTCAATGACTATTTAACAAAACTCTATTTTCAAGCACTTTTCAAGGCCTGGAAAAGGTTTTCCAATTTTCAAGGAGTTTTCCAGGGTTCAAGGACTCTGTACGAACCCTGCATTTTGTTTTGCGAGGTTCCCCCTTGGAAAATCAGGTTGCTTTCTCCCTGGGAAAAGAGAGCTGCCATACAGCACAGCACTACCACTCTTTTTCATGCATGCTTTTGTTGGTGTTTTCAAAGCCCCGAGACTTTCCTTGTGAACTTGGGATCTTTATTGTGTGCATGAATGCATAAGGGGGGTGTTCGAACGACGTAGATCGTCTGCACAAAATTGACTCTGGGAATTAAATCCCTGGTCAAACCAAGGTTTGAACATGGCAGATAGCGACAAACTGGTTTTAAAGCCAGCGTTTTACTGACTGAGCTAAAAACCTCAGACGGGAGAAGTGGAGAAATGGACAGAGACAGAGAAAGTACAGCATGAGTTTGGGAAAAGAGTGCCAGAGACAGGTCCACATTCTATCACATCGACTTATACAACTCCCAAAGGCTCCCAACTTACTCAGGGACCCAAGAAGTGAGAAGTGGAGTAATGGACGGAGACAGAAAGGACGGAGCAGGTTAGGGAACAGAGTGACAAGAGACAGGACCACATTCCATCACACAGCCTTCTACGACTCACTAAGCAAATCATCGTCTTCAGGCTTGTCGTCCTCGGAAGATATGGACGGCTTCAGATCCTTGTCCACGGGAAGCAAGGAGTCTGCACCCTCGGCTCCCGTCCGGTCCTGCGACCCTCCAGCCTCCCCAGGCCCCTCCTCCCCCTGCTTGGTTGGGGGTTGGACCATGAGCTGTGCTCGATGGCTTTCCAGCTGGCGGAACACTTCGTCCTCCTGGGCCTGGCTGTGGTGCAGATCTGGCATCATGGCCGACACGCCCTGTAACACAAGCTGGGGCCGTGAGAGAAGGTCAACACAAATCAATCATTATAAAAACACAAAAATACCCAGCATTCATCCCCCCTGAAAACACAAAATGGGGGAGGGGGTCATACATGTACAAGCCCACTTTATGAAAAGGATTGAGAGGAAGCCAACACAAGTCAATAAAATATGAATCATAATACATGCCCAGCATGCACACCCCCCCCCCCCCCCCCCTTGAAAGTATGAGTATGGTTGCCGAAAGTGGTAGGGGAGGAAGGGGGGGGGGGGGGGGGGGGAGGGTGGAGGCCATACTAGTTAAAGCCCACTTTTGCAAACACAAAAAGAATAAAAGCTTGTGGGAGTAGCTTGGAAAATTGTAAATTCACCCGCAAGATCTCATGTCTGATTCCTCACTTAAATCCTCTAAAGAAACCTAGACACCTACCTGCTGTTGCGACTGTTGAAAAGCGTTTGCTGGGGGCCGTTGCATCCCTGGTGGCATCATGCCGGGCATGCCAAGTGGGCCCGGCGATCGCTGCAGCTGCTGCTGGGGGTGTGGGAAGCGCATGATTCCGCTCTCACCATGGGGGCCACGTGGGCTGAACCCATCTGCTGCTTCTGGAACAGGATAAGTTTTCATTTAGTCCTGTGAGGCTACCCTCATGGAAATTCAGGCTGCCTTTTCATTGGGGAAAGCGAGCTGCCATACAGTCTACCGCGCTACACATGTTTCTTGTTTCCCTGCATGCGTGTCTTCATGCAATGCTCCGGGGGAGTACAGTAAGGATCATGAAAATTTATAATAATTTTCTTATTTATTTATACTTACCAACACAATGTTATTTTGCATATAACCCCTTAACTACCGAAAGAAAAACGAAAGTGAAACTAGAGTTATACCCCAGAGTGACCGCCCTTACCGGATGTAGCTAGTAGCGCTTGGCGCCAAAGCTGAGTCATCCGATCACGCGGGCGCGTCACCTTCACTTCACCCTTTTTCGCTGACGTGTTAACACCGTCTGCGTTTTTGTTCTGACATACCGATTGGATTTAATTCGTCTGTGGTTGTTATATGCCTCTGTCGTGTTGCTTCTTCTTGGAATAAAAATAAAACAGAAGAAGAAGTACATTGTGCGGTTGTGCCACGGTTCCTTTCCGTCGTGCTGTTTGTGATTACCGTGGTGTTTTGGGTTTTTCCCGAGCGACCGGTCGACTTCAGTGCAGGGAAGTAAAAACATTTTCTTTTTCTGCTTATTGACTCAGAGTCTTCGTCTGCTTTTCAGCTCGATTTCCCTTCTCTCTCTCTCACGTTATTTCTCTAGGTTCCCGCAAGAAAGAACTTATAAAACATGTCCGGTACGGACCAGAACAGGGACACAACGGTGAAGTTACCCTCATGGAATGCGTGTCTTTATGCAATGCTCCGGGGGAGTACAGTAAGGATAGTAAGTTTTCATTTAGTCCTGTGAAGTTATCCTCATGGAATGCGTGTCTTTATGCAATGCTCCGGGGGAGTACAGTAAGGATAGTAAGTTTTCATTTAGTCCTGTGAAGTTACCCTCATGGAATGCGTGTCTTTATGCAATGCTCCGGGGGAGTACAGTAAGGATAGTAAGTTTTCATTTAGTCCTGTGAAGTTACCCTCATGGAATGCGTGTCTTTATGCAATGCTCCGGGGGAGTATAGTAAGGATAGTAAGTTTTCATTTAGTCCTGTGAAGTTACCCTCATGGAATGCGTGTCTTTATGCAATGCTCCGGGGGAGTACAGTAAGGATAGTAAGTTTTCATTTAGTCCTGTGAAGTTACCCTCATGGAATGCGTGTCTTTATGCAATGCTCCGGGGGAGTACAGTAAGGATAGTAAGTTTTCATTTAGTCCTGTGAAGTTACCCTCATGGAATGCGTGTCTTTATGCAATGCTCCGGGGGAGTACAGTAAGGATAGTAAGTTTCCATTTAGTCCTGTGAAGTTACCCTCATGGAATGCGTGTCTTTATGCAATGCTCCGGGGGAGTATAGTAAGGATAGTAAGTTTTCATTTAGTCCTGTGAAGTTATCCTCATGGAAATTGGGGCTGCTTTCTCACTGGGGAAAGCGAGCTGCCATACAGGACGGCGCGACCCACTTTAACCAATTTTGCCCTGCATGCGTCTATTCATGTTTCCAAGACCCGAGACTTTCGCTGTGAGACAGCACAATTAGTATCATTTTCCTGTTTCAGTGATCAACATGACATTGTGTTTCAATAATTGCCGAAGTATTACATTCATTCTGTATATGATATTTGACCGTTTTTGAAAATATAGAATCAACATGACATTGTGTTTCCATACATTGCCGAAGTATTACATTCATTCTGTATATGATATTTTGCAGGGTTTTTTGAAGTATAGAACAATGTACTGTACTGGCACTGTATTCAACATTAAATCTTTCAAACTGAAAGACGCACAGACACATGATTATTTTTTTTAAGCACTTTCCTGGAAAAAAAGTTGGTTTTGTTGGATAAACACACACCAAAATTTTAGTTACCAGAAGAATAACAGAAAAAAACAGTAGAATGACAGAAGGCCAACCTTGTGAAAAGTGTTGAGGGTTAGGAGGTCGCACCATGCGTGGGTCCATGGGCCAACGTTCAGGCGGCATGCCTGGCTGACCTGGTCGCATGTCTCGGAATCCTGGTATTGCACCTGTGGCAATCAGAATCGAAAATTTTAGTAGTAAATTTTCATTTGATTAATATACTTACCCAACTCACATATAGCAATTTACTTCAGTCTAGTGCTAGAACGTTGTATCGCATCACCTTGGTAACAAGGGAGGCAACTCTAAAAAAAGAGCTATGTTGACCCATAAACAGGACAAAGTCACGTGACTTCCTGACCTTGCCGCCATATTGTAATCATTCGCACGAAGGCGCAGAAAAACTTCCCTCTTTTTTTTAGAACAACCCCTCTAGCGGGGAAGGTGGGAGGGAATTAACTATGTGAGTTGGGTAAGTATATTAATCAAATGAAAATTTACTACTAAAATTTTCGATTAAATTACATAACTTAACCGAACTCACATATAGCAGATTGCTAATGAAGGCGGTGGGATGCTCAATCTATGAGCTAGGCAATAATTTGCCCTGCTGCTACCATTGCCGGTAGCGCATTAGAACCGTACTGTTGCACGCTGGAAAAGTCACGCAGGTAAAGGTTGATAGAGAGCTCCTACGATCTCCAGTAGGCGGAGTCAAGGACTTCAGAATATCCTACCGATTTTAGCACCAACGTAGATATGTCCTTAATCTACCCTTGTGCTCAAAGACGATAAGAGTAGTTTTGTTTTTGATCATAAACCCCTTGTATAAGACAGGAAGGAGCATAGTGATATAACTGGTCAGATTCATAATAATGGGTCGCCTATGGCGAGAATCCTATAAAGAGGAAAACAATAAAACCATCGGAGATGGTTGTCCTAGCTTCTGATGCCTGACTAAGAAGTCTGGCCGGAAGCAGAGTGAGGTAGAGAGCCTCTATTGAAACCTACATCTCCCTGTAAGCCAAAGAGTGTGTGAATCTCGCTACCTCTGCGCGCTGCAGCTAGGAGTAAAAGGGAGAACGTTTCGCACGTAATGTTTATGAAGGCTAGCAGAATGTAGCGGTTCAAAATCTGTGGAGCATAGAAACTCCGATACCAAAAGACTCGAACTTGTCTTGCTGTGATCTTTTGTATTGAACCCTATCTAGCATATGGTCTCTCTGTGAAAAGAGACCTGTCATCTTATAATGCGAGCTAAACAAGTCACACTGACAAGATTAGGGAGAAGCATAGCCTAATTCACGTAAGGCCTAGAAGTAGGCCCACGTTCTATCTCGCACAGTCTGGACGGAGCCCAAAGGAGAACTGTCCAAGATACAAAAACACTCCCCCCCCCCCCCCCCTCCCTCTTTCCCTTTCAGCCTTAGGCCCCCAAAAAAAAATTGTCTGTTTCTGGTCACCCGACCGACCCTAAATTTCAGCGCCGACCCTAAACTTTTTTTTTCCAAACTCAAAAAATTTTCCCATTTGTCCAAGCTCAAGATGTAAGATGTCTCAAGTCTTCTTTTCTGTTTCATCATGGAAATATCAGACCAAGTAAACAAAGAAAAACATGTCATACTCTTTCAGTCTTTGTCACAGATTTGTAAATGTGTTGAGTGTCTTGTCTCTATGTATAGTGAATCCAGTCTCTTTGCGCGATTTTTAAAGTTAGTTTTATTGGTCTACATTTGGGGGGGGGGGAAAAAAAAAAGAAAAAAAAAAATTCCCTACCTACCTACCCTATTTTTTTTAGCCATGTTACCAGAAACAGACAATTTTTTTTTTTGGCCTTATCTCAAAAGGCAAATGAGTGAGGAGGAAGGACCCGTTTGCGAGAGTGTGACAGAATGTCACTGGTGTTTTCAAAGAAAAGGCTGAAGTTCTGAGAGGAAATCAAGCACCAGAGAAGACAACCGTTGTCCTCAATGGCTAAGGGAGTGGTATCAGTGAGAGCTAAATACCCATGTCCCTACACGCTGGCTTGAAATACAGAGGGCGAACTTCTGTAAACCGGACATGTAGCCCTCGCGGGAGCGAAGTACTGCTGAATTTTAGTGTGAGTAAACGGCAGTACGATAGCTGAAGCCGTAAGGCCGCAGCTTGAAAGTTAGAAAGAATGCCTGACAGGCCCATATTCAAAACGGTCACCCATCCCGGTAGTAACCGAGACAGATGCTGCTTAACCTCGGTGGTCGGAACGAGACCGTGTTGCGGCCTTTTGCTGAAAAACGAGAAAGACTATGCCGAGGCTGCAAAGATGAGGGTATATTTTCCCTTTTGCAAAATCAGGAGTGAAACGTCGGGAGTATTGAAAACCTGATTGCGTGCTAGTTCTATGTTAACCCAGTCCGCAATTGGGAAAGACACGTGAGGGTATCAGTAACCTGATCCGCTCTCAAACCATGCTCCTATCGCTCCCCGTCCCGAGAGAGGGGTGCGTGAGCATCTTTTAAATTTTCAGTTTCCCGATGACCGTAACGCTAGAGGCATTACATGGAGTTAGTTCTGAAGCCTTGAGAAAAAATCCTCAAGGTAAGAGAACTGGCCTAGGGATAGAGAAAGCCTCTATAATACCAAGGTTTCTTTAACTAGTAATTCAAGTGCTAGAAACCTAAAGTTGGGTAACCGCTGAGGGAAAGGTAAGTTGCACACTCCCTCTGCCCTTTGTGCGAAATTGGCTCAGCCTAAATTGCCGCTTAGAAAAGTGTGCAGAAAGACCTGAGAAAGTATCCAAAGCTGAATCCCTGAACCGGAGTGCCGTGATTCAGCCTTCAGAGGAAAAGAGGGGTAGGCGTGGTAAAGCCGGAAGCCTATACCATACTGTGACAAGTGTGACGTCACTTCGATGGCTTAGCCAAGAAGGCTTGAGAATCTAACAGGGCGAACAAAAGCGTACTATACTGCGATGTAGGAGAAAACTCCTAACACATTGCAAATTGAAGAAAAATCCAGGGGCCACTGCAGGGAAGGCTACAAAAATAGTGTCGCTTGTTAACTCGCGGGAGAAAAAGGCCCTGAGGGGCGTAATGCCGAAGTCGAAATCACTGAACCACAAGGAATGTGATTCTATTTATTACTGGCAAAAACATAAATGTTCACTATCTTTTGCGAATGGGGAACAAAAAACAAAACCAACGCGAAAAGCTTCTGTGCCAAGACTAAGGTTCGCCACATGATGGAGTCCTTAGTTCTTTTCGTAAGCTCTTAAAACGAATAGCTGAAACTATGGAAGTTTATGCAAGTCCGTTGTGTTGCCCAGCGAAAGTCGCTGACAGGAGCCGCTACCGCAAGGGGTAGGACTCGCCGGAAAAGTTCCGTCTGAGAAGTAACGGACAGTGGCTCAGTGATCCTAAAGATTTTTGAGTCAGAACGTGCACCAGTAAGTTGGACATGTTCTGGCGAGCTGTCGGAAAACCAAAGCTTATGACTCGTATGAGAAAGCGAGCGATTCCGTAAACCGTAAAAGCTGAGTTTGCTTTAATAGCTTGACCTGTTTTTCGCCGCTTAGGCGAAAAATTAGTGGCCTTAGCAGCTTCATCCGAGAAGGCGGAAAGAAGAGGTATGCAGCTTCATAGATGGGCGTACATACCGCAAAGCTGCCTAAGCCAGAGGGTCTAACCCTATGTGTGTGCTTGCTTAGCTTCATTATCTTGCCTAATCTGAGGCAGAATGTGGCAAGCTGAAGCAGTTCCCAGTTTCTTGCCAGAAGATGGGGAGGAATGCAACGTAGCGTAGACGTGCAAAAACTACCCTGGTGAACACAAAAGCAAAGAGTGCCGAAGTAGATCGGCCTCTTACTTGTACCTTGAGCCAAGCGAACGGCTGACCAAGCAAGCAACCTTCTGTGAAAGGAGAAGACTAAAGTGACTCAAAGGTGACTTGGATCCTAGACCTAGAGAGAAAGAAGACCCTGCGCGCGTGCACGGAATGTGCAAAGAGAAGCGCTGGGAGGCTCAGCTGCTCAGCTGCTCAGCAGACTTTAGCCAAAGTGGCTAGCAGCGTCATGACATCCGTCTCCCCCGCGTCACGACGACTCGAAGTTGACAAGAGCAGAGGAGATGGAGCGTGAGAGAGATCTTTGCAAAGTTTCCGAAAGAGAGGATAACTTGAAAAGGTCATGCTTATTCCCTCAGAGACAAGAGAGAGGCTCAGTATAAGGTACAGCTCTGTTCTACTGTAGCCGTCTTCCCTAAGCGTAACCAGTTCTGTTGTGCACGGAAAAGCAGCATGCGGTAGGGCAAGTGTCGATGAGGTAATAAAAGTGGCTGTTGAAGTGAACCTCTGGCAGGTCCCTGAGAGAGAGGAGTGAGATGCTTCACATGAGCAAACCACAGTTTGACTAAGTCCGACACCGTACTGTAAGCTGCCAAAAGCGGCACTGTGTCAGTCGGTGAGTTGACTTGCCATAGGTTGAGCTCAGAAACTTGGCCATATAAGAGACAACGGAGATTCGCAGATCCAAAAGGAACGCGTTTCTCCCGAACTGAGCGGAAGTCAACCAAAGCTGAAGGTGGTGGTACGGACAAGTTGCCGAAGCAACCACCCCTTCCTCAATGTACAGCAAAACTACTTCGCTGCCTATGCGAAGCATGGGTAAACTCGGATAGTAGCCGAAAAACTGGTGTCTTCTTCCTGATCAGAAGCACCGTAATCCGAACCGTAGTCCTGCACATCCGTCCTGAAGCTTTACCGGAAGACACCCGTAATGGGGAGCTGTAATAGTCACCGGAAGTTGGTATCTTCTTCGTCTTGAGCGGAAGCACCGAACTCCGAATCATAGTCCCGCACTTCCGTGCAACCCGGAAGTACACCACCGCCATGGCTGTGATAGCCAGGCGAAGCGTCGACCGGAAACGAAGACACCCGAGGGATTTTATACCCAAGCGGTGCCCCCCTAGGGACTGCTTCCTGCCCCCCGGGCGGAAGCGGGGAATGCCGTGTCGATCCGGCCCCGTGCAATGCGAAGGCTGCCGACGGTAGCAAATCCCCTGTTCGATCCAAGACCGAACGCGTATCTGGGCTCCTACCCTGTACCAGCCTCCTGCGCGAGCGGAACGGCGTAGCCAGGAGATCGGAACTTTCACTCCTTGCCCGACCATCAGGTGGAGCTACTTCCTCCAGGATACGCCCTTCGCGTTGGCCGGAGAACCCAGCTACTGACGAAGGATAAATACCTTGAACATAGTCAGGCCGAACACCAACCGAGGCCTGAGTACGCAGAAGAGAGACTCCGTCGCCCGCATCGAATGCAGCATGCACATCGGCCGACGTCACTGTAGCCGAGGGAGGGACACGCACCCTGGCCAGGGAACGCGTATCGCCGACACCCAGAGGTAAAGACAAAAATTCTGCCCTAGTCGACGAAAGCTCTGCTAAAAGGGAGGAACCTGAGCGCTCAAAGAGCGGAGAAAAACGGAAACATCTTGTTTATCACTGACAGAGCTAGAACCGGAAGCAACCGGTACAGATTCTGAAGGCAGAATCGACATGGAGGGAGATTTAGGCATGTCAATCTTAACATCAAAAGACTTTGGATGAAGGGTCTAACACCTTCACAACAGCTTGACTAGAAGAGCCCTTCGACTTACGAGAAGGCTTCTTAACAGGAGAAGGCTCTGTCACTTGCTTAGAACTTTCTTCTTACCGCTATCCGACATGGCGGACGAAAGCGTGTAAAAAAATTTTAAGTGCAGAACCAACCTAAGTCAAGCAAAAACGACAAAAATATGCAAAAATGCTCACCCCAAACACAAAGTAAAAGAAGAGAGACGTGTAAGATAACCAAGGTGAAGTCTGACCCAAGAAAAAGTCAGACCAAAGGCTGAAAAGCCTAAGCGAAGCAAAACACATCCGTAGCCACGGAGCGCTGAGTAGAGAATGATTACAATATGGCGGCAAGGTCAGGAAGTCACGTGACTTTGTCCTGTTTATGTGTCAAGGTAGCTCTTTTCTTTTAGAGTTTGTTTGTTTGTTTATTTGTTGCTTAACGTCCAGCCGACTACGCAGAGCCATATCAGGACGAGGAAGGGGGGGGATGAAGGGGGCCACTTGTCAAGCGATTCCTGTTTACAAATGCACTAACCCATTACTTGTGTCCCAGCAGGCTTTAGTAAAACTAAATTAATACCTACTGGAAGATTACCAGTTTCCAGTATGTTAAAATAGGCTTAACCTATCTACTGCTGGACTTACATCAGAACACTAACAGATTAAACTATACATGAATCGCGAGACAAGCGGCAAGAGAAGAGATTTTTGGAAAAAATACAGGTGAATGAGCAAGAAGGCAGAAAAAAGAAAAGAATTCATGAAGAAAAAGAGAGCATGACAGGAAAGAGGAACCAAAAATCTACCTAACAGCAAACTAGAAAGCTCCTGCGGTTCCAAAAACAGGAGGGGCCTTTAATTTCATAACCGCAGTGCCCCACTGCGGGATCTTTTAGAGTTGCCTCCCTTGTTACCAAGGTGATGCGAAACAGCGTTCTAGCACTAGACTGAAGTAAATTGCTATATATGTGAGTTGGGTTAAGATATGTAATTTAATCACAGTTATGTTGAGTGTACCATCATGCAAACAAAATGATCTGGGGGCTATCAAACTCAGTGTAAAATTTGTGAAAAAATCTGTTTCATGACCAGTGAACGACACATCCTTGCCAACCTTCCACCTGAAGCAAAACACGAGCCCCATATTTTATGTTTTATGTTAACTTACCAGATCATTCATCTGACCCCTGGACTGTCATCCCTCCAATTGTTTTGACATGTAGGAGGTCTTCTAACTATCAAATTTCCTGCCAAGCAGACAAAGCCAGGACATTTGGACCTCTACATATTTTCAATCGAGGTCCAACAGACCTTTTTCCTATGAGGCTGGAGACAACACTCATACATGAATGGGCAAGGCAAAAATACAAAACAAGAAGAGCAAACGCTCGATCGAGTCACTTTCGCAGTTCTGAATATTATATGAGGCATCAGATGGACAGGAAGAAATTGCTATTCACAACACAATGAGTCACGTTCACATAAAATTTGAGCCCGGTCACTTTTATAGTTTCCGAGAAAAGCCCAACGTTAAGTTGTGTGTTGCCGAACAGAAAAGGCTAGTTATCTCCCTTGTTTTTCTGATAACGTTCGTAAAAGGCTACAGATGTAAATACTTTGATGTAAAGAATAATCCTACAAAGTTTCAATCACATCCGATGAACTTTGTCAAAGATATAAAATGTCTCATTTTTCCTTTGACGCTGACCTGTGACCTTGAAAAAGGTCAAAGGTCAACGAAACCATCGTTAAAGTGTAGAGGTCATTGGAGGTCACGACTAAACAAAATATGAGCCCGATCGCTTTGATAGTTTCCGAGAAAAGTCCAACGTTAAGGTGGTGTCTACGGCCGGCCGGCCGGACGGCCGGCCGGATGGCCGGCCGGCCGGACAGACTAACACTGACCGATTACATAGAGTCACTTTTTCTCAAGTGACTCAAAAACAGAAAGACTGCCAATGTTTCAACATTCAGAATAAAAATATAAGAATGGTAATTTATTGGAACGTTTCAATTTATTACAAACTAGATGAATAGCCGCTTCGCCAGGTACGGCTTCGCTGGGAAGAAGTTGAGCCGAATACCCGGCTGTGCCGGGGACCCGGCTTTGCCGGGTGTACGCCGGCTTTGCCGGCGCACCGCACGAAGGAAGGGAGATAAACGCGCAAAACACTGGAGAAGAGTAAAAATAGTATAACGGGAATATGGATTGAGCGTTGTCGACAGTGACCTTCTAAAAATAGAAACGGGAATATGGATTGACGCCACACGAAGGAAGGGAGATAAACGCTGAAAACACTGGAGAAGATAAGGAAGAGTTACTGAGAATGGATCCAGAGAAAAACCAAAATGAGCACGTGTTGAAATATCTCATCGAGCAGGTTGTGTCCGGGGTGTAGCTGAATATGGCCACCAAATTTGAAACAGATCCATCGAGAACCTTGAGCGTGCATCGCGGACACACACACACACACACACAGACACAAGTCGTATATATATATATATATAAAGATATTTCTTTGATTGTACTGTTTTGTTTTGTCATGAAAAAAAACTTTCCAATAACTTACCATTCTTGTTGTTTTTAGGCCAGACTAAAGTCCAAAACTCACCTGGCATCCTGGGCATCATGGAAGAAGGGGGCATGCCAGCAGACCCCGGTCCCATCCCCGCCTCTTGCTGCTGCTGCTGCTGCAGCCACTGCTGGTGCAGCGGGTGGCCCTGGCCGATCTGCTGCGCAGCTTTCTGCTGCATGCGCAGCTTGGTCTGCTGACCCAAAATCTCACGTAGTTGTTGGTGTGGAGTCGGGGGGCCCAGTCCCCCCATCGCTGCCTCCCCTGTCCCGGGCCCGACCACGCCGCCCTGGCCGTCACAATCACACACACACCTTACACACTCGCTCACCATGACACCAAGTAGTCTGCCGTTCTGGGCAGTCTTTACCTCTATGGAGTCAAACCTCTCAATTCAGACCCTTCATTATGAGACTACCTCTCGCCACGACACCAAGTAGTCTGCCTAACTGGATAATCCTTACCTCTAAAGAGTCAAACCTCTCAATTCAGACCCTTCATTACGAGACTACCTCTCGCCACGACACCAAGTAGTCTGCCTAACTGGATAATCCTTACCTCTATGGAGTCAAACCTCTCAATTCAGACCCTTCAGTACGAGACTACCTCTCGCCACGACACCAAGTAGTCTGCCTAACTGGATAATCCTTACCTCTATGGAGTCAAACCTCTCAATTCAGACCCTTCAGTACGAGACTACCTCTCGCCACGACACCAAGTAGTCTGCCTAACTGGATAATCCTTATCTCTAAAGAGTGGAACCTCTCAATTCAGACCCTTCATTATGAGACTACCTCTCGCCACAACACCAAGTAGTCTGCCTAACTGGATAATCCTTACCTCTAAAGGGTGGAACCTCTCAATTCAGACCCTTCATTACGAGACTACCTCTCGCCACGACACCAAGTAGTCTGCCTAACTGGATAATCCTTACCTCTAAAGAGTGGAACCTGTCAATTCAGACCCAATAAAGCCTGTCCTTAACTGGGCCAAGTCGACTACGCGAAGTATACTTTGCGAAGCTGCCCGCACAAAGCTTTAGCACTGAGTTTTGGGTAAAAAGACTCCGTGAAGTTGAAATGGGGCTCAATGAAGGACCGCCTTTACGAGACTACCTCGACTATTAAGACGTCAATTTCTCAGACACTTTCTTCATAGTGTCACTGTCGGTTACTTCACTTCCATAATATAAGACTCGCTTTCAAGATCTAGATCAGTAAATGTCTCAAGTTTTAGGTCTCAAAGCAGAGGTATCACTGTACCTGTTTTAATCTTGTCCATTTTCCTTGTTCTCACTGGAACAACTTTTTTTTTCCATACCAGCAGGCATTAGATTACGAATTGTTTCAAAAGTCTACGAATCCCAGAAGTCTTCCAATTGGCGGAAGAATCTCATACCTGACCACGCTGCGAAAAAAAGATAGGTGTTTGTTCATCTTTTTTTCTTTGAACATACAAGAGGCTGTGTTACAATAAAACTAGTTCCTGTCCACTAGTAAGCACCCCTCCCTTGTCCTATCTTCCATCCTTCTTCCCATTGCACTGCAGCTGATTCCCCCTTACAAGTCTGCCTCAAAAGCTACTCTGTTTATGTTATTACTACTCTGTTTATGTTATTAGAGTTCTCTTACGTTGTGCTTTGTTGCTGTAGCTCTGACTGCTATCTGGTTCGTGAGACTGATGCTCTAGAGTTTTCTACCACATTGGTACAGCACCATCAGCAATATTATTACTCAATCTTTTCATTCCTCTTCAAATAAGTCCCCCCCCCCCCCCCCCCCCAAAAAAAAAAAAAAACAAAGAAGAAGAAAAGAGATCTGGATCATACTCCATTGTGCAATGTACGTTCGTATTATCAACAGCAAAATACACAACAGTACAGTTATAATATTCCCTCAACATCCATACGAGTACACAGCATGTGAAAGGAAGGCGGCATGCCATTTAGGGACTTTAGTACACACTACACACCACAAACTAATACACCTTGTCTGTACTGATTGGTATCATTTTACAACAAACAACCAAAAGTCACATGTTTCGAAAATATGTGTGTGCTTGCTTGCTTCCCAGAGACCTCTAACAAGTTCTGGGGAAAATGTTCCCAACCTATGTTTAACATTCTCCAAATTGTTGCTGTCCACACCTGATGCCCATGAGAAATGTGTGCAAACTAGAAATGAAGGAACAGCGTTTTTTGTATTTTGTTTGTTTGTTTGCTTAACGCCCAGCCGACCACGAAGGGCCATATCAGGGCGGTGCTGCTTTGACATATAACGTGCGCCACACACAAGACAGAAGTCGCAGCACAGGCTTCATGTCTCACCCAGTCACATTATTCTGACACCGGACCAACCAGTCCTAGCACTAACCCCATAATGCCAGACGCCAGGCGGAGCAGCCACTAGATTACCAATTTTAAAGTCTTAGGTATGACCCGGCCGGGGTTCGAACCCACTACCTCCCGATCACGGGGCGGACGCCTTACTACTAGGCCAACCGTGCCGGTCCAGTGTTTTTTGTAGCTTACAACGTGAAGACAGACTAAACCAAGTACTGTCTATTTCAACAGAGGACCGGCACAGGCCTAGTGGTAAGGCGTCCGCCCTGTGATCGGGAGGTCGTGGGTTCGAACCCCGGCCGGGTCATACCTAAGACTTTAAAATTGGCAATCTAGTGGCTGCTCCGCCTGGCGTCTGGCATTAATGGGTTAGTGCTAGGACTGGTTGGTCCGGTGTCAGAATAATGTGACTGGGTGAGACATGAAGCCTGTGCTGCGACTTCTGTCTTGTGTGTGGCGCACGTTATATGTCAAAGCAGCACCGCCCTGATATGGCCCTTCGTGGTCGGCTGGGCGTTAAGCAAACAAACAAACAAACAAAAATGTCAACAGAGCAATGCTAACAAACTGTTGCCCTGTTTGAGGGGTAGAACATTATGAGCATTACAGTACTTTCCACTGAATCAAAATGATATCTTAACATTCTACACACTGATTTAGTGTGAGTGGTAGAACCTTATGAGAATTACAGTACTTTCCACTGAATAAAAATGACATCTTAACATTCTATAAACTGATTTAGTGTGAGGGGTAGAACATTATGAGCATTACAATACTTTCCACTGAATCAAGATTACATCTTAACATTCTAGTTTCTACATACTGATTTAATGATGATATCTGTGCACAAATGCTGTCTTTTCAGTATGATCAACATGGACAACCTAAAGTGACATTCCAAAGGTCTTCACACTGATTTAGTGTCTGGATGTGTCTGTGCACAATGTTGTCTTTAGAGTATGACCGACAAGAACAACCTATCCTAACGCAGCATCTTGTAGTTCTACACACTGATTTAGTGGTTGTGCACAATGGTCTCTTGACAATACGATCAACAAGAACAATCTAAAACACTGATTTAGTGTTTGTGTCTTTGGACAATGTTGTCTTCAGAGTATGATCAACACAGATAACCTAAAGTGACATCTTGAAGTTCTACACACTGATTTAGTGGTTGTGCACAATTTTGTCTTTACAATAGGATCAACAAGAACAATCTAAAGCAACATTTTGAAAGTGATAAACACTGATTTAGTGGTTGTGTCTAACGACAATGTTGTCTTGACAATATGATCAACAAGAACAATCTAAAGTGACATATTGTAGTTCTACACACTGATTTAGTGTTTGTGCACAATGTTGTCTTTATAGTAGGATCAACAAGAACAATCTACTGCAACATCTAGTTGAAGTGATACACGCTGATTTAGTGTTTGTGCACAATCTTGTCTTTACAATACATGTAGAATCAACAAGAACAATCTACAGCAACATTTTGAAGTGATAAACACTGATTTAATGGCTGTGCAAATCCTATTCAAGCAACTCTACTGTAGTGTGGCTCAGCTGACATTGACACAATGTGTGCTTGGTAATTTGCCGCTGATGTTACATAAAAATACAAATGTATTGAACCGACATGCAGATGATTTGACATCACGGCTATAGCTGCTGGTTACACCCACAAATTGTTATGCTATGCACATTCAGTGTAGAGAAGTATGACTGACCAATGGTACAGTGTCTCTGGTTAGTGAACCACCCACAGACAATATTGACTGACCAATGGTACAGTGTCTCTGGTTAGTGAACCACCCACAGACAATATTGACTGACTAATGGACAGTGGTGTAATGTTTTCTAAGCAAACAACTTGATAACTCAAGTGTGCAGACCATTTGATAACTGTGCTGATAGCAAGTGATAGCCGAAACTTAACCCGCTAGTTCAGGAATCACAAACGATCCTGCAAAGTGTACCAGATCTTATTTGATTAGTTTTTCTTCAAAGCCTGTGTGCCTCTACAACCAGGTTACCTGCTGAAATATAGCGGTCTCTACCGTGTGACACACTGACACCGACACTATGAGGTAAGTTCTACTTGGTGAATCACTGATGGACACTCACGCACTGACACACACTTACACACACCATGCCAAGGCGTAGGTAGGGCGGGGGAGGCAGCATACATGTATCACTACAATATTCAACACCCATCTGCAGCTTCTTCACTACTTTCAGTTTCACACACAAAAAGAGGTAAAATTCTATGCCATCAGGTTTTTCTTTCACTAACAAAATTGCGACCGAAAGAGCAAATCCTCTGCACAAGAGGAAACACTTTAGTTCTTCCGAAACAAAAATAAAAAGGAAAATGTCTCCTCTGAATCAGAAATAACTTGATTTTTCTTACTCTTACTTCATTGAACTGAAGGTACGTGTTCTGTAGCTGTCCAGACAGTTTTAGGTCAGCAAAATACACAACTCCGTGCTTTTGGCACCTGATGGCACAAACTTTCCCTTTTTCGAGTGTAAAGCATGAATCGCCAGCATAAAATGCACTTAAGACCAATATTACAATGTTCACTCAATAACAACAATGACAACACAATCATAAATAAATCACTACAACCAGTACAATGTTGTGCAACCTCAAGAGTCAAATGCAACCAATACAATGAAATCTTATACAACAAGCTGCTCATTCGTCCTCAGTTAGCTCTATAACCTAAGTGTGAAAATGTGAGAATTATCTGTTAACAACATTTTAAGAAACACCAAGGAAACACAACATATTCCACAACATCAACACAAGCATGCAGTTAGACGAAAAACAGTGGAATTATGAACCTGAGGATTAGTATCAAAACCCACAAATTCAACCCAATCAATCAACAACAACAAAAATCACACAGCACGAGCTAGGGTTATGATTGCTATAGAGTGGGATGAAAAGTTACCCCAAAAAAACAAAAAAAGGAGAGAGAGAGAGAGAGAGAGAGAGAGAGAGAGAGAGAGAGAGAGAGAGAGAGAGAGAGAGAGAGAGAGAGAGAGAGAGAGAGAGAGAGAGAGAGAGAGAGAGAGAGAGAGAGAGAGAGAGAGAGAGAGAGAGAGAGAGAGAGAGAGAGAGAGAGAGAGAGAAAAGACAACTATATGGAGCAATGTGCAATGCAGAAATACTGATGATAAAGTGAGTTTGAATTCAGAGTCCTGGACTGAGGTGCATGAAGCAAAACAGGGTGCTACCCAAATGGGTGGTATGAAACCCAGGGTAGGATTGGTTGAAATTGAGATTTGTTTTGATTTGAACCAATCAGACCCTGTGGCTTGTTCCCACCCAATTGGGTGGCATCCAGTTCCTCTTCGTGCACCTCAGCTACACTAAACAAAGTGCTTTCCATGTCCTTGCGCCATTAGATGGTTGATAAGGTGAGAAGCACACAGAGGTGTTACAGCCTATTTGGAGAGGAGGGAAGTAATCACACACACAAAACAACAAGACTGAGAAGTGCAGCACAAGCACGAACAGAACTGAAATGTGAAAACAAAAGCAACAAAATGTGCACACTCTACTTCTTCTTCTTCTTCTGCGTTCGTGGGCTGAAACTCCCACGTACACTTGTGTTTTTTGCACGAGTGGAATTTTACGTGTATGACTGTTTTTTACCCCGCCATTTAGGCAGCCATACACCGTTTTCAGAGGAAGCATGCTGGGTATTTTCGTGTTTCCAGGGTTCCTGCAGGGCAGAGCTGATACAATTCAAGGAGTTTTCAAGGACATTTCCAGGACCAAATAAATGCTTTTCAAGGACATGATTTTCCCCAAATTAATGCAAAGCACCAAGCTTACCTTCAGGAAGGGAAGCAACTACAGGTGACTAGTAATAGTTCGTCTGCTTTTGTTTTCACTCGATCTTTTATTCTCCCAAAATGTGTGTACTGTATTTGACGAAAAAAAAGGGGGTTGCATTTTTTTTTTAAAACAAGACAAGCTGCTGACGAAATGTATTGGCAACAATTTGGAAAAATCAAGTACTTTTCAATGACTATTTAACAAAACTCTATTTTCAAGCACTTTTCAAGGCCTGGAAAAGGTTTTCCAATTTTCAAGGAGTTTTCCAGGGTTCAAGGACTCTGTACGAACCCTGTGTTTCTATAACCCACCGAACTCTGACATGGATTACATGATCTTTTTCGTGCGCACTTGGTCTTGTGCTTGCCTGTACACACGGGGGTGTTCGGACACCGAGGAGAGTCTGCACACAAAGTTGACTCTGAGAAATAAATCTCTCGCCGAACGTGGGGACGAACTCACGCTGACAGCGGCCAACTGGATACAAATCCAGCGCGCTACCGACTGAGCTACATCCCCGCGCTACACTCTACTTCTAACGTCATGATCTGTCTTAGATAACAGAAACAAGAGGATTGAATTCAGTACATTTGTGTGCCTCTACCAGTGTAGAAAGTTAACCCCAAGAGCTAATGCGAAGAAATTGTATAATGGCAATAGATGAATATAAGCAAGCTGCTGCCAGCACATGTATTAACTACATCGCGTTAGGAGGATACAGCTGCTGACCTAGGAAGACATGACTGTTGAGAAATGTGCTGAAGGAAGACAAGACTGTTAATAGCTGTACAATGGGAAGCTTTGGCTTTTGACAAGAGTACTCTGAATCTTGACATGAATATTAGAGAAGATAGTGACTGTTGTAGGCAGACCTGACGGCTGATAGTGATAACTTCACTGCAGGGTGAAATTACTGTTGGCAAACGTATTGTAGGGAGGCTTGGGTTTTGACAAATGTACTGTAGGAAGGTTGGAATTTTGACAAATATACTGTAGGGAGGCTGGGGTTTTCACAAATATACTGTAGGAAGGTTGGAATTTTGACAAATATACTGGAAGGGAGGCTGGGGTTTTGACAAATGTACTGAAGGAAGGTTGGAATGTTGACAAATATACTGTAAGGAGGCTGGGGTTTTGACAAATGTACTGAAGGAAGGTTGGAATTTTGACAAATATACTGTAGGGAGGCTGGGGTTTTGACAAATGTACTGTGGAAGGTTGGAATTTTGACAAATACACTGTCTGTAGGAAGGTTGGAATTTTGACATATTTTCTAAAGGAAGGTTGGAATTTTGACAAATTTACTGTAGAGGTTGGAATTTTGACAAATTTACTGTAGAGGTTGAAATTTTGACAAATGTACAGTAGGAAAGCTGGGATTTTTACAAGTATATTGCAGGGTGAACATGACTGTTGACAAGTGTACGGAAGAAAACATGACTGTTGACAGAATAATGTAGGAGGGCATGACTGCTGACAAGTGTACTGTGGGAAGAGATGACTGTTTTGCGGAAAGAGATGACTGTTGACAAGTTGACTGCAGGATGACATGACTGTTGTACTGCATGGTTTGATATGGAGACACACAGCAACACAGAACCCACTGCCCTTCACACACACTTTGCTGTTATGCACGTCACTGCAAGTGGTGGGAGACAAGTAGGTAAGGCTGCTGGAACACCTTGAAATTTCAAACTTTTTGTTCATTCCACTCGTAGTTAACTTTTACAGATTTTTTTCTATTCTTCAAACCTAGCATAATACTAATATTAGCTGTTAAAACTTCAAATACCAATTTTAAATGCCTACAGACTATGGAGAAGATGCAGTTCCTTGGCGGTAGTAATCACAATGTTTTCTTTGTAAGGAGAAACCCTTCAAAATACTTATTAACTTTAAGCAGCTGTTAGTACTACTGCAGGACAATGGTTATGCTGAAGATAACAAACAACTACACATTTCATAGCAACAACTTCCTTGCTTTATATTTCAGTAAAAAAAAGAATCCTTGATTTTACACCACTGTTATTTTTAGTTCAAGACAGTGTTTACACGGAAAGCAATCAGCAACTACAACTTTTTCCATCTACTTCTTCCCTGCTTATAAATTAATATTCAAACTGTCCATGTTTTGCTGCAGTCATTATTTAAGGCCAAGACAGCCTTACAGCAAAGAGAGACAATCCAGACAAGCCAGGCCCAACGAAAACCCACTGCTAATGCGGAATCAGTGGTTGGTTTTTCTACATATATTCATTGTTTTTTGTTAATCCTAATGTTTACGCTGCGGTTAGTACAGTATCATTACCAGTTGGCGCTTAGCAAAAAGATACGCTTTCTTATTCTGTTCACATATTTTCATCGTTTTTTCTTAATCCTAATGTTTACGCTGCGGCTAGTATCATTGCAAGTTAGCGCTTAGCAAAAAGAAACGATATTTTCATCCTAATGTTTATGCTGCAGTGAGAATCATTCCAAGTTAGCCAAAAGAAACGGTCCAGTCCCACAGCCAGGCCCACGAGTCTTCCCAGCCAGAGCTTGCAAGGGGGAGCAGCCAATCAAAGTGTGTGCTATAAGCAAGTGACCAGAAGCTCCACTTACCACACTAGGGGGCGGGACTAGTGAGGGTGGCCAGGGGTATGGCCCGTGAGGACCCAGTTTGTAACGTCGCATGACCAGTGCAGGCTACACCAGCGACACCACGGGACAGAAAGACACACGCCACACAACCCATCAGAATCAAGCTCCACAGAGAGAGTTACTATTTCTTCTACAGAGAGTTTTTGCTAGCCGTGAGAGACACAGCAGGGCTCCCACTGAACAAAGCAAAAATACCTGAATTTCTCAAGAGGGGTGGTGAACATTTTTATTTTTTAAATGTTTTACAAATTTGCATTAAAATTGTGCAACTTGGCGCAAATATGAGCACATTTGTAGGTTTCTCCTTTTCATATTTCTCGGCAATTTGCAAATTTGTGAAAAAGTGGGAGCCCTGCATAGTCCCGAGATAACATTAGCTGCAGCTGCCCCTACTTCCCACCCCCTCCCTCCCCTCTTGTCAACTGACCATCATCCTTTGTAAAGCAGTTTAACCGTACAACTGAAAATTTTATCAATATTATTCTGTCCCTTCCAACTCCCAAGATTGAAAATGATGGAAAAATTAGCTTTAGCTCTCAGAGCTGTCTATAAAAAGCTACCAAAATGTCAGCCAGTGTATGACTTATGAACATGTTTTCACAAGTTCATTTCATTGTGGCATTAACAGTGATGTTTTTTTCAGAAAGAAACAGGGGGACGCATAAGGCCTTAACTTCTTTCAAGAATAATCCTGCTTTTCTTTCTTCTCATCTTCTGGTGAAAAATACGCCTGACTATGCTTCTTCCTTGAACAGAACATCTGATGACTATCTTTACAGCTGATACAAATTCTAAAAAATTCTTCATTATGCTCAAACTTATGGGAAAGAACTGTTCTGCTGTGTCTAAAACTGATTTTGTTCAAAGGATATTTAATACATTTTGCAGCTTTAAAATACAGCGAAGACAGGCGTTTTAAACATTGTGAACAAATGATAAAGACTACAGAGTGCTTGTTTCACATCTTAGCTGCCACTTTTCATGGTGATTAATGTTCTACATGATCAATCAATCAATCAATGAGTCTTATATCGCGCATATTCCGTGGGTACAGTTCTAGGCGCTCTGCAGTGATGCCGTGTGAGATGAAATTTTATACGGCCAGTAGATTGCAGCCATTTCGGCGCATATTTACCTTTCACGGCCTATTATTCCAAGTCACACGGGTATAGGTAGACAATTATTAACTGTGCCTAAGCAATTTTGCCAGGAAAGACCCTTTTGTCAATCGTGGGATCTTTAACGTGCACACCCAATGTAGTGTACACGGGGGGAGGGTTCGGACACCGAAGAGAGTCTGCACACAAAGTTGACTCTGTGAAATAAATTTCCGCCGAACCTGGGATCGAACTCACGCTGACAGCGGCCAACTGAATACAAATCCAGCGCGCTACCAACTGAGCTATATCCCCGCCCCATGAAGCTCAGAAGTCTTCCAGTCAATTGTCTTTCCAAACATTGTAAGGCAAAAAAAAAAGAAAAAAAGATGTGGTTAAGGTAACATAGCCCCAAAAAATAGGGTAGGAAGGTAGGCAATCACTTTTGTTTTTTAAACTTTTTTTTCTAATGTGTACAAATTAAACCTACTTGACAGGGAAATAAGTGTGCGACTCGAGCGCTTTTGCTTTCATTGCGTTTTCTGCACTGGTTTTTGTTTTTTTGTTTGACAAATGTAATAAAAAGTTATAGGGTCGGCCCCTAAAAATAGGGTAGGTCGGGTTACCGTAACCACACCTATTTTTTTTTTTAGGCCTAACGCAAAGGTAAAGCAAACTGTGATCAACAACAACGCAAACATCCTTTAAACAAAGTAAATGTGAAGATTGTTTTTAAAACAAATGTGTTGGTGAACTGGTGAACGTTGATGATTGCAACAATGTTTATAAACTCTGCACTTCAATGTTATTAACATTTTCCATTTTAAATTTGCACACCTAAAACATTTCCCATGTGAAGAGGCAATGTAAAAATAATACTTTCTGATCACCTGAAGACCGACACTACAACTTGTGAACATCTCTGAGAATGGAGCATACGTAATACATACTTGTAGATTATTACAGAGCTGTTTAATAAAAAATAAAACTTATTTCTGAACAAAGAAGTGTATCACCATAAAAAGTGGCTTGTAAGATGTCAGAAAAAGATATGTCAAACAAAATAAAGGAAGACAACTCTGTGAATCAAAACCTCTGAAACTGAAAACGTGACTGTAATATACTAATAAACAAAAGTTACAACTAAAAACTGACTGGCAGCATTTAAGAGTGATACAAGGTAAAAGCTATTACTCTCATTATAACACACACAAGCATTAGAAATAACTGGTACTGTAAGCAGCTGCATACAAAGGTCTCAACATTCAGATTTATCTTACCATGGAATGTATTTCATTCTTTTACTGATTTATAATCCTCTGAAGACAGAATACGGCTGCCTTAATATGGCGGGGTGAATGAAAACAGTCGCAGTATTGCCATTTGGATGACAGAGTTACCTTCTCTGTACCAAGTGGCCCCTGCGAGTGTTATACATGGGTACGCTCAACAAGAACTGATGTATATGATAAAAGAAATGTGAGTACGACCTAACATTGTGACCTTTGTATTCAGCTCAGCTTAACTAATTACTCCTTGCACTGTTGACTGGAGAATTAGCAGAGCAAAGCGTAGGGAGAGCTACAAGTCAAGTATTGTCATCCAATAAATTAGAATACATTCACACTAGATCTACAGCAAAGTGTCACTGGTTAGTCCTTCAAAATGTCCGCTACAGCTAACTAGAAAATCAGTCACAACACAGACTACACAAGACTACGAGGACGATTCACTGTGGCTGTCAGCCACTGCACAAGCAAGACTACTTGCGTGTGGCATCATCTCTCACGTCTGTCTGCATGCTCGGCCACACAGGACACCGGTCACTGACTGCTTCATTCACAACACCACAACTACGGCCGGCACAGTTTCAAGGGGAAAATAACGCATTTTTATACACTGGAACTCCCATTTTCGGACCTGAGAAAATCTGATAAAATCAGGTCTTAAGAAGGTGGGAGTCTCTAATGAAGGTCTTAAATCAGGTCTTTAAATGGAGGGAGTCTTTAAATGGAGGGAGTCTTTAAAAGGAGGGAGTCTTCAAATGGAGGGAGTCTTTAAATGGAGGGAGTCTTTAAATGGAGGGAGTCTTTAAAAGGAGGGAGTCTTCAAATGGAGGAAGTCTTTAAATGGAGGGAGTCTTTAAATGGAGGAAGTCTTTAAATGGAGGGAGTCTTTAAAAGGAGGGAGTCTTTAAAAGGAGGGAGTCTTCAAATGGAGGGAGTCTTTAAATGGAGGGAGTCTTTAAATGGAGGGAGTCTTTAAATGGAGGTAAATTTACTGAGGTTATGAAGAGAAAATCTGATAAAACCAAGGGGTAGTAAGTCTTAAATTGGGAGGTTTGCAAAGGGAGGTTCCGAGTACAGTATCTCTAGTGCATGATCTAGAATTTGAAGCTTCATTGGCATTCTGATTGTTCTGGCATGACACCTTGTAAAACCTTGTGTGCCAGGGTATACACTACAATATTCTAACATGGTGTGAGAAAATGTCACCTCAAAACTGTATCCACCTAAATACAGTAAGAACATTATACCTGGCTGTACATTAAAATGTTCTGGAGCGTCTACAGTGGTGCAGAACATACAAGACCAACATCCAAACTACAGTGAAGTCAGAAAAACTTTGCCCACAAAACAATCCCTCTGTTAAAGGTTTACAAGAACATTAGGGAAAATGTAATATGAAATGTTAACGGCAACGAACTAGAAAATTTGTCATACCATAGACTATACAGACTATGTGGATAGTTCACTATCACTTTTAGCCAACTCACAAGAAAGTCTACATCACACACTTGAGATACTGTATCAAAATGAGAGAAGAAAAGTGAAAATAGAAAACATTGGGTTTTTTTTATGAAGAAAATACATTGTACTGAACTGCAAAAACTGTGCCAGCCGTTTGCATCGCACCAGACCAAGACCAAGACAGTGTAGCTAGGAGCAACGTCGCTTCGAGCACTCAACAAGACCAGCACGATCGTCAACAACAACCACAACATCCACATCACCAAAGTACTCACGTCCTGCGGGGGCATCATACGGGGGTGGTACTGCTCGGGAGAAACTTCAGACATGGAACGTGACAGGGCCGGGTCCATGGGTAAGCGAGGTGGCACACCCTGGTAGGAGTGGGGGAGACTGTTGGAGCGCTGAAGGTGGTGGGGGCTCCTCAAGCCTTCAGGGGGGAAGCCTGCCTCAGGGTGGCGCATGGGGCTTGCCATGCCGCCGTGACCTGATTACAGCGGAACTCGTAAAAATCATTGGAATCGCTGACAGTACACATCAGCATTGTAAATGGTCAGAAACTTAGGCAACAGTTAAGCACCTCCAGTAAACCAGCAAAAGTAAAATAGCAGTGAGGTCACTGACGCCCACAATTGTGGTCATCACAAGCCGAGCTCACCCATGCAATCCCTCTCCTATCTTATCCCCCAATATTCCATATGTATAACAGCCGAATACTGGCCAGGTCTGAGTGCATACTGAGGTTTTCAACAAGAGAATTTCACTGCATTACACTGAGGGAATAACACTGACTAAAAACAGTCAAAAACAGGACAAAAATGTCAAAAGGGGACAAAAATAAAAAGAACTTCTAAATAAAATCGATGGACACAAATGTTATTTGTATTTTTGACCAAAATATGACACAGATCTCAACAGTCATTGTTCACCTCAACCGCGGAGGAACACCGATTATCTCGATTTGTGTAAAATGTCATACTTAGATCAAAATTACAAATAAGATGTAATATATTGCACACTCACAAGGAGAATACTGACCAGGACTGAGCGCGTACTGGCCAGGGCGGGGTGGGGTGGAGGCCATACTGTGAGTGTGTACAGGAGAAGCGTGGGCGGAGGGCGACCCCGACTTGGGGCCGTACGCTTCAACCATGGCTCCAGGCGGCAGACCGTGAAACATATCCCCGGACTCCGAACTGGGTCGCTGACCGAGGCCGGCCTGCATAGCAGCTGAGGGTCCCGGGAACGTATCCGGAGCAGAGAGCGGAAGACGCATAGGTCCGTGGAAAACGTCATCCTGGGATGTGCTGGGTTGTGGTGTGGAGGGGGAGAAGGCGTAAGGATCGTGTGGCTGTGACGTGCCTGGGTGTTCCTCTTGTTTCCCACGAACTCCACCTATGAAAAAACCCGACAAATGTTTAATAATTTCTAGTTTATGTTATTTTTTCAAAACGTAGGATTGTGCATGCAAGATGAGAAAGTCAGAATATTACTTGCGTGCCATGACATTTCTCAATGACTACAGGAGGCTAGCAGAAAATAAGAAATATAAGAAAATAAGACTGGGAAAAAGAAAAAGCAGGACAAAAATGGAAATCACAGTTGATAAAACCGAAAGAAAGGAGGTGTAAAAAAGTTACCAGAACTCCTTTAAAATACAATACAGACAAAAAATGCAACATGAAATTGAACAAAACTCACTCACTCACTCACTCACGCACTCACTCACACACACACACACACACACACACACACACACACACACACACACACACACACACAAACCACCCACACACACAAACACACACACCCACACACAAATTTGTGACGACAGAAGCCACAGCCTCACCATGAAGTGCGCCGAACATTCTGGGCGGCATGGGACCCTTCCCAAAGGGGTCATCAGGTGGAAGCGGAGACCCAGACGGTGACGCCCCCTGGGAGCCCGGCCCTCGCACAAACTGCTCGAACGACTGATGCTGCAGTCTGGGTCTGGGTGTTCCGGGACCCATGGCGAAGGAATCATGCTTGGGAGTACCCGGAGAGAAGGGGAAGGACTCGTGGGTCTGTGCCCCCACTCCCTGCCTAGCGTGGGGTGGGGTGGGCGAGAAGGAGTCGGGTGGGTGGTCCATGGTGGGCGGTTTGTTGAACGGGTCGTCGGGCCAGCGCTGAAAAGGCGGGGGGCCAGGGCCACCAGCGTTCTGCAAGGGGTTCCGCATGGATGGTGACAGGGCTGCAACGAGATAAATTAAGTCAATTGAAAAGCAGTTTTCCACCATATTTAATATTTTCTTTTTTGGGAAAAGTCAGCATGAAAGGGAAAAAAAAAGAAAATGAAATACACACATAAGGGAGACTCTACTCCCACACACACGCACACGCATCAACACACACACACACGCAATAAAAGAAAAAGTTCTGTTGTTTACATCCTTTGACCTTTATCTGACGAACATTTGTTCAAACGGTAGGATCTTACAATTTCAAGAACTAATAAAACGGAAGACATAGAACAAAAAACTATGCTGAATAAAACTTTTAAAACAGGGAGCTAATTCAGTCAAGCCTTTAAACAACAGTTCTGCCATTACTCTGTGCAGCTCTATGATTTTATCTAATTTTAATCAACAAATAGTTCATCATCTAATTTTAATCAACAAATTGTTCATCATCTAATTTTAATTAACAAATTGTTCATCATCTAACTTTAATGAACAAATCAACACCCACCTTCAGGGGGGTCATGGGGACCCGGCGGCTGAGAGAAGGGGTCACCTGGTGCAGGTAGCTGGCCATGTAGGGGCGGGGGAGCGGGTGGAGGCGGCATGGCCTCGCTGTCCTGCAACATCTGGGCCTCTTGCCGTCGCTTCAGCTCTTGGCTCACCTGCTGCACAAGCAACAAACCATCACTTCCTTTAGATACGATACGATAAGGTCAGATATGATCAGATCAGATTTCATATAGTACTTTGATGTTACCCCCCTGGAAATTCGGCCGTTTTTTTTACTGGGGAAAGCAAGCTGCCATACAGTACGGCACTACCTAATATTCTTTATTTTTCCTGCATGCGCATATATTTATCTTTCCAAGCCGTGAGACTTTCGCTGTCAGCTTGGAATTTTAATTGTGCGCAAGCGTGCACACGGGAGGGGGGGGGGGGGGGGTTGGACAACGAGGAAATAAATCCCTTGCCGACTTGGGCATCAAACCCATGCCGATAGCGACAACTGGTTTTGAAGTCAGCCCCTCTACCGACTGAGCAATTTTGTCTGTGACACACCAACTTTTTCAAACATCACTGCATCTTCAGCATGCATTTGGAATATAATAAAATGTAAAGAGACAGATGTTGGTAATAAGTGCCCGACAATCAAAGAGCAGCAAGAACACAATGTGCTTGGACAGTTCACCTTCTGAGCTTTCTGCACGCGATGGCTGGTGCGGTTCTTTCTGGCCTTTGCCTGGAGAAGAAAAGGAAGTCAAATATTCTCTCATTGTTGCTAGTCACAGTGGATTTCAAAACAATAATATCTTGCATAAAACAAATTTAAGACTATTTTAACTAGTAGTGTTATTTTACAATTTATCACATGTTTATACCTGTGCGTCTAAAATCCTATGCAAAATACAATGAAGTGAATAACTAGTCGTGCTAGTTAAAATTATCATATTTTTATACCTCTGCATCTAAAGTCTTATGCAAAATACAAACAATGAATTGAAAATGTTGTATTCATATCAAAAGCATTGACTTTACTCATAAACAACCCCCCCACCCCCCTCCACACCATCCTTTGTAGCTAGTCACTTGATGGGAAACAACTCTGGATAGATAACACTTGAAACTTACCAAAAATGGCATTTTTTCTTCAGGTTTCAGTTTACGCCACAACTTAGCGATCTGTTTTGAGCGTTCTGACCATTCTGTGAACAAAAAATGAAAGTCATTTGATTAATAACACAAAATACACATCCCCATGCATGCACACAAACACATAGATGTATGCACACAAACACATAGATGTATGCACACAAACACATAGATGTATGCACACAAACACATAGATGTATGCACACAAACACATAGATGTATGCACACAAACACATAGATGTATGCACATAAACACATAGATGTATACACACAAACACATAGATGTATGCACACAAACACATAGATGTATGCACACAAACACATAGATGTATACACACAAACACATAGATGTATGCACACAAACACATAGATGTATGCACACAAACACATAGATGTATGCACACAAACACATAGATGTATGCTCACAAACACATAGATGTATGCACACAAACACATAGATGTATGCTCACAAACACATAGATGTATGCTCACAAACACATAGATGCATGCACACAAACACATAGATGTATGCACACAAACACATAGATGTATGCACACAAACACATAGATGTATGCACACAAACACATAGATGTATGCACACAAACACATAGATGTATGCACACAAACACATAGATGTATGCACATGCAAGCACATACAATACATACATACTGAGTTAAAGTTTTCTAAATCCTTTTCGTTTTTCTAAAAAATAAAAAAAGTAACAAAATTTTTTTCTTCAACAGTTTGTAAAGCATCTTCAAGCACATAAACACACACACTTACACTCACACACAGAAAACCGTCAACACAACACTGACCTGGGTATTCCGCCCTGAGGGTAGGAAAGCTGGTGTTGACGTAAAGCACGGCAGAAATGGTAGCATTGAGACCCAGCGCTTCGTCCGTCTCCCACTTGAGGATGGAGCGTTTGCTGCTTCCCCCGACGACATCATCGTCATCTCCACTGGGGCCCGGTGGCCATGGCGACATGGTCTGTGACACGCCCGGCATTCCTGTGCCCATCTCGGGGCTGCTGCAAGTGCTAGCAACAGATTAAAAAATGTTAACATTTTCTTGGAAGGACTGTCCAACTGAAGGCAACAAGACCTGCATGAAAAACTCTGTGGTGAACAATAAATAACCTTATTTAGCGCACGTCATATAAACAGCTCCAAGCGCTTAACACAGGCTTCTAAGTACATGTACTCATTTTGTGCCAACCCCAAAATGTCCTCATGGAATTATATAAGTGTTTAGTGACATCGCAATAATGGTGACCTTGGATATGGCTTATATGGATGGTTCTCTAAAAACTTTGAACTAAATCCAAAATACTTGGCATGCTATATCGGAAAATGAATTACAGTGCAAACAAAGGACACAAAACACACATACACGCACGCACACACACAACACATACTACAACAGTGAATCAACAATCAAAACGCACACACACACAGACAGACACACAGACAGACACACAGACACACACACAGACACACACACAGACACACAGACAACACATACTACAACAGTGAATCAACAATCAAAACGCACACACAGACACACACACAGACACACACACAGACACACACACAGACACACAGACACGCACACGGACACAACACATACTACAACAGTGAATCAACAATCAAAACGCACACACACACAGACACACACACAGACACACACACAGACACACACACAGACACACACACAACACATACTACAACAGTGAATCAACAATCAAAACGCACACACACACAGACACACACACAGACACACACACAACACATACTACAACAGTGAATCAACAATCAAAACGCACACACACACAGACACACACACAGACACACACACACACAGACAACACATACTACAACAGTGAATCAACAATCAAAACGCACACACAGACACACACACAGACACAGACACACACAGACACACACACAACACATACTACAACAGTGAATCAACAATCAAAACGCACACACAGACACACAGACACACACACAGACACACACACAGACACACACACAGACACACAAACAACACATACTACAACAGTGAATCAAACAATCAAAACGCACACACACACAGACACACAGACACACACACAGACACACAGACAACACATACTACAACAGTGAATCAACAATCAAAACGCACACACAGACACACACACAGACACAGACACACACAGACACACACACAACACATACTACAACAGTGAATCAACAATCAAAACGCACACACAGACACACAGACACACACACAGACACACACACAGACACACACACAGACACACACACAACACATACTACAACAGTGAATCAAACAATCAAAACGCACACACACACAGACACACACACAGACACACACACAACACATACTACAACAGTGAATCAACAATCAAAACGCACACACAGACACACACACAGACACACACACAGACACACACACAGACAGACACACACACAGACACACACACAACACATACTACAACAGTGAATCAACAATCAAAACGCACACACACACAGACACACACACAGACACACACACAGACACACACACACACAGACACACACACAGACACACACACAGACACACACCACAACACATACTACAACAGTGAATCAACAATCAAAACGCACACAGACACACACACAGACACACACACAGACACACACACAGACACACCACAACCCATACTACAACACTGAAGCAACACTCTGTACATTGGTGTTCATGGACCTACCTCATGCTCCTCGGTTGCTGGAACATGGGTGGAATGTTGAAGGGTGGAATTTCGTGGCCAGGTGAGTCATCAGGCCCCCCACCGTGGGGTGCCTTCAACAGTTGGCCCTGGGGGCCTATCCGCACACCTGCCATTGCCCCGTGGTGGGGGGACATGTCTCCGTGGGAGGGGCCTGCCATACCTGGGGGAAGGTGGAACGAATCATGGTCTGCACCTGTGGATCAACACAATCATACAGTAATACAATAATACATGATCATGGTCTGCACCTGTGCATTAATACAATCATACAGTAATACAATAATACAGTGCTGTAATAAAGTAATAACCGAATAAAATGATTCTGGTTGACGCAGCTATATTGAATCAAATGGAACAGCTTTTCTATTTTTGAATGCTGCTGCGCTTACACAAATCAAAGAACAGGGTTCTCAAAGGCCTTTCTAAAGTATGTTGTGAAAGTATGTAGGTGGCAGGAACTCAGCAAGAGATATGCCCAGATCCAAAGAGAGCCCATTATTTTTACTGAGTGAAGAGAGGTGATGACTGACCTGTTCCCAGCTGTGGCTGTGAATCATCATCTGACTTCAACACTCCGGTGAAAATGTCATCCACACCATCAAACTGCATCAGCCCTGAAATGGATTGACAACATTAAATACAGTCTTCTCAGTTTCACAAATCTTTTAACCTCCTTTTGAACTTACAAGTGTGAGTTCGTATATATATTCATAGAAAATTAGCTATCCACATTGGCAATAAAGTAACACACACAAAAAGTCAACTGAAATAAAAGCAGAGCTTAAATAGCTCTGGTACGGCACTTCTGGTCTAGAAACAATCTGGAGCCATTAATAAATATAATGGATTCCATCAGACGCAACATTTTCTCCAGTAAAATACCATGGTGAAGAATGAACCAAAGGCAAATCGTTGTAGTACAGAAAATCTATTCTTCTTTGGAAATGCATTCACAACACTACACACATCTAACACTCCATCAAAACTCCATCTTTTAACACCATGTACCCCACCTATGTTGACCAAGTTTTTTTGGTTTTTTTTTAGCCGAGACCAGCTGTGCCACTCAGAAGTGTAGTAATTGTGTAGAAACTGTGTATCAACACGCTGGAATGCAGGCGTTAGATGGACGTTACAGGAAGCGACTGAAGCTAAAAGTCTGAGAGGATATATGGCCAAGAATCTGTCATGGCGTCGAAAGAAGGAAAGCGCCCGCTTGAATTATTTGGCAGGCTCCTGCTTCTAATAAACTTTTTTTGCAAAGAATATTTTTGTGTTGGATGAAAGAGGATGAATGGACGAACGTTTTGGTATAACATGGTGGCAAATTTATGCCGTAACTTCGTAAGCAATGAATGAATGTGATTCCAACCTTACCTAGTCATTCTGGAGAGAAAAGCGTTACGCGATTTTGGGTGCTTTCAGTTTTGTAAGAACTGTACTCCGAACACCTGCGCGACACGTAAATCCTTCATACAAACCAGACAGGAAATGAATGCAGTGTTTAATTAGACCAAAAATGAGCTCGACGGAGCTGCCAACTTCGTTCATTTCGCTTGGAAAAGTGATGCGAGATGTACGTTATTATCCTTGTGTCAATTCGGTATCGGTCAGTCAAACGGTCATACAGTCCGCGGTAAATGTAAGATGGCCGCCAAAGATCGATTTCGAGGTTCACAAAGTCTACTAAGTCTAAAAAAATATTAAAACAAGAAGAGCAAACGCTCGATCGAGTCACTTTCGCAGTTCTGAATATTATATGAGGCATCAGATGGACAGGAAGAAATTGCTATTCACAACACAATGAGTCACGTTCACATAAAATTTGAGCCCGGTCACTTTTATAGTTTCCGAGAAAAGCCCAACGTTAAGTTGTGTGTTGCCGAACAGAAAAGGCTAGTTATCTCCCTTGTTTTTCTGATAACGTTCGTAAAAGGCTACAGATGTAAATACTTTGATGTAAAGAATAATCCTACAAAGTTTCAATCACATCCGATGAACTTTGTCAAAGATATAAAATGTCTAATTTTTCCTTTGACGCTGACCTGTGACCTTGAAAAAGGTCAAAGGTCAACGAAACCATCGTTAAAGTGTAGAGGTCATTGGAGGTCACGACTAAACAAAATATGAGCCCGATCGCTTTGATAGTTTCCGAGAAAAGATATAAAATGTCTAATTTTTCCTTTGACGCTGACCTGTGACCTTGAAAAAGGTCAAAGGTCAACGAAACCATCGTTAAAGTGTAGAGGTCATTGGAGGTCACGACTAAACAAAATATGAGCCCGATCGCTTTGATAGTTTCCGAGAAAAGTCCAACGTTAAGGTGGTGTCTACGGACGGCCGGCTGGCCGGATGGCCGGCCGGCTGGCCGGACAGACTAACACTGACCGATTACATAGAGTCACTTTTTCTCAAGTGACTCAACAATTGCTTGCAATGCATGCTTTGTCTGTGATTCGTGAAAATCGACACGATTTATTGATTTTGTGTAAAGAAAAATTACTTATAACCAAAATAAAACGTTCTCGTTTTGCCGAGATGTGACGAGCGTGACCTAACTAGTCTCCCTTGGTCATTTGAATATGATCTATCAATGACAACAGGACTTTCACACCTACGTGCGAGATGGACGAGCCCAGCCCTACGGGTAAGTGTGCATGGTCGTCATCCAAATAGTAACGTACATACTTTTGAGAATGAAACTGCTATAAATCGAATGATTTCTTACGAAACATGATTAAAACAATGTTTGAAAGGAAAAAGTATTCGTACCTGAATGATTCAGTCGAAAATTTCGCTAGGTTGAATATGGTTTCAGATTTGTTGTAAATGTAACGTACTTAGGATTTATTCTGCATTTCTTGCTTAGGACGATAGATTCTTAATAAAAAACACATATCCTTCCTTACCCACAACAACACTAATAAGATAAAGCAAGTCTAAAAAATGGTGTTTGTGTAACACTTTTTGGACACACCGATTCCTGGCCATATCCGTACCTGGTCAGATAGAGCCATATGAGTGGGTACGGATATATCCATACCTGGGAGACAATGAGTTAATCCCTGTTTGGTTCTGTGCTGCTTTTGTTTTCCTTTGTATTTGTTTGTTTGTTGTACCGAAGAAGTCTCCATAGGCAAACATTTGACGCTGTTTTTGTGTGTGCTGTCCTTACATTGGTGAGTAGAGAATTCTTTGTTTTTCAACTTTGTTCATCTCATCCACAGTCATTTTGTTGTTTCGACTCCAACAATGATGAAATAAACATGAAATAAGTCACGGCAGAAGACTCTACCTTCAGACAGCATGCGATCCACGTCAATGTTTTTGCTGTTGAGGATTTTCTCCAGGTTGTCTGGGTCTCCCTCCTTCTCCGACTCCTCCCCTTTGTCCTTGCTGCCATCTGGACACACAGGAAGGCGGTGTGAATGTCATACTCCTTCAGGAAAGCATCACAACTGTGGCCAGACTAATACATTATCCCTGTTGCAACACAGCTACTTATAGGCACAGTCCTTCCTGTGAAAACGTTGGGCTCACCGTCTCACTGTGGCCAGGCTTCCACATGGGATGAGACCATCCCTCCACTTGGTTATATACCAAAATATCAACACCCTGACTGCTTGCTGTGGCGAGTGAATCTCTTGATGAATTCTTCTTCTTCTTTCATGGGCTGAAACTCATACGTTCACTCATGTTTTTGCGCGAGTGGTTTTTTAACGTGTATGACCGTTTTTACCCTGCCATTCAGGCAGCATACACCGAGGATGCATGCTTGGTATTTTTGTGTTTCTCTAACCAACCGAACTCTGACATGGATTACAGAATCTTTTCCGTGCGCACTTATACACGAAGATGGATAAGGCACCAGCAGGTCTGCACATAAGTTGAACTGGGAGGTCGGAAAAATCTCCACCTATAACCCACCAGGCACGGCCGGGAATTCTAACCCAGGACCTTCCGCTTGGGAGGCTGGCATCTTATCAACTAGGCCATTGCGCCCGCTGACTATGAAGTCAAAAAGGGAAATAAATAAAAAACAGCCTTACCAGCCCCTCCCTCCAGGTCAGTGTCCATCTCAAACAACTGAAGGATGTCTTTGGGCAGAAAATCTGAATCACCTTCCTCTGCAAGGGCATGGACAGTACAAGTTATGAGACACTTTCTTCTTGAAAAACACTGATGGAATCTGCGAACAAGTATATGTGTGTAAAGAACGCAAGATCGACACATGCAAACAGATATAGACAAGTATGCAACCACACTTAATCTCTCTGTCACACACACACACACACACACATTCACGCAAGCACATAAGCAGTCGTACTCCCTCTATTTTCATTCACACATGCACACACAAACACACATGTACGCACGCACACAAACACACACACACAGATGCATGCACACACACAGACATGCATCAACACACACATGTACGCATGCACACACACAGGCACACACACACACACCAACACACACTCTTTCTCTCTAGTACACCTACCCAGGTCATTTCCGTCGCTGCCGTGTGACGGTGACATTGGCGTGGCTTGGCGGTCTCTGCCCATCAGCAACATTTCCCCTGCCCCCAGCCCCTTCAACTCTCCATCACCGTCCAAACCAGCAGACGGAACTGTCGTCGAACTGGTGGATGGCATGGGGGAGGGGCTAGAGGGGCGGGAGGAAGAGTTGTGGGGGGTGTCAGAGTCAGAACCAGAGTGAAGCAGCTCTTTGGACGACACCGGGCAGTATTTGCTGGTGGTCGTAAGCTCAATGCCGAAGAAGGCCTCCTGTCAACAAATATTGGACAAAGTTTGTCAGAAGACGAGTAACAGCAGATTTCGTGTTTGTTTTCAGACAAAGGACACATTTCTGAAGAAGTTCACTTTGAAAACATTTCTTGTGTCTCTGTTTTTCTGTGTTGTCTGTTGCAAAATATATTAAAGGATTCAACATAAAAAATATCACACAAACTACTTGCACACATGGACGGTCTTTAGCAAGTTGCACACACACAATTCTCTCTTTCTCTCTCTCTGACCTGTAGGTATCCCGGAAAGCTTTCCTCCAGTTTGCCTTTTTTAGACTTTCTGGGTTTTTTCTTGGGTTTGTCTTGTAGCAGGGACATCTCTCCCTCAGCACCTGAAAACATCACACGCACACACCAGACATCAAGCGTCAATAACCACAGAACTAATGTCAAATGCATGAACACTGCAATGTAGAGAAGGCGGGGAACACAATATCATTCATTGTAAACCTGCCAAAATCATTATAAACAGTCAAGTATTTGTTTAGGCATTGACTTGTGACATGATAATAACAAATTCAATGATCCACACAAAGCTATCAGTGACAGTTAACAGAAACTAAACTCATGTAGAAAACATGGAAAATGAAACTAAACTTCAACCAGTCTATAAAGATCACCTAAGGGGCCGACCAAACATGGGGGTCAGACAGGTGGTAGCTATGGAAACGTGAATTATATAGAGAGATAAACCAACTTGTCGGGGATTAGTTTGGGTAGTCGTAATGGGCAGGTGGCCATTATTACCAAGTGGTCACCAGGACAGGTTGGACTGAATTTATATGTTTGCAAATCTTGTTTTCCTGTTACTCAAGCAAACATGATGAATTGAAGAGAAAAGCCATTCAATCCAATCAATGGCAAGATAAAAAATAATGACACTATCCTACCTCAAGCAAACACGATGAATTAAAGAGAAAAGCCATTCAATGGCAAGATACAGAATAACGACGCTATCCTACCTCCAGCAAACACGATGAATTGAAGAGAAAAGCCATTCAATAGCAAGATACAGAATAACGACGCTATCCTACCTCAAGCAAACACGATGAATTGAAGAGAAAAGCCATTCAATGGCAAAATACAGAATAACGTGCTAAGACGCTGAACTAAGCTTCACCCCAAAGGGGAAGAAACCCCCTAAAAAAGAACGGCCTTGACCTATCACCCATGTTACACAAGAGTCAAGGCCATCACGCGTGACTCCACCGCCGCCATGTTGTGAAAGCTCACTCCCACTTCAGCCTCCGAGTAGCTCGGACGCGTTTTTACACTACGCTACAGGCTTTCAGCCTACTGTCTTCTGGACAGTGTTTTCACCCCGTTTACAGGTCCCTGTTTCTCATGCACAAGTTTGGGTGAGCTCATTCTTATTTGTTTGCTTTTGCTTGTGTTTGTTTCTTTCTCCGTTATTCGGTCTGATTGTTGTTTTCCATAACTCAGACTGTTTTTCGTCAGCAATGGCTTACACGGAGAAAAAGAAATTACAGACTAGACAAGTAGCTGCTGAGGTTTCTCCTAAGTTACGCATAAAGAGAAAGGCAAAGGCACTATCGTTTCTGTTCTTGACCCATGTTCACAAAAAAAAATGTCAGTTAAGATTTCGATGAATTGAAGAGAAAAGCCATTCAATGGCAAGATACAGAATAACGACGTTATCCTACCTGGTGGCAGCTCTTCATGATGTTCCTCCACAGACGTCTGGCGTTTGGCGAACTTTCGGGTCAGCTGGCGGATCATAAATCCTCCCACACCTATCGCACACAAACAATCATTCTGGGGGTTTTGCAATTGGGAGTATTTTCAAGAAAACTTTGTGTATTTTCAGAAAAGTGAGCGTAATCCACGCAGCATTTGAATATCCATGATTTAAATATGTTTACACACGTCCGTCGCACCGTTAATCAAATTTACCAATACATTTAAAACAAATGTGTCAAAATTCTGGATCTGCTTTGGGATGCGCTTGTGAAGAAATTTAGTCTAGGAATATTTCATCCACTGACTATACTGCTCGTATTCTAGACAATCATGCGTACAAAATACGGTGAAATTGTATGGGTTCCCAGGTCTGATGACCTCAATTTTAAGACTCCCTCCTTTTTAAGACATGCTTTTCTCAGATTTGTTGAGGTCTTAAAAGGGGGTTCCACTGTATTGGTGGGTAAAGACCCTTTAACTTCACTTGTTTTCTCTTTCATTACTAAATCATTTATTGTTCCAAATCCATTAGAGCAACAAGATCACCACACTTACCAAATCCAACTTGTTTGCGCTGGCGTTTCATTTTAGCTATCTTGGCCTCTTCCTCGGGTGTGAGTTCAGGGGTCATCGCTCCACTAGGCAATTCCCCTGGCTCCAGTCCCTCGAACAGTTTCATTTCATCGTCTGCACATCACAAAATACATGTTGGAGTATAAAAGATTCATTTCATCGTCTGCACATCACAAAATACATCTCCGAGTATAAAAGATTCATTTCATCGTCTGCACATCACAAAATACATGTCCGAGTATAAAAGGCTACCTTTAAAATTCAGTAAACTCTTATTTTAGACTCACCAACTACTTTCATGGTGTGTTATGCCTTTTCTTGTCATTGTACGTCAGAAGTAGGTGTGGATGACCACACAAGACAATAATTACCAGCAGCATGTTTCAATGTTTCTTCTCCTTTAATTATTTGTTCTTTCTTCCCCACTCATTGTTTACTCTTGACACCGACTAGGCACAGGGCTACAAAAATCACCAATCATTATTTACTCTTGACACCGGCTAGGCACAGGGCTACAAAAATCACCAATCCCAAGTCAGATAGACTGCTAACCTTCCAAAATCCTGAATCAAAAAAACTTTTTTGATAAAATACCCCCACTAATATCACACCTCTTGCAGACACTGACCTTTATCAAAGCTGTCTTCGCCGTCCAGGCTGAAGTGTCGCGGTGTTCTGGCGCCAAAAGGGAGCTTGGGTTTCTGTGGTTTTGGTTTCCGCTTGACCTTTGGCAGTGGGACAATTTGACTCTGAATCTGTTGCATGCCATTGGCCAGCAGGTACACGCCATCGATCAGGTATTGTCGCGGTCGATCTGTGCAAGAAAAAGGTTACACGCATTATATATTGTCGCGGTTGATCTGTGCAAGGAAAAGGTAACACGCATTATATATTGTCGCGGTTGATCTGTGCAAGAAAAAGGTTACACGCATTATATATTGTCGCGGTTGATCTGTGCAAGAAAAAGGTTACACGCATTATATATTGTCGCGGTTGATCTGTGCAAGAAAAAGGTTACACGCATTATATATTGTCGCGGTCGATCTGTGCAAGAAAAAGGTTACACGCATTAATGATTATATATTGTCGCGGTTGATCTGTGCAAGAAAAAGGTTACACGCATTATATATTGTCGCGGTTGATCTGTGCAAGAAAAAGGTAACACGCATTATATATTGTCGCGGTTGATCTGTGCAACACGTATAAGGTATTTTTGCAGTTGATCTGTGCAAGAAACACGTTACACGTTACCGATCTTTATGAAATTTGACATGAGAGTTCCTGGGTATGATATCCCCAGAGGTTTTTTTCATTTTTTTGATAAATGTCTTTGATGACGTCATATCCGGCTTTTCGGTGGACTGACGATGCTACGAGTATACGGTCTTGCTGCGTTGCATTGCGTTAAGTTTCATTCTGTGAGTTCGACAGCTACTTGACTAAATGTTGTATTTTCGCCTTATGCGACTTGTTAAGACTTGTTTCCGCAGACATTCTGGTCATAACCTCTGTAAAATTACCTCCATTTTATAAGACCACCTCCTTTTTAAAGGTACTGAACTTGTCAAATCCAGGTGCACGGAGTCCCTGGGGCTTTTAGTCATACCTCAGGCAGCTATCCGTTAGAAGAACTACCAAGTTTCATTGACTTGCACCCAAAGAGTCAAGAACTGCGATTTTTTTACGAATTAATTTTGTACTCGGACCCGGCTGGTCTTGACCTATTTTTGGATCTAAATTTAGATCAGGTAGATCACCACATCATGCACAAAAAGACACGTCACTAAGCAAACTATGTCAGACGTCATCATGAGTTTGTGTAAAACAAAATGGAGGCAGGAATCACTCAAGTTGAATCGAACTCCGACCAAACACCAACGTAATAACTAGGTTAATTTATGCACTCGCGTGAACAAGAAACTGTCGAGCTTCACAGATGTCGTCGTTGGGTAGTTTTGGGTTTGTTTTACTACCATAGGAGGATTTTTGAACTGTAAATGCACTCAGCTGCAACAAAAACGCAAAACGAAGGCTGTGAGCTGCACTGTGCCTTTAAGACCCCATTTTCTTAGATTTGGAATTATCAAATAAAAATAAGCCAAGGAAGACTTACCTGGTTCATATATACTGGCCGGAGGTGAGGCAAGCTTGATCTCTTCCTCCACTGGTGGGGGTGGTGGAGGAGGGGGAGGTGGAGGCACTGAAAACCAACATAACACATGTTTTCTCAAGTGACAGTGAAAACCCCCCTTTAGGACCTACAACAGTGAGTGTGAGAGTGAGTGTGAGTGTGCGTGAGTGTGAGTGAGTGTGTGTGTGTGAGTGTGAATGTGTGAGTGTGTGTGAGTGTGTGAGTGTGTGTGTGAGTGTGTGTGAGTGTGTGTGAGTGTGAATGTGTGAGTGTGCATTTTTTGCTTATAATTTATCATGTTTGGAACATGTGTGTCCAGGTGTTTGCTCATACACAGTTATTTCAAATGTGTCTATTGTACATGGATGATTAATCATGAAGATATATACAAACTTACTTTTAACCCTCCTGAAGAAGGCAGCGACAAGCTGTCAAAATATTGATAATGAATTTACCTAAACTGGTAGCTGTTGTGTTTTTCTTTTTGTTTAAAAATCTAAAAGATAAGAAGTGTTGAAGAAGAGAAGCAACTGACATGGCCCTGTCTTGCCGGTCTTGGGCCGACAGTAGAGACAGTGGTAGCCATAGTCCGCCGCCAATTCAGCTTCATCTTCATTCCTCAGCCCGTCACACATACAGTGAAGCCACCTGGTGGACAAATGTGACACCAGTGTCAACATAAGACATAAGACAGAGGACATAGGACATAAGACAAGATAAATATTTATTGTCCATACATTTAAACAAGAAGAGCAAACGCTCGATCGAGTCACTTTCGCAGTTCTGAATATTATATGAGGCATCAGATGGACAGGAAGAAATTGCTATTCACAACACAATGAGTCACGTTCACATAAAATTTGAGCCCGGTCACTTTTATAGTTTCCGAGAAAAGCCCAACGTTAAGTTGTGTGTTGCCGAACAGAAAAGGCTAGTTATCTCCCTTGTTTTTCTGATAACGTTCGTAAAAGGCTACAGATGTAAATACTTTGATGTAAAGAATAATCCTACAAAGTTTCAATCACATCCGATGAACTTTGTCAAAGATATAAAATGTCTAATTTTTCCTTTGACGCTGACCTGTGACCTTGAAAAAGGTCAAAGGTCAACGAAACCATCGTTAAAGTGTAGAGGTCATTGGAGGTCACGACTAAACAAAATATGAGCCCGATCGCTTTGATAGTTTCCGAGAAAAGTCCAACGTTAAGGTGGTGTCTACGGACGGCCGGCCGGCCGGACGGCCGGCCGGCCGGCCGGACAGACTAACACTGACCGATTACATAGAGTCACTTTTTCTCAAGTGACTCAAAAATGGATGGAAAAGTGAGGTTCATCTGCTCTTAAACAACCAAACATATGACAACAACCTAAAACATAAAAAACATACGAAGTAAGAAGATCTGAAGTACTCCGGAGAGGCACGTATGCCCACATCTATACATTCACACACACACACACACACACACACACACACTGAGACTGACCTGTCACAGTGCACACACTGTATGATGAGCTCCTCCTCCCTGTAATGGCGACAGCACACGGGGCAGGACAGTTTGCTGTGACAGGGCCCACACTTGGTGTAGTTGCTCATCCAGTGACACCCCGTACCCGGCGAAGTGCTGCCGCAGTACAGACACCGCACACACCTGCTCACAGTCAAGTGTATCTGTGTTACTGCTAAACTCTCTCTTGACTCTCAAGCTGGGAACATATTGATGTCGATCAGGGCTGCTTTGCTTTAAATTCTGCAGACATGGCAACTTTTGTTATGTGGGGATTACTTGAAGCCAAGTAGTGCCTCAAACTTCCCAAATTGCTGAAACCTGTATGGTCAATGCTGAAACCTGTATGGTCAATGCTGAAACCTGTATGGTCAATGCAGAGCCAGTGGTCTTCCAAGTGGACAGACAGACAAACACTCATGTGTCGGTCAAGATGATACCCCGCGTGCAATGGTACTTCTTCTTCTTCTTCTTCTTCTTCTGCGTTTGTGGGCTCAAACTCCCGCATACACTTGTGTTTTTTGCACGAGTGGAATTTTACGTGTATGACCGTTTTTTACCCCGCCATTTAGGCAGCCATACACCGTTTTCGGAGGAAGCATGCTGGGTATTTTCGTGTTTCTATAACCCACCGAACTCTGACATGGATTACAGGATCTTTTTCGTGCGCACTTGGTCTTGTGCTTGCGTGTACACACGGGGGTGTTCGGACACCGAGGAGAGTCTGCACACAAAGTTGACTCTGAGAAATAAATCTCTCGCCGAACGTGGGGACGAACTCACGCTGACAGCGGCCAACTGGATACAAATCTAGCGCGCTACCGACTGAGCTACATCCCTGCCCTAATGGTACAAATAATCAACTTACAGATCTGTTTACCCACACTTTGACTTTGGTGTACTTTTCACCGAGATTCAGCTTATTTTCAAAATATTGAGAGTATTTTGCAACTCACAAGAAACGTTCATGAGCTATTGCTTCAAGGGCAGCAATAACATTGTCCGTTTTCAGAAGTGGCACTTTCAGACGTTACTGCTTTTCGCTTCGACATTTTCGTCAACGTGCTGGACTCGACAACAATAGCGGCAGATAAAATCTCGTCATACCACGTCTCACATAATTACATTGACCAATCGTCAAAGCTGGATTTTATCCACTGGGCTATCGCGAGAACAGGTTTGGCAAGCTACTTTCGATTTCTTCTTTTTCCATTTAGTGATCATGATCAAACTTGATTTGTTTTACGATCGTCGGAATTTTTTTTTTCCAAACGTATTGGTCGTATCCTTGGCAACTTTGCGTTCAAAATACGGTGAAATCGTATGGGTAACTGAACTTATCTCAAAATCGTCTGTGTATCTCACATGCAAGATGCGGGCGAGGTAATGACTAAAAAAATAAAAAATAAAAAGCTCACCATTTACACTTCCAGTTTCCCTGCGGCACATGTTTGAGGGGTGGCTGGAGACAGTAGGTGTGGTAGGAGATGTCGCAGTCGTCGCACAGCAGGAGTCGACCCTCGTCGTCAGGCCCCCCGCACCCCTCACACACCGTGCAGTCCAGGCAGCGCCAGCCTTTCTTCAGGATCACACGCGTCACCTGCACACACACTCTCTTCTTGAAAACATCCGCTAGCTTGTGCACTCCAACAACACTGACGCAGGAATGAGATTTAAATCTAAAAGCTCTTTCCAAACTACTAGTCAAAAGGCATTATATTGCTGCCTTGTAAGTCTTTTCATGCTTAGATCCAAGACATACATGGAAGACACGTAGACGACAGTAAGTGAGATTTTTTTTTATGTCTTATGTGGGAACCAGTCTCCTGAAGCACTGAAAGAAAAACAACTTTCAATCTAAAATCAAATTTTATCCCCAGCTTACTTTCACAATTATCGACTGGCTCACTATTAACTCTTAGCATCCTGTACTGTTCTCTATAGAGTAATGCTCATATCCTGTAAGGATTTGTGAAAATGAGCCATAAATAGGGTTACACGGCAAAATGTGTGTAACTTTTGTATTTGTTGATAGATTTGCTTTATATTTTAGGGGAGGTTAGCACTTAGGTTGTTCTACATGCCTAGTATGTTACTTTAGTTTTATTTACCCTTTTACCTGTAAAAAATTAAACTTAATTAGCAATTGCAGGTGTTATTATATGTGTGTGTGTTAATAAAACATTTTCATGGACAACTTTCTTATGTTGTGGTGTTTAAAGTGTACAGACATCATGCCAAGAAGTAAACATGCACACCACTGACCTTTGGATGACTTTATAATGCATTATTGATGAACGAAATCACAGGTACCAATAAGTCACGTTTTCTTCTATTCACAGTTTTCACTTCAAAACTAATGTCAGTCAGAATGCAATTTCCACAACAGTTTTCAAATGTATTAGCCAGTTTGTATAGTCACCAAAAGTGAAATCCACATCCTTGCCACATCATGTCACTTAACAGGCATAGTTGGTCCAAATTCACTTTCAAAAGGTTCTTTTTCGAAGTCCTCAATAATGTCCACCCATTCTGCATCAGAGTCAACTTCTGCGTCGGACTCAGAACTATCGATCTCTACCTCCGAATCAAAATCACTGAGATCGGCAGTGTGCACTGTAGACACTGAAATATCACTCTGGTTGTCAACACCAAGTCCCTGCGCTCTTTCTGCGATTAACTGATCGATTAAATCGCCAAATTCTGATCCACTGTCGGACGCATCATCTGCCATGGCGGCCACAAGGTGTGCAGAAAAAAATCCGAGAAAAATTGCGCTAAAACAACCCCAAACAAAGAAAACTGCAGTCAGCGGGAACAGACGACGCAACTAGAACGTTTCCGGAAGTGGACTAAACCTTCTCTCTCGCACAGAAGAGCTCCAACTTCCTTTGAGGTCATTTCTAAAAATGGCATCAGCGAGTTGCGGTTTCGTGCGGTACAGGACTGACATAGAGGTGCGGTTTCATGCGGTACAGGACGCTAAGAGTTAACATTAAAAATATAATAAAATAATGATTGCACCATTTATTTTACCAACTATTTTCTTCACAAGAATGAATTGTAGAAATCACAAAAACCAGTCGCAGCAATCAGAAAGAACAAATAAGCGCATGTAGTGCTTACAATGTTTGAAAAGAACAAACTTTTCTACAAAAATGTCAGCAAAAAGGTCCTAATTAAATCCAGGACTACCCATATAACACCAAAGACAGCCTCACCTTGACCGAGACACAGTAGGGGTGGTAACACTGTCCACACTGCGTGCACACAATCATCTTGGCTTCGTCCCCCAGGCCAAAACTACCACAGCTCTTGCACACATCCTGAAACACCAAAGGACACTACCTCTTTAGCTTCCAACCAAACAAGCAATAGTGCTATTAACATTGTGATGGGCATTGCAATTTACCACTACAGTGGAACCCCCCTTTAACGACCTTCAAAAATATGAGAAAATCAGGTCTTAAAAAGGAGGGAGTCTTAAAATGGAAGTTAATTTACAGAGGTTATGAACAGAAAATCTGGGCGGGGATGTAGCTCAGTCGGTAGCGCGCTGGATTTGTATCCAGTTGGCCGCTGTCAGCGTGAGTTCGTCCCCACGTTCGGCGAGAGATTTATTTCTCAGAGTCAACTTTGTGTGCAGACTCTCCTCGGTGTCCGAACACCCCCGTGTGTACACGCAAGCACAAGACCAAGTGCGCACGAAAAAGATCCTGTAATCCATGTCAGAGTTCGGTGGGTTATAGAAACACAAAAATACCCAGCATGCTTCCTCCGAAAGCGGCGTATGGCTGCCTAAATGGCGGGGTAAAAACGGTCATACACGTAAAAGCCGTGGGAGTTTCAGCCCATGAACGAACAAACAAACAGAAAATCTGAAAAAACAGAGGAAGCCCTATATTGGGGGGGTCTTAAAAGGGGGTTCCACTGTATTAACATTGTGATTGGCATTGCAATTGTTACCACTATTCATTTTCATTCAGTACAGTAGAATGCATCTTTCAAGACCTCCCAAACCTGAGAACATTGAGCCTTGAAAGAAAAGTCATAAAATAGGGGTCAAGTTATAAACAAAAAAATCTTAAAAAGGTAGGTCTCAAAAATGGGGGTGGGTGGGTTCTTCAATCATGAGGTCTAATGGCCGTACCAGATATCACACCTCTTGAATGCAATCTCTCTTTGAACATTCTTTATTTGGCTGAACCTGATTGTGGGCAAAGTGAATTTTATAACACCAAAGAGGGGGGAAAGCCGGGGACAGTACAAAAGACTGAATTAGGAGAGATTGTCCAACATCTAGGTCAAGAATTAGGGACACACACCCATAATCAACCTTTCCACGGCATAACAATCCTCCCACTCTCATGTAAACTAAAAAATATTCAAATCTCTATGGAAACGAAATAATGAAATGAAATAAAGAAATGAAATACCATAATGAAATAATGAAATTAAATAATGAAATAATGAATTCAAATCTCAATGGAAACGAGTACCAACCTGATTGAGAACAAATTTGTCCTTGGACTCGCAGATGATCATGGTGGCCGGGTGGTCGTCGCCCTCATCGTCGTCATCTTTCTCTTTCTTCTCCACAGATCCATGCTGCTGGGAGGAGGGGGAGGTCCCTCCACTGGAGGGGTTGGGAGGGGTGTCTGCTGCAGGAACTAATTCCCCGCCCTGCACACAGGTACGATCGAGTTGGTTACGCTCAGACATGATCAAACAACAAATTAAGGATAATGACTTTAAACAATAAGATTTGATCTTTGTGGTTGCACTGTTGCCTCCTTTAGTTATGATTTTCTCTCACACATCTTTCAAACAGAACTGGAAAGCCCCCTTAAAGCTGTGGTCTATTTATGACTTTCCGGGGCTACGAGGTTGAAAAATAGGGATACAATCATGTACAGAATTCTGTACTACCCGAAACCCCACCAATACGGCGTGTATGACCTTGAGAGCTTCAGTCAACGCTTGAATTTTGCAGGGACAACATCCGGTTTGCTCTCTCAAGACTGATCATATTTTATCTTCAAGAGAGAGATCAAGGGGAAAAAATAAACGCCCCATCGAAGATTCGAACTCTCGACCTCTCGACCACGAGACTTCGTGTCTCATGTCCTAACCACTAGGCTACTGCGCCAATTGAGAAAAAGAAGGAAAAACATTGATATGAATTCATGTTATGTTATTCTTGAAGCAGCATGATTTGTATCTCTATCCGCCCATTGTTCAGAAGTGAATACATGTATAACTATTTCTTAGATGTCTGGTTTCAACTGCACAGAGCTTTGGAGAGATTCAATTACTGTTCTTGTCATTTTATTGCATGTTGTAAATAGAGATATCGCAGCTATTTGCATGGCGCGAATGTCGACGTGTAGCATGACGGTGTAAACATGTACTGCGATTCCGTAAAACATGTTTGCAAATAAAGGCAAATTTTAATGTCAATTTTTACGTTTTTGCAACGCATGAATGGTAATTCAAGCGTAGAATGATATAAAATTATCAATTTTGTATCTTTGACAACACTGGTGAAGTGGCTTAGCGGTTAAGACATCGGCCCCGACATTTCGAGGCCCCGAGGCCTTGAGTTCGAATTCCAGCCAAGTCGTTCATTTTTTTCTGCTCGATCCTTCTTGACAAATATGCTCAGCTCTGCGAGAGCAAACCGGATGTTACCACTGCAAAATTCAAGCGTTGACTGAAGCTCTCAAGGTCATACACGCCGTATAGGTGGGGTTTCGGGTAGTGTTTGCTGTACAGAAATCTGTACATGATTTTGTCCCAATTTTTCAACCTCGTTGCCCCGGAAAGTCATAAATAGACCACAGCTTTAACTTGGGTAATGGTGTACCCAATTACAGTAAGAGTAAGAAAAGTTCTTGTAACAGAAAGTCGAGTTTCCAGTGCTGTCTGCACCCTTAACATTTACACCATTCGGTCAAATCACTGACTTCCAACAGTGAAGGAGAGAGCACAAATCTTGTGACAGCTAAAAGGGTGGTCACTCTTGAAAGATACTCACCACATCAACTTATCCCTCTGATAACAGAGCCAAAAGTAACTGGTCAATGACAAGTTACAACTACAGAATTTAAGGAATGCCCTGAAACCTTCTCTGTCTGTTTTACGGACAATCTGTTTTTCACATTCAAATGATACCAGTGGTCCCCCTGACTTTGAGAGACAAAAGACTGATTTCTTATCAGCGGTAGAAAAACTATTGTTACAGAATAAGCACTAACACCTGCTTGGTAAAAATGGGCATGTTCAAAAGTAGACAAATGATCCTGTGTGCGCGATGAGTCATGTATTAACCTGAAAAGGTATTTCTTGTCGGATTTAAAGCGTGGTTCATAAAGGTATTTTCATTTCCGTGAGCATCATTGTGTAACTCACTATAAAAGCGTCAAGGCTTTGCAATGAGGGCATCCATCCATTTGGACAAATCCTCACATATGCATTATGTTTGCTTTCCGCGTGGAGCGGGAATTTCTGGCTGATTTTATTTCGCAACTGATACCTGTGTCAGTCTGTGAATTCAATTCAGCAAAACACGCTCACTCAGCACAAAAAACCCACGGCAAATCCATTGATGTTTGGTATATTTCTTAATGGGGGAATACTTTTATGGCAGGTAAACAGATCTGTGTTTAGTATACAGGATTGTTTACCGGCATAAAAGGTATCTCTAACGTACCTTTAATGTTGATTTTGTGCCAGACAATTTGTAACATGTGCTTACGCTCGCCTTTAGATGATGCCGTGAACATTAATCTACAATGCTTGATATAATAAAATGTTTGATATGATATCCATGGACCCCAACATGACGGACACAAACGACCAAACCAACAAAAGAGGTGACCAAATGCAAGGAAGCGATCCATCGTCAAATCTGCTTTTAACGTCGAACTTTCTTTCGCTGCAACAAATAAATATATAATTACGTTAAAAAAAATTGAAAAAAAAGAAAGTACCTGTGGCAGGGGGTGAGGTACAGGTGTGGTAGGAGCCGAGGTGGTAGTGGAGTGGTCCCGGACACTCAGGCTGGTCTTGATCTTGACGCGCGGACCTCGCCGTTTCTCTCCCAGGCTGAGGGGACGATGACGTCGCTTCTCTCCGCTTCCCATGCCTCTCGACTGAACACACAATGGTAAAAACTTATTAAACACCTACAAGAAATGAACACAAAATGGTAACAACTCTTTAAAAACCTACAAGAAATTCCACGTAAACATGATTTTTCTTTCAAAGCAACCTTCAAAGCAACCTTTTCTATTTCAATTTAAGTTTTACGCCCTCACGGCAAAGCCATTAGGGGCATGTTCCCGGGTGTTACCCTGACAACTCAACAGACAAGCTGTGTTAATGAGGATCATACTTTGCTCCTCTTTGACAGATTGTAAGACTAGGCGTGAGCCTAAAATCTCCATCCTTGAGTAATAAAGTAAGTTCGTTCGTTCGTTCGTTAGTCTCCCTTTTTGTGTGGGATGGGGTGGGGTGGGGAGGGGGTAGCTATCTGTACTGATCTTTTTAGCATAAAAAAACCCATTAATATACCGAGTAATCCAATATCAGATGTTTATGGCAACCAATTGCATCGATAGAATAAACCGAGTGATATCCTACAAATGTATCGCAAACAAGGAACAGGGTTTGCCTGATGCCTTGCACGTTTTGCAAGCAATGCCATTCATTAAAGGCCAAGCTATCATCTAAATCATGAACTTGGCTCAGGCTGATTCAGTGATTGCTATGGCACAACTTTTAGTTCTCTTGACCTTGTTTGACCTATACTTCATTTCTTTATACTAAACTTGTCAAACTTAAATAAACGTGCACACCTTTCAGCTTAAGTACCAAAGAATCTATTCGTGTTTGCACACACAAAAAAACTAAAAAACACAAATACATCAAAATATGAAAAGACAAATGTGCTGTAAAAGAAAAAAAAGACTGATCAATTCAAATCAATGATTATATTTGTTTGTTTGTTTGTTTGCTTAACGCCCAGCCGACCACGAAGGGCCATATCAGGGCGGTGCTGCTTTGACATATATCGTGCGCTACACACAAGACAGAAGTTGCAGCACAGGCTTCATGTCTCACCCAGTCACATTATTCTGAGACCGGACCAACCAGTCTTATGATTATATGATTATATGGACACACTACCAAAGAGTAATGACTAACTGACTGCATATATAAATAAATATGTAGGAAAGTCTCTCATACCCAAATAAACAATCTGCATGCATAGAAAAAAAATTGCGGTATCAATTACAGTAAAAACCTGCGAGCAAAGGACGCTCTTGGGGAGCCTTGCCACTGTCCTTTGTAGCAAGGTGTCCTTTCTTATGAATATGAATGCGCCAACTTTTTTTTGGAGAAAAAAACCCCAACAGTCACTGATTCTTTTTTGCCACAGATTATTAAAACTCAAAGTTTTAAAGCCCTCAAGTTTTTTGTTTTTGTTCAAAGAAAAGGAGAGAGAGAGAGAGAACAAACGAATGAGCGAGCGAGAGAGAGAGAGAGAGGTGCAATCGGTTTCTTATCTGAAGCAATGGTCCATTCACTGGAAGATTCTTTGATTGAGATGTTGAAAACCACTCGAAGAGTTCTTCGTTCAACTCATCATAGGTTGTTTTTCTTCTCTTAACACACTGACTGAGAATTTGTGTTCGATCAGCTTTTATGTTGGAAATTTGAGTTTTTCCGCAATTCAGCTCATCAGCAATTTTTCTAACTGTCTTTATGACATCGACTCTCTCTTCTAAAGTCAAAATTTTTCGTTTTGGCATGATGAGACGAAGACGAAGGATGAGACGAAAATGCATCACAGTACAGAAAGTAGAAACCCGAAATGTTTGTGAGTTCACAGCATCGACCAATGAGCGTGCACCATACAAAAATCAACTTCTTTCAAGTGCTGTCATTGGCTTACAAAATAAGCTTCTCGCGCGTTCACATCGCCAGCGAGATTGTATTTGCAGAACCAAGATGGCGGACCAGCGTCAGCTAAAAGCTGTCTGCTTCAAGGGTTTGTCCGTTGTTGACAAGTAACGAACCTAATCGGGACCAAAAAAGGGTGTCCGCGTCCGTGCCTTTGAAGTGTTCGCTCTTTTAAGGTGTTTTTGAGAGTAAAATACATCCGTCCTCACTTGAATTGTCCGTTATGCTAAGGTGTCCACCGAAATAAGGGTCCGCTAGATGCAGGTTTTACTGTACCTTCAATTCAAGACAGATATGGTTACACTTTTGACCTATGATTAAGTGAGCTGTAGATTAGACAGTGAATAGTTCAGAAAGAGAAGGAACAACTCAAAGAGCATATTATTTTCTAGCATCTAGATGATGAAAGAAATAAGTTGGCAGATACAGAGCTCCCACAGAAGAAAAGCAAATACCACAGGTTTACAGGGTCCGGAAACAATTTGAAATTTACAATGACATTCAATATGGTGCTATCTGAGGTAAATCAGACCACATTTATAGAGTTCTTATTTTTACATTTCTAGAACATCCTGGGAGCTTTGAGTTTGATAGAAACAATACAGTGGAACCCCCCTTTTAAGAACCACCAATTTAAGACTGCCTCCTTTTTAAGACCCGATTTTCTCAGATTTTCTTGAGGTCTTAAAAGGGGGGTTGTACTGTGTAAAGACATCACAAAGAAATCAACACAGCTGAAATCACAAACAACAAACCAATGAGAGCGAGTGTCACAAAGGGATCCACAAGGTCACGAGACTACAGAAACCCAACACCACAAAGTGCATGTGAATGAGACACCCAACACCACAGAGTACATGTGAATGATGTACACATCTATTTGTCCACAGCCCGTCCTTACCCGTGAGCGTGAGCTGCCCTGTTTTTTACGGCTGATGTACAGCTTGTGTCCGTATACGTCGTCCCTGTGGGGAACGTACGTCTGCAAGGTCCCACCCACAGACACACACGCACAGACACACACACACACACAAACACAATGGTTAGAGACGGCACTCTTGACAACACAAACTGATAATAGCAAGAAGTGACAAGCAAAGTTAAAAACTTAGAAATATGAAAAATAAGTTTAACTGATGAAACATAGTTTCAAAATTACTGAAGCTAGTGAAAGGAAAAAAAGCGGAATATTGAACAAAACGAACTACTTTAAATTTGACAGAGATACAGCCTGCTTCTGTTTTTTGTTTTTTTCACATCCTCACCATCATCTACATCCCTCTTAGACGTAGAAAATAGTTTTTACTAGCTAAACAAATATACCTCTGACATACAGTCTACTTTTTCAACATTCTGTTCATGCTTTCCATTTGCTTGTTCTTCAATTTCTTGGCGAGAAAAAGAGGTGCAGAAAACACAAGATCAAAAGTGACGGTGATGTTGAGAAACACTCAGACAACCTGAACGGAGGAAAACCACTGTTAGAATCATCATAAGAAGAACAGAAAAATTCTGCTGCCAAGGAAAGAAAACAAAACACAGTGCTGTGTGTGTACCTTATCGGTGTCATAGTCCAGACTGGAATTGGAGTCTTCACAGTAGAGGGACTCCTGAGAGCTTGCTGTGGTCAGCGTGGCCTCTGTCAGCATGGGGTTGTCTTTCAGACTGAGATCAGAGTCAGCTGCAACAGGGAATTGGGAAAAACATAAGGCAAGGCAAAGTTTATTTTCAAAACCCCCTAGGGTTACATGAAATAGGTATAAATGCCATCAACAACAAACTAAGACAAAAATGATAACACGACACAACTCTTCACAATTATCAACCATAATTAACTCGAGGAACTTAAGGGAAGATTAGGAACAGCGCACATGTAAGCAAATAATAAGACAGAGAGAGAGCGTGTGAGTGTGTGTGTTTGTGTGTGAGATGCAGGTGTGCCTGCTTGAGTAGGTGTGTGTGTATGTCTGTGTATGTGTGTGTGCTTATATGTGTGTCTTGAAAAGTGCTGGCAAGGTCATTTGCTATATGCGCAACAGCACACAAGCACGTTAACAACCAGCTGTATCTAATCTTCTGACAAAACAGTTTGCAAATCTATGTGTGTGCACGCGCATGCACCCACACACGTCAACCATTGCTTCCTTTCTTACCTTTTGTGAGAGGGAATGATTCCAAGGATTCGTCAGTCCCTGAAGGTGCCGTCAAAGCATAGGGTTCAATGTCCATCTGAAAACAACAAGCACAGGTGTCAGTTATGTGAACATATACCACAACCACAAAGACACCAGCAGTGCAGAACACATACACTCATAGTGACTGCATTTTTCTGCCTGGTCTAACAAAGCATAAAACCTCAGACGATGAAATCTAAAATGACTCTTTAATGCATCTTTCTTGTCTTCACCTACTCTGTTCGAAGACCAGTAGAACTCCTTTTAAAGACCCCCCCCCCCCCCCCCCCCCCCCCCCCCCCCCATGTTTAAGACTCCCTCTGTTTTAAGACCCTGTTTTCTCAGAACATAACGTCTGTAAAAATACCCCCATTTTAAGACTTCTTCCTCCTATTCAAGACCTGATTTACTCTGATTTCTGGAGGTCTTAAAAGGGGGGTTCTTCTGAACTTACCTTATGTAAACAAGACAAATAACCACAAAAAAAAAATCAATGGCTAAAAGCCCCCCCCCCCCCCCCCCCCCCCCCCCAATTTTGTTTTCCACATGCACTTCAGACACATGTGATACGACAACAGTATTTACTCACAGGGTCACTCTCCCTGCAGACCTGACAGATGTAGTCGATGGTCTCCCCTTGTTTCACGCGCTGCAGCATGCCACTGTCAATGGCCGAGTCACACTCGCTGTGTACATGCCTGTAAAAAACAATCATCATATAGTCAACAAAAACCACATTTATGACAACATTCTCTTATGGCAAAAGTTCCTTGAATTAATCAAACTGCCTCCAGAACTTTTTTCTTAACTGAGCTGCAATACATAAAAGTGTGTCATATAATTTTTTTTAACTAATTTCTCATGAAACAAAAGTTATAAGGGAAAAGGGAAAGAGCAACTGAAAACAAGTTCAAACAATTCCAGCTATAATTAACCATGGATAATCACAATCACTACCGAAGGCAAATGCTAAAAGGATCAACCCTTAAAAAGAAAAATCTTTCAAACTATCGACCAAGACAATAAAAACTGATGACACCAGCACAATCTGAATCTTCAGTCTACTAACTTTTTGCACGAAGAGCATGGGACCATCATGTTCTTGTTCTGGAAGTGACGGTAGGCCTTGCCGCACAGAGGGCAGCACAGGCCTTTGTTTCGTTGTTGGTAGCAGCTGTCACACACAGAGTAGTTGAGGTGCCAGCGAGAGCTCGGGCCGTTGCCTGGAGTTCGAGCCCCACAGTCGCTGCAGATCCGGCAATTCTGCAAACACACACAGATAAACACCAATGTATCAAGTGCCTCAAAGAGCGGAACCAAAAAGCATCGCTAGGTTTAAGCATTCTTCCCCAAACTGCCATCTCTGCTGGCTGACCAAACGATACAAAACAAAACATATAAGGCCATCAGACTCACTTTTAGTTGACAACCTTTTTGCTTACAGAACTTCATAAATGCATTGGAAGGGTATATTAGCAAGCAATTTTACTCTATATTATAAAATTTCAAAAATAAATTTTGATTTAATTAATATACTTACCAACTCACATAGATAGCATTAACTTCAGTTAAAGTGCTAGGACACTGAACTACGCTTCACCCCAAAGGGGAAGCAACCCCCTAAAAAAGAACGGCATTGACCTATAACCCAAGCTATACAAGAGTCGAGGTCATACCGTCACGTGACCTATCACGCGTGACTCGACCGCCGCCGTGCTGGAAACTCACTCCTACTGAAGTGATCTGTTCATTTTTAGGGAAACCCTAAGCAAAACTTCGTTTTGTGATAAGACATGGAAGCACTCTTACATGGCAACGTGGGAAAATAACTCTGAAACAAAAACCGTATGCCATACAAGGCATGGTCCTTGATGGTTATTTACACTACCGGTGTACTGCGCCTGCGCAGGATGTATACCGGTGAAACCCATTCCGTATTGAAACATATAACCCCTTAAAAAAATTTGCGGGGCAGGCCGGGAGGGAATCCAATATGTGAGTTGGTAAGTATATTAATTAAATCAAAATTTATTTTTGAAATTTTATATTAAATTACATATTCTTACGCAACTCACATAGATAGCAGATTGCTAATTTAGGTGGTGGGCAAATGAACTCACAGTTAACATCTTGCAAGTATCTGGCCTGTAGCTACAAAAGCTGGCAAACCGAAATTAATGTTCTGCCGAGCACCAGATACGTTCCCAGGAAAACATAAAAAGACATCTTCTGCGGAAGATGTCTAGTAGATGTGTATTAAAATAGCGGGTACTTAAAATACCCCGCCGATAGAAAACTCATGACTATGTCCTTGAACGGTCAATGAGCTGCATTCATGACTTATGTAAGTCTCTCAGACTTGAGAACAGATAAAGAAGAGGCCTACACTCTGACCTCTTGAGCCCGTGCTGCCTGAAAAGGGAGGACTGACTGCCCCCCCCCCCCTTTTCCCTGCCACCACTGTAGGCATTGCCTAATCAATGTGGCAGTCCATTTAGCTAAGGTTGACTTCACTAAATCATTGCCTCTAGAAAAGTTGATGGAAATAAACAAAAGCCTTTGTTCTGGTGATCTAAACAGATCAGTTTGTTTGTTTATTTGTTGCTTAACGTCCAGCCGACTACACAGAGCCATATCAGGACGAGGAAGGAGGGGATGAAGGGGGCCACTTGTCAAGCGAGTCAGAAATATATTTAAACTCGAAATGTACAATTGTTAAATATGGCTCTAGCAGAGCCAAAATATTGCAAATTGGTAGAATTGTATTATCGGATCTGGTTACCCCTGTTTCTGCTTATTTGTCAGAAATTTTGAATTAAACCTAAGCGCTATAGATCAGTCTTTCTCCAAAGAGATGTCTAAAGCAAAAACCAGACAGAAAATGCACTTACTCGCACTTCTCTCAGAAGCTACTAGAGTAAGTATGACGGCTTCCCGTATTTAGAATAACAAGGCTAATTTGTCAAGGATTAAACAATCCGAACTCAAAAACTCCGAAACTAGGAGCAAATCCCAAGCCGGGACTGGAGATTTGCTTTCAGCCAACCAAAGGGAGGTTCCCTTAATCACGCTGGCTAAAAAGAACCCAAGTGAAAAAATGTTTTGCGACCTAGCTGTGTCAGTGCAACTGATATCGCATAAAGTCTTAATTCAGAGACGTGGGAGAAAATTCGGAAAGCCAGGATAGGTGGTTCGCCACCCGCATTGAACGGAGAGAAGTGGGGTTCTTTAAAAGTACGCCAATTGTTCCAAGCCAGTCAAAGTGAAACAAAAACGAAGACGCTGAACCCCTATGGAATCTCTAGACCAAATCCAGAGATGAGGCAGAAGCCCCTGAGCGTCTCGATGATTCCCGTACAGTAGACACCCGTGTGGCTCGAGTGTAAAAAACGGCGCCTTCTTGCCAGCCTAAAGGACTGGCAAACAAGATTGAATGGGCCCATAATGTGAGACCAACAGGCCGCTCAAAGTAGAATCAAGAGTATTATCCGGGAACGGGGAGACGAACATTTAGCAGAAGGTGATAGTACCGAGAGGCAAAACTTCTATCAGCGGCTTCTCCAAATTCACCAGAAGGAGTAGAAGCGCATAGCGAGATAGAGTCCGATCCAAGTGGACATTCCTGGCCGACCGACTAGAGTCTGCCAAGCCATAGAGCCTCTCAGAAGGTACTTCACTGCTAATAAGAATTCGTGGTGGTAAAAGCCACATCAAAACCTCGCATGCTCGCTGTGGCAGTGATAGGGAGCGAGATGCCACCCCCTGCTTCTCGTGATAAAAGACCACTGTGATGTTGTCCGATTGAATCAACACCTGTTCTCCCCTGACAAGGGGAAAGAATTCCACAAGAGACAGAACTGCTTCGCTGGTGGAGAGAGAACCAACGGGAACGCCCTGTAAGAGCAGTGGTGTGAGAATCCAAAGATTGGTTGTGTCTGTGAACCAGTCAAGAAAAGACACTAACAGTAACATGTTCCGGCTCTTCATTTGATTGCTTATCAAACGAAACCAGAGCCCTGAAGAACTGAATTAAATAAAAAGTAGCCACTTCCGATCCATTTTGTATATCCAAAGGTGGAAGTAAACATAGGCACGATCTATATAAGTGACCCAAAAGGAAGGGCCCCAGTGCCTCCCTCAATAAAGTGAGAGTTCTAATCGCCCCTCCAGCCGCTGTGGGAAAACACAGAGGCAGAGAGAAGAACGCTAAGACTCCAGTTGACAAGTGCCAAGAGTATGCAAGAAAGCGTGCTATTGTTTGCCCACTGAACCCTACCGCTAAATCGCCTCGAGGAGATAAAGTGGTGGGTATTTGGCAACGTGCCACACCGAGAAGAAGATAAAACCCAAAGCTGAGAACGGCCAGCTTAGCGCTTTTCTCTGATAAGAAAAGCCGAGGCGTGCCGTGGGCTTTTCCTTTTGCTGTGAGATTCTCTCTGTTAAAGAGTCCGCGTGCAAAGAGGAGGATTCGCAAAGAAAAACCCTCGAGCAAGGAAGAGATTTAAGTCTCACCGACAGAACAATACTGTCGGCCGAGGCCTTTTCCCAGAAGAACAGCAAAGCTAAGCCCTTTGAATATGTGTCCCGACAGAACACAAAGGCATCCCATCCCGTGAGTACGAAACCGCACAAGGGAAAGAATGAATCAAAATCTTGCACCAAGACGATAATAGAAAGAAGTGCGGCCACGATCTTCCACAGCCAGGAGATCATTGTTCTTGAAAACAGACAGTTTCTCCTTGCTATGAACATTAAAGATGTATGATCGACAAGTACGGTGCAACCGGAAGCGGTTCCGTAGTACGAAGAAAAGAATAAACTAAGTTCTTAGGCTTGGTGTAACCTAGGCCTACGGATATCGCTCAGCGAGTGAAGCGTTACTTGCGCGGGTGACGCAAGCGAAAGCAACGCCGCATCGCTGCCCACAAAGGAAGTGATGGAAAAGGAGAATCATATGAGAAAACTTCCGCAAGTTCAATTCTAGAGCCAGACAAGAAAGCGTCCCTGCGTGAGTAAGCAGCATGTGCGTACAACCGTGCCGCGACTGACATTTGTTCGGCTGAAACCTTAGCCAAAGAGGCCAGGAGTATGAGGACGTCTTTCACGCTAGCGTCGTTTCGAAAATCGAAAGGATTCAACAACACCGCGACCGACCGCGAAAGAGATCGAAGAAGTGTCTCTGAAAGAGACGCAAGTTCCAACGAGTATCTTCCCGTCTCCCCCAAACCAAGTAATGCGCCTTCAGAGTAAGCGCAAGCTTTGTCCAACGATAGACATCCTCCCTGAGATTAGCCAACTCCGGAGTGACCGGAAGCGGTGCACCCGGCAAAGCGTAAGTCTCAATAAGACTGTGATGACGACGGGAGAGAGCAAACTTGCGTGAATGAAACGAAGTGCTCGCTTCCGTAACTGGTCTGAGGCAAGCCATGGCTGAGCAGCATCAGGAGCCTGACCGTGTGCAGCCAGTAAAGGCACAGTATCCACAGGCAAGCTATTCTCAGAACCCGAAGTTCTAGCCAGCACCTTGGAAAGTTCGCAAGCAACAGAAGGAGACTCGCTAAAACGATATCCCTGAACTTCCGTTAAAGCAGGGCGGAAATCACACACCACTGAGGGTGGTGGTGCCGCAGAGCTTGTCATAGCTGTCACCCCTTCAGCGAAGTACTTGGCAGACACCTGAGCTGCAGTAACCATAGCTGGTTTAAGTTAGAGTGACAACTTGCCATCAACTTCCTCCTCAGAAACTGAGTGAGAATCATCGAACTCCGAATCTGCTGAGGCTGGACCGTGAAAGTCGCTGTGACTAGCTGCGTCACTAAAACGATCCACCACAGGCGAGGCTGATTGCAAAACAGAAGAACCGTGCAAAGCCTGCCCGAAAGCAGCTTCCTGCCCAAAAGGAGGAAGTTGAGACATGTACACATTCACCGAGACATAAAAGTCTGCCCGTGAGTACATCTGTCTCGTTGTCCGGTGTCAACCCCCCGTGAGTTCCGCTTGCTAAGAGCGATAGCCTCCGGGGAGTCGAACTTTCACCCCCCGGCCGTGGCGGGGGGGCTACTAGTTCCGGCCCAACTTGTTGTCCGGTGTTGACCCCCCGAGTTCCGCTTGCTAAGAGCGATAGCCTCGGGAAAGTCAAACTTTCACCCCCCAGCCGCGGCGGGGGGGCTACTAGTTCCGGCCCAACTTGTTGTCCGGTGTTGACCCCCCGAGTTCCGCTTGCTAAGAGCGATAGCCTCGGGAAAGTCAAACTTTCACCCCCCAGCCGCGGCGGGGGGGCTACTAGTTCCGGCCCAACTGGAACACTTTCACCAGAGAACCTGGCTACCGGTGAACCTGACTAACCTGTAGAGCGTGAACGCTCCTCGTATGAAGTAAACACACTCCTCTGCGTGCACGTCAGCCGAAGTGACTGTGCATGAAGGCGGAACCTCGATGCGTGACAACAAACTGCGTCGCCCACTCCCGCCGGGAGCGAGCGCAAACTCGACGAATGGCAACATGTTATACATTTGGGTCGAAAACATCTCAAAAAGGGAAGAAAAACTATCTTAAACACAAGTATTCTCTTTCCCACTGCGTTTGTCTTGGCTGAAGTAACCTAAATTTAACCTGCTTCAGCACGATTGGACTCATAGGGTCCAAAATTAACAGACATTCTTTCTTTCTTCTTTATATGGTGTTTAACGTCGTTTTCAACCATACAAGGTTATTTAACAGACGTAATAGTTAGAGACTGAAATGGTAGTGCCTTTGCCTTTCTCTTTATGCGAAACGTAAAAGGAGAAACCTCAGCAGCTACTGACTAGTCTGTGGTTTCTAATTCTCCTTGTCAGCCATTGCTGACAAAAACCAGTCTGAGATATGATATTGATAAACAACAATCAGACCGAACAACGGAGAAAGAAAGAAACGCAAGCAAAAGCAAATAAATTAAAACGAGCTCACCCAAACTTGTGCATGAGAAGCAGGGACCTGTAGACGGGGTGAAACACTGTCCAGAAGACAGTAGGCTAAAAGCCTGCAGCGTAGTGTAAAAAGCGTCCGAGCTATCTGGTAGCTGAAGTAGGAGTGAGTTTCCAGCACGGCGGCGGTCGAGTCACGCGTGATAGGTCACGTGACGGTATGACCTCGACTCTTGTATAGCTTGGGTTATAGGTCAATGCCGTTCTTTTTTAGGGGGTTGCTTCCCCTTTGGGGTGAAGCGTAGTTCAGTGTCCTAGCACTTTAACTGAAGTTAATGCTATCTATGTGAGTTGCGTAAGAATATGTAATTTAATTGTTGTTATAAGACTGAAGAAACAAGATCTTAACTCAGGCTATTCCTACCTTGCACTTCCACCCGTTCTTGGGGATAGTGGTCATGGCAGGTTTGAGACAGAAGGTGTGGTAGCCCTTGTCACAGGTGTCACACACCAGCATCTTGATGTCATCACCAGGTTGCCTGCAAACACAAAACAACATCAAAATTGTCAAAGGGCTGGACACAGGAGATGGCAAGAACAAGACCTCTGTGACCTGTTTAGGTTCACTAGCTTTAGCATATCGTACTGGAGCAGTGAATATTGACAACAGGAGTCATAAGGCCACCAAAAAAAAATAGTCTGTTTACGGTATCCCGACCGACCCTATTTTTTCGCGCGACCCTAGACTTGTTTTGGGCATTTGGGAAACAAATTCATTAATGAAAAAAATTACAAAAATTAAAAATAAAAAAGTCTGTTTTTTGGCAAAATAACTTAAAAATATGTTTTTTTGGAGAGAAAAAATGTAAAAAAATAAATTAAAAAAATCACGACCTACCGACCCAATTTTTTTGCCTATGTTACCGTAAACAGACTACTTTTGTTTGTTGGCCTAAACTAAAAATACTTAACACTGGGAAAATCAAGACAGGGAGAACATATCACATCTTATTTCGTTGATGTAGACTGCCAAGGTAATCTAGCTCACGCCTTGAGCATGGGTTTGAAAAATGTGTTGACCACAATCACGCCTAGTTCATATATGTTGCCTTGTTCCGGATCAGGGGTCTGCCCTAAAGCCTCAATTCACACTAATGTAACACATCTCTGACAAAAATGAAAAAAAGAGTGCACATACCTGAGAGAGAGAGAACAAGAACAAGAACAAGAACAAATCTTTAATTGTCTAAGGCCACAGCCCCTTACAATAGTGGTTAAAATAACAGCAATAGTATCTGCACAGTTATAAATTATAGTCACGCATAAAATTCAACAAATACATTAAAACCCTGATGACATATCACTGAACCTCATTTATAAGGGTTCGTCTCTTCTGTAGCATGAAGAACACAAATCTGCTGAAGCTGTTCATCACATTTTCCTCATTATTGCCACAGAAATACACAAGTTGTTGTTGCAGCGTCTTAGAGTTCGAGATTTTCAAATACTTTGCTCGAAGGTCTTGATAAAAAGGACATAAAAATACAACATGGTGTTCATCTTCTTTATCAGCTGTACAGAGAGGACAGTTTCTTGTCGTTTGGTTTGGTGCGTACCGAAACTTGTGAGCGTTGATTTCGGATACTCCTGCGCGGAAACGAGTAAGAGCAACTCTGTACTTAATATCTTCGATTAATTCAATGTATTTCTCTTTTTCCAAGCATGTTTTGTAACAATTATAAATGTCAAAACGTTCACTGCATTCTAAAAAGGAGAACCATTCTTGACAAAAACAATCTTGTAAACGTCTTTTAAACTCTTGTAAGAAACACTTCTCATTCCCAACCGTTCCGTACATCCACACAGCAGCAAAACCATTACAACATAAAAGACTCTGCACATGTGAGACCCAATTTGTGTGGCCCTTCGATGCCAAATTACATAAAGCTTTATATGCAATCTTGGAATATCTTGAATCAGGTTGCTTCAGCAGTGTAAACCAGTATTTCACACATCTGACTGCAGAGTTAATATACAGCGGATGTCTTCCCAATTCACCATACACAATGTTGTTTGGAGTTCGAATTGTCACTTTCAGAAACTTTTTACACGCAAACAGGTGGACCCTTTCCACAGAGTCATACTTTCCATATCCCCATAGCTCTGAACCATACAAGAGCATAGGAGCGATCCGTGCGTCAAACAGTTTGAAAAACACCTTTGCCGAATGGCAGCCAAGTCTGTTCAGTAATCTAACGATTTCGATCACTCCCTTTTTCGCCATGGTTGTCTTTGTTTCTACTGCAATGTTCCAGCTCAGTTGGGTGGAAAGGGTTACACCGAGATATCTAAACGAGTTCACAATCTCAAGACGATCCATTCCGTAGAACCACTTCTCTTTCTGTGCAATGTGCCCGCCCTTTCTAAAAACCATGACCTTAGTCTTTGTCAAGTTCACGTTCAGACACAGTTTTTCTGCAGAGCAGCGCAGGACATTAAGCTGGTTTTGTAGGCCTACTACAGTGCTGGATAACAGCGCAATGTCGTCAGCAAAAAGCATTACAAACAGTTCTAACTCAGACGGAGATAAACGTATCCCATGTCTGCCTCGTTGTATGACATCCTGTGCCAGTTCGTTGATCAGAAACGAGAAAATTGTCGGTGAGGCTACACAACCTTGCTTAAGGCCTTGCATACATTCAAAGAAATCAGTGTATTCGTTTCCGCACCGCACGCATGCTTTCACATTTTCATACATGCTCTTTAACACCTTAAATATTTTGCCTTGTATGCCTAATCGAAAAAGCACTGACCAGAGCACGGGGCGCTTAATGCTATCGTAAGCCTTACAAAAATCTATGTAGGCTACATACAGTTTGGCCTTTTGTGAAAATTGTTTCTGGACGCAAGCGTAAAGGGTAAACACATGATCAATAGTTGAGTAATTCCTCCGGAAACCAGCCTGGCTTTCATCTAAAATGTTATTATTTTCTGACCACACAGACAGGCGGTCGTTCAGAACAGACATAAAAATTTTGCTCATCGTACTGGTGAGGGAAATTCCTCTGTAATTATCAGGGTTATCACAGTCTCCTTTTTTATGTAACGGCACAATAATGGCCTTGGACCACTCTGAGAGAGAGAGAGAGAGAGAGAGAGAGAGAGAGAGAGAGAGAGAGAGAGAGTGTGTGTGTGTGTGTGTGTGTGTGTGTGTGTGTGTGTGTGTGTGTGTGTGTGTGTGTGTGTGTGTGTGTGTGTGTACACTACACTGACCTGCAAGTCTGGCAGATTTTACAGTTGGGACACTGCCAGCCCGCCCTGACGATGGGCTTGATCTCCACAGGGGGGCACAGACAGTTGCCATGGTAATGCTGCCCGCAGCTGGTACAGAACAACTGCTCGGAGACGTTGCCCAGCTCGTTGCACTGGATGCAGTACGCATCATTGCCAGCTGAAACATGACCGCAACATTCAATTAGCAAATTAAAAATAGAACTACAGAAATAAACAAATAAGGCTGACTAGTTCAAACCACAAGCAGAACCTGTCTCATTCACACAGATTTACAATTTTTTTTCTTTTTATATACTGATAATTGATATTGATAATCAAATAATGAATCCAATGTGTAAACAGATAATGAATCCAATGCACTTCAGACAATGAATCCAACATGCAATCAGATGATAAATTCAATGTGTCAGTTTAAAATTAAATCAATAAACTGCCTTGTAAAGAGACTTACCAATAATTTCTGCCTGGTCAACATGATCTGGGCACAGCAAAGACAATGTCTTCAAATCCTGCAATGCAGAACAATGAACACTTCAGCGTTTCATTTCAACACACACACACATTTACAGTTATACACCTTAAACATGAAAAATTGTCACGCACAATCGAATGTTTGTATCAAAACTGTATCTGAAAGTACTCATCAAATTCAGTGTTGGTCCTAGGCCTCAGACTTTGGTGATTGACGCATACTTTTTTTTATCTGATGCATTGTTCTGACCCCTGGCCAGTGGACTGTCCAATAGTTTTGACACATACAAGCTCTTCTAAATGAACAAGTTTTGGGTAGACTGGACATTTGGACCTATACATATTTGCAAATTCGTAATAGCTTCGACTGCATTTTACAAAAGCAGACAATATATTTCAGTCGGTCTCTGAACCACCATTTCACACATGAGCATTCCTCACCTGGAAGCAGTTGCCAGCAGAGGCACAAGGGAAGTGAAATTTCCTGGTACAGCGTGGGGACCTGCAGGCCAGGGACGCTCCGTAGCGACGACAGTACCCGCATTTCTGGCACAATTAAAACATGATATTAGTACAGTGGAACCCCCATTTTAAGACTCCCTCCTTTTTAAGACCCGATGTTCTCAGATTATTGGAGGGCTTAAAAGGGGGGTTGCACTGTAATAAGGGAATTTTAATGGCGTAAATACTATAATAGTTCTCACCGCCTAACATCTGAACAATAAGTCATTACATTTTTGTTTAAAGTAATAATGTACACGATGCACATTGAAATACACCAATTACCGTAAAATAAATCGTTATACGCACAGAACACCATCACATAACACACACACATACACAATGTCAGACAGTAGCACACAGCATGTTTGTGTTTGCATCTAGCTACATGTATTCCTTGTAGAAACAAAAGATCCCACTGAAACGGCTACTCTCCGCTATATATAGGTCATGGTGTACTTTTCCTTCCATCAAAAGGCACACTGACCAATACAAAGTCAGGAAGTTGGACAGGTGTTACAATAAAATGCAGGCAATCAAGACTTGAATTCGAAGTACTAAGAGACTGGTGGGCGGAAAAAATGTGTGGGTTAGTATACATAGAAAGGTGTTCTATTTCAATATTTAATTAACAGAACTTGCTTTTAATGCTATATGAACATTTTCCACATTCTTAGAAATTTAAGTGGAAAACAAATCAAAGAAAACTGCTAGCTACTGGTACTGGTAGCAGATACATATCATTCTGACAAACCTGCACAAGCCCACTGAAGACAGCCCTGTCCACAAACTTGAGCTTGCCCTCTGACTGGTCCACATTCTCTGACCACACCGCACAGCAGTAGTGAGCGTACACAGCACCTACAGACAGAAAAACAGTGCACAAATATGAACCATAACAAAGAAAAAATGGACAGGCAAAAATGTCAACCACAGTTTCATCATAAAAAGGATACACTAACCATTTATAGGTGCTGCACAAAGCCACACATTTGGTGCCCTGGGCATCAATGCTTGCAAAAGCAGAAGACCACAGATCTACATTTCACAGCATCAGTGACACAGGATATAGTGCAGACATCACAGAACAGATATCAATGAATCTGTCAAGCCTGCATACCACCAGCTGTCGGCCTTTGAGAATGGCTGAATCCTTCTGCCCATAGTCATAGCCTACACTAGCCCTCACTTATTCAAAAACTTCACATTTATTTTATGAGGGAAAAAAAAGAAAGAAATATAAGGGGAAAACAAGAAGGGCAAAGCCCATACGACTCACATGCTTTACACATTTTTCCTACCAAAATACACGTGACCTTGACCCAAGGTCAAGGTCATCCAAGGTCATGCAACACAAAACTGTTAATTCAAGACATAGGAAGTACAATGGTGCTTATTGGCTCTTTCTACCATGAGATATGGTCACTTTTAGTGGTTCACTACCTTATTTTGGTCACATTTCATAAGGGTCAAAGTGACCTTGACCTTGATCATATGTGACCAAATGTGTCTCATGATGAAAGCATAGCATGTGCCCCACATAATTTTTAAGTTTGAAACAGTTATCTTCCATAGTTCAGGGTCAAGGTCACTTCAAAATATGTATACAATCCAACTTTGAAGAGCTCCTGTGACCTTGACCTTGAAGCAAGGTAAACCAAACTGGTATCAAAAGATGGGGCTTACTTTGCCCTATATATCATATATAGGTGAGGTATTGAATCTCAAAAACTTCAGAGAAAATGTGAAAAATGTGAAAAATAGCTGTTTTTTAGGCAACATTTATGGCCCCTGCGACCTTGACCTTGAAGCAAGGTCAAGATGCTATGTATGTTTTTTGGGGCCTTGTCATCATACACCATCTTGCCAAATTTGGTACTGATAGACTGAATAGTGTCCAAGAAATATCCAACGTTAAAGTTTTCCGGACGTCCGGACGGACGGACGACTCGGGTGAGTACATAGACTCACTTTTGCTTCGCATGTGAGTCAAAAAGCAAGCAGGTCAGCATCTTAATAATACAACTGATATTCTCTTCAAGGTCACTTTAATATGAACATGTATACTCACCATTTTCATCAAAGACAATGCTAAATTCCACATCCTCCGTAAAGCCAACCAAGGCTAACTCATCTGTCAGTGACAAAGCATTGCTGTCCTCTTCACCAACAGACTGTTGTCTTGGCGACCGACTGCGCTCTCTGTATAAAATGAATAATGGAACAAATCATTAGCTTCAATCCTATTCTAAGCAAAACTCAAACACAGGAAAGGGCAGTTCATACTCATACTCAGACTGACACATTAAAAACAGTTACAGAATGTTGTACCTTGTGTTTCAAATCAAATGCTCAATGCAAGAACTCAAATGCTCAACCTACCACTTTCAGTTATCAAAACATTAGTTTTCAACAATGATGCTTGGCGACTGTAATAAGGTCATTCTTCTGTGCAACAAAAGAATGTGCTGTGTAAAGTGCCAATTGTGTCGAAAACAGCGCATATAAAACCAGACAATGATCGTATCATAAATAGTATTATTTAAATTAATTGACTTCCAGAATGGTGCAAAGCTTACCTGCTGCCCTTCATGGGCCCTCTGGGTCTCCTCCAGGTGAGGTGCTTGGGACTCTTCTCTCTGCTTTGTTCTTCACTTTCGCTGGACCCACGTTGAGATTTCAGCATACGTTTGGACGGAGTGAAACCAACGGTGGCCTCAAACTTGAACAGGTCTCCCTGACCAAGCAAGCTTTTCTCCACACAAGCACAGAATCCACATGAACGCCCACTCCTGAAATGAAAAATAAGAGTAAAACAATGTCTGACGAGCTGATATAGGCAATTACGAAACCGGGAGACAACCCTCAGACCTGTTTACCCTAAACCCGAGGCAAGAGTACTTTCTCAAAAAGTTGAGTGTATTTTTCAAAAAGTTGGTGTACTTTGCAAGCAAAGCCATATGGGCTAGGGAAAATGTATGCGTGGGTGCAAACGTGTTTGTGTAAGAATATCATGTCTTGTGAACACCTTCAGAATTTAACTCCTTCCAATACAACAAGGATAAAACAATTTTATTTACCCGTCAATCTATAGCATTATAACCAGTGTCTTCCAAACAGATTGATAATAAAAAGATGAAGTTCGTGAAATAACATCTGCGGTTGACAGTGGCAAGTTCATTTTTACAATCATCTCAGAAAACATTGCTTCAGCACGGACTACAGCCTTTTCTTCTGGCAGGATTTGCTTTGCGGAAATGAACTTCATAATTCCTTGGCAGCTTTCAGCGGATTTCTTTGCAGCAACCTTGTCCAGGTGAGTTTTGGAACTGCAGTGTCGTTCGATGTCATATTTCCCAGCATGGGCAACGGAGAAATCTGATTTACAATACTTGCAGTGTGCATGACTTTTTCCCATAGTAGACTCCACAATTCCTGGCTCTTTCTTATATTTCTCCAAGAAAATCTGCTGCTTCTGCTGTTTAGATCTGGTACGGTCATCCGAAACTGGCACATTTTTCCGCTTCATTTTGCCACGATTGTCCAGACGATCGCACGTGCCAACAACTGAACAAGGTTTCCACAGCTGAAGACTCGCTGTCATGGTTATCTTCCTTCGACCGAAACCGGTTGTACCATCCCGTAATCAGCACACCAACACCGGAAAACGTATTCTAGACTTTTTCTTTGGCGTATTTTGTGCGTGCGTCGCGTATTTGCGTACCGATAATAATTTGGCGTACAAAATACGCCCAAATCGTACTGGTAAACAGGTCTGAACCCTTCCTGTTTCATGATCAAAAAAGTTTCTCTTCACTCTCACTGGTCATATAAACACAGAATCCACATGAACGCACACTCCTGAAATGAAAAATAAAGAGTAAAACAACCCCTTACCAGCTGATCAAGGTAATTACGAAACCTGGAAACAACCTTTTCAGTTCCATAATCAAAAAAGTTTCTCTCAAACAGTTGGTCTCTACACTCTCACCGCTCATCAAATCACACATAACCGCAACTTTACCCAAGAATTTATGTCAAACATACCCCTGACTATCTGACGTATCATCACCAGCGGATGCAGCCAGCGTCAGTTCAGAAGTGGAGGTTGACGCCACCGCTCGACCCGCTGACGATGACCCATCCTCTGAATCTGCAGGGTCACTGGTATCCATTGACCTTTGACTATGTTGTGACGCTAGCCAGGCCTGTCGATACGCTAACTGTGACGACTGCACTGGCCGTCCTTTTCGGCCTAAGCCACGCCCCCTGAAAACACATGGATCTTGTTACAGTGGAACCCCCCCCTTTGAGACCTCTAAAATCTCGGAAAATCAGGTCTTTTCTCAAGTTGGTTTTTTTTATTCAAGGAAGATCATCAGATGGCAATACTGATGTAGAACATCCCCACAGAATGAAAGTTTTCTTCCATTATCCCTCGTTAAATACCTAGTTGGGGTAATGTCTCTGAAAATCAAGTACGAGGAGAAAAGGAGAAATATCAGAAAAAGATATATTATTATTACAATGTCGCAACACTGTTTGATCAGCATTATTTTATTATTTCATGAAATCTTCTCACCAGTCTCAAGAGTCAGACACTTGAAGGCTTATATAAAAAGACTGGTTATGGTTACCTAACCTAACCATTCTTTCCTCAAATTCCTGCCTATTTTTTTTCTGTTACAAAAAAAACAACCAGACACACATTATGGAGGAAGAACAATCTACTTTACTTGAGCCCTTTTCAGAAAAAAATTACCAACCCATTTACTCTCAGATTTTTTACAATTGGGCAAGCCACCTTAAGTTAAACCATCTTTACTTCTTTTGCTCTAGAGCAGGGATGTTGCTACAAATTCTATAGGACAAATGTCCTGAGTTCTTCAGCATCAATAGGACATTTGACCGCTTTCAGAAAGTGTAATAGGACATTATGAATTTGCGCCAAACAGCTTATAACACATTCCATGGAATTGTTCCAAAGTCATGCGCCCACACACACACGCACACACACACACCCACGCGCGCGCGCTGTAGAACACACACATAATATAGTAAATACATCAACACAGTGTGCGTATAATGTTGTATTTGTTTAGTTTCAAAGAAACCACAAAAAAGAAACCAACATGAACAACTTCAGAGTTCGTACTTTGATTAAATACTGCATGATTTGGATAAAAGTTGACAAACAAAATGATCGGTTTGATCTAATGCTGATCTTTTGCAGGCTTTAGTTTTTTTTCAGCGGCATAATTCAGTGCTTCGTCTCGTATCGAAAACAAAAGCAGACTACAAATTTAGTCAGTTGGAGTTGTCTCCCGTACTCCTGTAGCATGCACTGATCTAAAGAGAATCCACTATATTTAGATCAGTGCGCTGCACCGAGACGGTTATACCCAAACGGCGCATACCGCAAACGGTTCGGGAATTCCCGACAAAAGAAAAGATCCGCACGCGGCACTGACAACTTCAGTGTCAGCTGAACACGAGAGCGTTCGGTCTTTTAGAAGATTTGTATCTTGAAATGAAAATTAACGAATATCGCGCTGTCCGAAGGAATGCAGTACATATCGGACAATGACCACGCTCAGGCTAAAACGATAGGACATCTGACCGACATGCGGCAATGTGAATCGGACATTTGGGGATTTTCATCGTTATATGTCCGATGTCTGACGCCTAACGACATCCCTGCTAGAGGTTGCAGACAATGAACTGTCCCACTCTTTTTCAACACTACCGCAATGTATTACTTACAGATTAATAATAATTAAGTAGAAGTGCAATGCCAAGGCACTGCATACCCCCCGCGAAGGACAAATCCGCTTTTTCCCTCTCTCTCTCTCTCTCTCTCTCTCACACACACACACACCCCAAGTCACACACACACACAAACACACACACATACAGACACACACTCATTGACTCACACAAATCTCATACACACTCACACGCACAAAGACACACACACGCACTCATTCACACACATGTACTCACTCACAGTCACACACATGTACTCACTCACAGTCACATGCATTCACTCACTCACAGAAACTTAATACACACAAAACACACACTCATGCGCACATATTAACAGACGGACACACACACCTTTACAACCAAACACACAAACACACTCATACACACACAAACATACACACAAACTCACTCACACACATACACGGCACAGCCACTTTCTCTCTTTCTAACACTTACACACACACTAACACACACAAACGCACATACATAACCACACTCTCACACACACATAAACAGTAACACTAACACATGTGCACAAAATGCACACACACACACACATCGCGCAAGGGAGAAAGACCGCAAAGAGGAGATGACGTAATGATGCATGACGTCAAAGCCTTTCGACGTCATCTTCTTATCTTACGCAAGCTTTATCCATAGACTTAGAAACTATAAAATTTCTACCCGGCCAAAGCGGCCTTTGCTCCAAAACTGGGGGAAGCCATTTTACCTGCCGTATTTTAGTTAGTATGTTCCCAATTTTTGGTGAACTTCCATCCCCAACTGTAGCCGCTGACCGGGCACAAAGAATCCTTCTTTATCATGTATTATCGGGATGAGCATTTCTCAAGTCGATTACAGTATAGCGTTTGTGGGAATATCATTCATCTACAATCATCTCTGTGAAAGTGGCTTATTTTCTTTAAACAAACAACAAAACAATAGCACCAGCAGATCTACTGTAATGATCACGTCACAACTCACTTCCAATTATCCACCTCTGTAGAAACACTAACAGGCCAGTCAGTTGAGTAACAGAGTAGTCTGAAAGTCTAAAACTAAAAGCCTCAAAACACTGTCATTAGTTTTAACTATTCTGAATCAGAAACACCAAAGCAAAGATATCACCATACCTTGTTTTCTTGGCAGCAGGGGAGAAGGGATCTTTTCTTGGCCGTCCACGGCCTCGTTTGGGGAAATGACCAAATCCTGTAGAGTATGAGTAGGGTGCTGGGTACACAGGTCCAGTGCGCTCCAACAGTTGTGAAGGGCGGCTAAACTCTGACTGGCTCTCCGAGGTATAATCCGGATATCCAGGAAAAGGGGAGGTGAGGGGAGAGTCTGATTGCGCATCACTATCGTCCTCGCATGCTTTCGACAGGAAAAGGTCGCGCCCTTTCAAAACCTTCTGCGTTAACTGTGAGGGTGAGGTGCCGCCCGCAGCGTCCAGAGGAGGGAATGAAAAGGTGTTGGATTCAGCGAACAAGTCCGCGGCTGCGTCTACTCCAGGGAGCTCAAGATCATCATCTTCCACGCCTCCTGGAGAAAGCTGACTGGACACACTGGCTTCACTGACATCGTGGAAAAGGCATGGTGCTGCATTATCTATCTCCTGGCCTGGCTGGGCACTGCCTTCTGCAACCACATACCACTACAATACAGACACATTAATATAAAACAAACTAATAGTAATAAATAGCACATTGAATGCCAGCTGTTTACAATTTAATTGTTAATTAACAAAAGGCATGGTGATCTAATAGTAATCAGACTTAACTTGGGAACCCCTGTTTTGTACATGAGTACTCTCAAAGAAATTTGGTGTATTTTCAGAAAAATTAAGTGTATTCCACACAGCATTCGAACATCTATGATTCAAACGTGCTGCGCACGCGTTTGTTGCACTGTTAATTTAGTGTACCAATACATTTAAAACAAAATCTTTTGTTCAATGTTTAATGACAAAAGCTGCAATCAATGATTAAATGCCGAGTTATACAGTTATTTCTACAGGCATGAGAATTGAAAATTGTAAAAAAGGCTGAAAATATATAACTGAAGACGCCAAGCGTCAAGTCGACGGCGCGAAGCGCCTAGCCTTACTAGGGGGGTCCGGGGGCATGCCCCCCCGGAAAATGTTTTCTCCAAAGAACCCAGATGGTGCAATCTGGTGTCATCTGAGCTCCAAGTTTGCCATTAAATTCTGTTTTTAGAATCAGAGTTTTTAGTACAAAAATGTACCAATTTTTGCTTTTTTGAAGAAAAAAAATATATACATGTATTATATGGTTTAAATTTGTTAAAAAATTGATCTGTTGAGACAAACAGGAAAATGTAACTTGTAACACAATCTGTGCAATCTGGTTTACTTTCAAACATAAAAGTTCAAGTAACTGAGGCGGGCGGTTAGCAGTGCGTGAACAAAGTACGGAAAGTTTTCGCGGGCTTTTGCGCAAAGGCCAAAGTAACCGGTGTTTTTTTTGTGTGCCTTCCCCCTTTATTTTTTCGGCGGACACTTTTGCATTTTCGGCGGAACAAAACAAAAATTTTGTTCGGCGGACAATTCCCATGCCTGTTTCTAATAATGAAAATAAATAGTGCACCTGTAAATAAACAGGAATGACAGGGATGCGCTCGTGAAGAAAAGTAGTCAAAATATTTTTCTAGTTGCATTTTTTTTCACCAACCGTACTGATAATATCTTAGACAATCAGACGTGCAAACTACGGCAAAATCGTATGGGTTCCCAAGTCGGAGTAATAAATAGCACATTGAATGCCATCTATTGTTAATTAACAAAAGGCATGGTAATCAAAACATTTGATTAAAGCTGAGCAAAATCGTCATTAATGCAAGTAAATCTACCATCAGAACAGGAGTCAAACCGTCACAGAGATTACAATAAAAGTCTGTTCTTGTTGACCTAGTTCATGCAGCATGTTGTGTATTCATATGTTCACAGCTATCAATAAGCTAATGAAGACTGATCATGAATATCACTTACAGTTACACAATATTATTATTTATTTTATTATTCAATATTTAAGATATGAAAAAATAGACAGTTTATTGTTGTTAATATTAGTAACTTAGTGCTAATAATATGCTTTTTCTCATACAATATCCAGTTTGTGATATCATTACCTTATTAAAAACAAGGAGAAAGTGGGTATATTAGTTATTACTACATCATGCATGTACATGCCTGGAAAGCTGAACAATGGGCAAGAAAGCATTCTGCTAAGTAAGACTTACCAAAAAAATATTTACAAATGACACAGATCTGTCAACCTTTACAAAGACACTGAAGCTTGGTCAGCTAAAAGGCAAACCATCCATCTGAATCTTTTTTTCAAATCAACTTTTCCACAGCATGCTTAGTTCCTGTTCCACGATTATCTCCCTTGTTTGTCAATAAAAAAGCTTTATGGACACTGTAATTTAGTACTTCATCTCCGATTTCCCCCTCCTCGTGATCAAAAAGCCATGAGATGGTGTGCGATGCTACACAATAATGGCATGCCATTTGTTCAACAGGAGAATGACTAGTATAGTACTAATGCAGGCAGGTTTTTCTGTTGCACAGTAATTTTATGCCTTGAAATGAAGGCTACTGTCGGGAGTGCAGTTGTCAAGCAGCACAATAAAAGCCAATGGTTGCACAGCCTCATTGTATGTATTACCTGTTTACGAAATCAAGACACCTACATAATAAATCACGTGAAAGCACTTTACCTTCCATTTAGTAAAAGACTGTCAACGAGGTATCTCGGGGAATGCATTAAACTGACTGACTTCAAAGCACAGTTTCGTCCTGAAAATGGCAGCCCCCTGTGACCTGGCCGGCCGGGACCAAAAAATCTGCACAAACGAAAGTTTAAAATTGAGATTGCAACGAATGCGACATATCCCCGATAATAAGAACATTGCAAATCTATGAATTTGAATCTAATGCGACAGATGCTGCAAAGCAAGTGAACCTTTTTCAGTTTGGGCTGGTTGAATCACGTCAACAAGACACCCCCAAATTCGGCCATCAATCGCAGATCGGTGATCGAAACGGGTTAACTGTGAAGCAGATATTGACCACAAGAGCACTAACTCACCGTTCTGTAAGAGTCCTCAATAGATCACTGAGCACAGTTGTCAAGTACACAATTTAAATTTGATATAAATAAATAAAATCGTGCACTAATTCTTTAAATAATGACACGATGTTGAAACACGGATGAGCTCCCCTTTCCTCCACGCCATTTTCCTGACGCGTAACATCTCGCCCAGCAGACGAGAAAGTATAGTCCCTTTATAATACCAGAATTCTTGAGCTCACATACTATTGCCTGTTTTAAATTTTGTAAAGGTGTGGAATAAAGTCGCATGATAATTGCTTTAAGCTGCATATAGCATCAATAAATCGACACTATGTATGCTGGAATGCAGAAAGTAGGGTATGGCGTAGGAATAATCGTAATGGGTCAGTGCGTGTTTAGGTCGGTCGGCAAGCCGTGGATGCGAAGGCATCTTTGAATTTTTCGAACACAAAAACTCGATAAACGGTTTGATTAAAAGTGTCACAGCGTTTTCTGTTAATTGAATCTTGATTCTATTCAATCCCGTGCATAATTATGGTATATTATTCCTCGACAACCTCCATGGTTGCAGGTACCTGCAACAGTTCTCTTTCGTTGACACACTTCGTATATGTTGCGACCCATCTCGTCATCGGCGTTTTTCCGGAAATGACCTGCGCTTTGTTGGAATTCCAACAATGGCCGCCATGGTAGGAATTCCTACTTTGCGCTACGCGATTCTAGACATGTACCGCGCGCATAGTGAGAATTCTGCTCTTTCTTAGAATGCGATGTAAAATGATACAAGTCATGATGGCCTATGATGATCCTTGTGTTTTAAAATGATCAATGCTTAGTCTTGAAAAAGCAGATGCATTGTCAGTATAACGCTCCAAACCGAATTACAAAAAGCAAAAACACTGTTTTGATAACTTCGGCGGGCTGTAACAACAGCGTTAAATATCCCCAGAACAGCAAACAACAAAAAAACATACGAGGAGGTCGGCTGGCTGTCCCTAACTGAGGAGAGACAGCTTAGAGCCACTCAATACGTACTGAGAGCATCAGCCAATGCAATAAACCCCACAAACGAGGTTATGTCAGACAGCTTTACAGACTTTGACAAACTAACACTCTAATCTGAGAAAAAAAATCATTGTGTTCAAAATAGATCGAGACAGCAGCAACCAGCTAGCTGCATGCGCTGGGTGTCACTGAGAGAATTGTTACACAGTGTACCCTCCCCCCAGTCCAATTCAAGACTTCGGCCCGGTATAAGACCTTGCTTTTTCATATACCTTATTCATGACCTGTGAAAAGGGTATACTTTTTTGTGCCAGTCGAAGGGTTGCCATTTCTAGAACGAGGCAGCTCGTTTCTGGAAATGCGGCGCTTTGTTGGAAATCAAATGAGGTTTCGGGAAATCCCGATTATTCCAACTCTGCCCCGGATTCTTACTTTGCGCCCAACACATACATCTTGTTGTTCTCTCCCTTCGACCAATGGACTCGCCGATGATGAGTTCTCGGGGCATGCTGACGGATGTGCCCGATGAAAACTTTTTACATGGCATTTTTCTTCTTCTTTTCTCTCTATTTGTTCTTGTGTCTGTTGCAGTGGAAACAGTTCTCTTTCGTTGACACACTTCGTATACATATTGTTGTTCTCTCCCTTCGACCAATGGACTCGCCGATGATGAGTTCTCGGGGCATGCTGACGGATGTGCCCGATGAAAACTTTTTATATGGCATTTTTCTTCTTCTTTTCTCTCTATTTGTTCTTGTGTCTGTTGCAGTGGAAAATAGGGTTGCAGCATAAGTCGGACCGTCATGATTCAGCGAACCAATTATGTAACTGACTTGACTGAAATCAGAATGTAACTGACTTGTCTGAAATCAACTAAGCTTATGAAATGACGATCGGATGGGACTGGGAGAGGGGTAGAAAAGGGCCGGCGGGGGCTGATGGGTGGGACGTGTTGCAGCGTGCAAGGCTACCCGGGAAAGACACTGTTCTTCCGAGCAGGTATCGTGGAGGATTTGAGAGAACAAGAAAAATAACTGATTAGGCTACCGAGAAAACTGCAGAGAGACTACTGAATCCTTCATTGCTGAATATCATCATAGTTTTCAGTCATTATTTCCTGAATGCTAGAATCTATCCATGAGAAAAGGAAGTAGAATTAAAACTGATAGGTCTTTCGTCAAATTGACGTGTCCCAAATGAAAAAGAGTGACATCCGGGCCGTTGATAAAGAACTGAGTGATTGTATGTAAGCTGGAAAATCAAAAATTCAGTTTCTTTTCAATTTTACTATTAATCTATTCAGAGGGGATTCTTGTGCTAAAGTCCGAGAAACCGTGCTCACGTTTCATACACTATCTTATAAATAAGGGCCTTACGCCTCCAGCTTTTCTTTTATTCCGTCTTATTAGCAATCCCTGCCTTGACTTACGTAAAAACTATATCTTATAAGTGACATTTTCATTTTAATTAATTTTCTCAGGCAAAGATCGAGTAGCTAGAAGCATGTTATCTGGCCGAGTGCGGGGTAGGGGTTACTGATGGGTAGTCGAAGCACCTCGAGTTAAATATTAAGCACGTTTAATGGGTATCCACACTTTTACTGTGGTTAAAGGAGTAAATAACTTCGATGTGACAAAGTTTTAGAACTGTCTTATCACTTTTACCAATTTAATTTCATATTTGTTTGTGTTTCATGCATATATGCTTAACTTTTAGTTTCAAAACTGAGCTGGTTGTGGTACGAAGTTGAAAAGTCCCAAGCTGTTGGTTGAAACCCCACTATGGTCAATATTGTTGTGTGTGTGTGTGTGTGTGTGTGTGTGTGTGTGCGTGTGTTTGTGTGTGCGAGTGAATGTGACGGTGTGTGTGTGTGACGGTGTGTGTGACGGTGTGCCGAGTGTGACGGTGTGTGTGTGTGTGTGTGTGACGGTGTGTGTGTGTGTGACGGTGAGTGTGACGCCGAGTCAGTGCTTTCGATTTGGATTTGAACATCATATCGCAACCAAAAAAGAAAAAAACTAAATTGGCCAAGGTTTGCTACCCTTCGCCAAGGTAAGTGATTTCGGACAAAATGCCGACAGGAACACCGCGAATGTGGACAGTGTCAGTGTGAGTGGTAGTAGTGTAGCAGACGACATAGCAGACGATAGTCACCGGAATCAAAATCTGCTGAGCCAGAGAATGAAAAGCGTCCTCCAAATCGTGGTTTTCAAGCAAAATAGCTCACCCTACACGGTCTTTTATTGTCATGTTTCCCAGGGTTTGTCAAGATTTGCACAAGATTGGAAGAGGTTTACTTACAAGAAATTAAAGTTAAAGGTTTGAAAAAGTTTCAGGTGTCTGATGTAATTAAATCAGCAACATATAATCCAGGGGGTGTTTGGGGGTGGGAAAATGGGGGGGGGGGGGGTGTCTAAATCAGGGTCTTGAATGCATCCACGAGGCTGATGTTACTGCCTGTGGTGGGAGGGCGTTCCACTCGTCAATGGTGCGAGGGAAGAAATACTGTT